>NC_066623.1:110760703-111060703 GCF_025201925.1 Gopherus flavomarginatus | reverse complement strand
CACCACTATTTACCTCTCTCCATTCTGAAAACTGACCATTTATACCTACCCTTTGTTTCCTATCTTTTAACCAGTTACTGATCCATAAGAGGACCTTCCCTCTTATCCCATGATAGCTTACTTTGCTTAAGAGCCTTTGGTGAGGGACTTTGTCAAAGACTTTCTGAAAATCAAAATAAACTATATCTACTGGATTCCCCTGGTCCACATGCTTGTTGACCCCCTCAAAGAATTCCAGCAGATTGAGGGGGGGCATGATTTCCCTTTAGAAAAACCATCTTGACTCTTCCTCAACAATTATGTTCATCTATGTGTCTGACAATTTTGTTCTTTACTATAGTTTCAACCAGTTTGCCCGGTACTGAAGTCAGGCTTACTGGCCTGTAATTGCCAGGATCACCTCTGGGGCCCTTTTTAAAATATTGGCATCACATTAGCTATCCTCCAGTCAGCTGGTACAGAAGCTGATTTAAATGATAGGTTACAGACTACAATTAGTAGTTCTGCAATTTCACATTTGAGTTACTTCAGAATTTTTGGGTGCACACCATCTGGTCCTGCTGACTTATTACTGTTTAGTTTGTCTATTTGTTCCAAAACCTCCTCTAATGACACCTCAATTTGGGGCAGTTCCTCAGATTTGTCACTTAAAAAGAATGACTCAGGTTTGGGAATCTCCCTCATATCCTCAACCGTGAAGACCAATGCAAAGAATTAATTTAGTCTCCCTGCAATGGCCTTATCATCCTTGAGTGCTCCTCTAGCATCTCGATCGTCCAGTGGCCTCACGGGTTGTTTAGCAGGCATCCTGCTTCTAATGTACTTAAAACATTTTTTGCTATTACTTTTTGAATAGAAGGATCTGGTCTTCGTCCAAAAGAGCCTCAAGCCGAGTGCCTTCACCCAACCCAATCAGACCACCCTGAGCAAGCTCCTAGTGATATCATAATCGACAGTAACATCCCTGGATTTCCTGAGCCAGGGGGCAGTGGGAGCAGATGAAAGGACCCCAAACAGTTTCCTCTTCAAGCACGTTTGTGAAGACCACATCACCCTTGCCACAGCCAGGGAGGATTAAAAACCACCCACCTTAGTCATCAAGGGCTGGTGCATGCTCAGGAGTCTGCACGCAGGCACCCTTTATATCCAGACAGGATTGGAAACACTGAGGGGAAGAGAGAGCCTATGCTCACTACTCCCCTCCACTGAACAGGTGGCTGGGGAATAGGTGGAGCTCCACGGCTGAGCCGGTTCTGAAGGGGAGGAGAGATATAAGGCAGCACTCAGTCACTACCCCCCCCCACAAGCAGGGTGGGAATTGTGTGTTGTTCTCGGGCTGTGTCCTTGTGAGAGACGGATTAACCCAAAAGGAGAAGGATCACAGGAAACAAACTCCCTTCAGTCACAGGTGCTGGGCTGGCATTAAAGACATTCCATGGATTTGTATAATGGGAAAGCCTCTTTCAGAGGAGCTTGGCCCATTTCCACCACGCAGGGAGTCGATTCTGATCTGAGACCCGGAGGGCACGGAGCTCCACCGATATCACAGGTGTTGTTCCCGATCTAAAGCAGTTTTGCTGGACTCAGAATCTGCCCCCCCCTGCTTGTCAGATTTCTCCTCCCACCTGCCTACCGCTAACTGGGAGGTTCCTCCTTTCTGTGGATTTAGGGGCGGGAGAGGTGAAAGCTGAATTGCCCCTCTCCGCAAACACTAGCTGGACAAGGTCAGACCCCTTTGCTGTGATGGGCTGCCTAGATCCCCAGGCTTGTTAAACAGGTTCCTCCAGTAGGGTGACCAGATGTTCCGATTTTACAGGGACAGTCCCGATTTTGGGGTCTTTTTCTTACATAGGCTCCTATTACTCCCCATCCCCCGTCCCGATTTTTCACACTTGCTGTCTGGTCACCCTACCTCCAGGAATGGCTCAGCCCAGCTGGGGACATGGAGCTCAAAGCCTCAGAAAGGTTTAAAAGACACAGACACTTTTTGGAGGAGGGCAGATGGTTAAGGGGGGAATCGAGGCAGAGATTGTTGGGGAGCAGTCTGCGCCCCAGAGGTAAGACAGGTATGCATTATAGACTGTTTTAAGAGAGGGACAGAGGCTAACCTAGGACTCAGGCACTCTGGGTCCTATGCTTGGCTAGGTGACAGGCCTGCTGGGTAATCTTGGGCAAGTCACTCCCCTCCCACACTCTGTGCCTCATTTTCCCCACCTGTAAAATGATACTGCCCTCCTTTGTAAAGCACTTTGAGCTCTGCTGCTGAAAGGCGCCATATAAAGGTTAGGGATTACTGTTTAAAAATATTTTTCTCTTGTCATGCTTTGTTTCTGCTGTTAAGATTAAACAATACTTTAAGAAGGCTGGTTTAGATCACTGTACTCACTTCCCGGTAACAGCTTCCAAAGGGACAAACCTCAGGGGCTGAATTCAGGCGGGACTGTTAGGCAAAGAGGGTTGGTACACAGAGTGCTGTAGCCAGCATCTTATCTGAGAGTGATGAATTGTGAAAGCTAAGGGCCTAGCACCTGGAGGGAGTGCACTCAGAGAGCCAGGGAGGGGTCAGAGGCGCAGCTGGCCCTCTCAAGGTCTGGGGGGAGGAGGGAAGGGGAAATCTGTTTTTTTCCAAGGCCTGGTCTGGAAAAATTGGAGGGAAATTGAAAAGAAACTATTCTATTAATGACAGGGTTCAGAGTAGCAGCCTTGTTAGTCTATTAAGTATTTTTCTCTAGGAATGAACACTGATCGAGGAAAGAAAGAAGGAAAATTAAGGTAGGCTGTTTAAGTTATATTATACGGTTCATAGGATGGCTAGTTTTGTCTACAGTTATGGCACTTACTATGTGTAGATGTATATCTGAGGATAATGCACGAAGAGTTTGGTGGTGGTTTTACTATAAAATTTGGCTATATACTTAAATTTACAGTTGGTCCTTGATATTGTGCTCTGTTAACTACATTACAGGGACATTCGTTTTCCAAGCTTTTTCTTTGGAAACATGAGTTTCTGCATGATAATATCAGGCCAGGTCTATTTACATATTATTTCTGACCTGAAATGATATAACCTTCTCTTCTGTTTACAACAATATTGATGTTTTCTATTTGCGACATGTTATATTTTTATCCTATTTGCCAACGGGCAAAAATATACTCCTAAGTACCTTAGTGAGCAGCTGCAGCGCCAGCCCTAATGCTAGGTATATTTCTCATTATTCAAATCAAAACTAAAGAATTTCTACGTATATATTTCATAAATAGACCAAACGGTATTTTTTTATGTGCTAACAAAATTATCCATCAGACAATTCAGATTCTTAAAGAAATAAATAATGTTTAGCTTTGATAAATATACAACTACTGCAGACATTTGAGTTTTTCCCCAAATTTCTGTTTTTTGCTGGAAAAAAAGAGGGGGAGGGGAACGTGCTTTTTTTTCCACACCTTCAAAATTTCTGCATATCTGAGGAGCCTAGTCCTGAGCTGCAAAAACTCGCTAGATGACAAGAAGCAGCCACCCCTAGGAGGCAGCGATGTGTCTGTCTTCCAGTTTTTCCTTCAGCAGCTCCCATCAGCCTCTGGGACCCCCAAGGCCCTGTCCACACCACAGCTTCAGGAGTTGCTTGGTTCTAAACTTCTTTAAAAAAAAAACACAACTCAAAAAAATCAGTGCAACATAGTTAGCACTCAGTTGCCATGGCAACTAACCATGTTTCACTAGTACTCTGGTGTCCCCGTTCCCAGGTTGCAACATTGCACGGTGTGGACCCCTAACCATACGGGCGCTGACTTGTTTTTGATGGGGGGTGCTCCACCCCTGCTCCGCCTCTTCCCCCGAGGTCCCAGCCCCGCTCAGTCCCCTCCTGCCTGCTGCTCGCTCCCTTCTGCCCCCTCCTGCCTTACTTCTGCCCCCTCCTGCCTTAAGGGCGAGTGACGGGAGCCATGGGGGCCTTAGGGGACGAGGCAGAGCAGGGCGGGAAGAGGCACAGCACAGGCGGGGCCACGGGGGAAGAGGCCAAGTGGAGATGGGGCTTTGGGGTCCGTGGGTGCTGAACACCCCCGATTTTTTTCCCACGGGTGCTTGAGCCCCGGAGAACCTATGGAGTCGGCGCCTCTGCCTAAGGTTTTTGCACTGATTTGGCCAATCTTCCTCCTTCCCAGCTCTCTGTGCAGTCAGCCATCCCAGAATGCACTGAACCACGTGCGGTGGCGGCCACTCTCTCTCCCATTGAGAATACCCAGAATGTCCAGGGGCGGGCAAACAAACATGGCCGAGACCGGCCTGCGTGGAAGAGGTGCTGGACAGACACAACGTAACTGTATCCATTGTAAGTGGGTCAGACGCGAGTCACCACGAACCCGTCACGCCTGCAGCGTGGATGAGACCAATGAAGACTCCTAGGGCAGGCCCCTAGACTCGAAATCAAGGGCATCTCTTGGTTCAATCAACCGGGGGGAGGAGGGGGAAGAGGATATACGTGATATATCAATCAACCGGGGGGAAGAGGATATACGTGAGCCGAGCTGGAAGCCTCAGACGAGCTCCAGGAGAGGAGAGAGGACAGAGTCAATGTCCTGCCGTTTACGCCACCAGCAGCGCTCTGCTTGGGAATTTGGCTGCAGCACTCACCACAAGCTGCTCGGAGGAAGCGCGTGCAGCATGCGTTAAGAGGTACTGGGCGGTTAGCATTGCAGAGGGGGTGCTGGCAGCAGTGGAGAGAGCCATGGACCCCAGGAGATTTCTTCCCTCAACGGAGGTGCCCACATGGAGCTGCCCAAAGATCCACGTCCGAGAAAGACGAGGGATTCAAGCGGGTGGTGCGTCAGATTGCTGCAGTGGGTTGAGTTTGCCTCCTGGCGGGCAGACTCAGGCACGCTCAGTGTTACAGAATCCCAGCAATCACTGCGCCATGCGCCGGCCAGCGCAGGTCACCGAGGAAATGGCTTCCAGACAGTCTCAGCACCCTCTCTTGAGCCTACTGCAGGGAGAGCCAACACAGGACCTGACCTGGGACCTACGTTGGAAGACAGAAATTAACCAGTTGAAGGCTGTGTCCGATTTCTGACAACACAAACCAGGGCCCTGTTCTTCAGTGTCTCAAGCCGCAGGGAAGAGGGGAGTGGGGTGAAGCTGGGGTTTATGTCAGTAGGATGGGGGAGGCGGCTGGCAGTTTGGGGCTGGCACAGTTTGGGGGGGGCGTATCACTGGAGGGCAATGCTCTGGGAATGGGGGTTGTCTATGTGACTGGAGAGGTAGGAGGGGATGGGGCACTCATAAGGGGCCTGGGGAGGGGAGGGGGCAGGTGGAATATATGAGAGGAAATGGAAAGGCCCTGAGTTCCTGGTGGCCAAATTCATGGGGAACTCCCAATAGGAAGGAAGTACCGAGAGGCTGCCCATTATCACTGTGTTAGCAGGACAAGGCCCTGCAGTCAGGCTCCCTGGCCGGAGGGAGGGCCCAGAAACATGCCAGGGAACAGCGCAGAAGAACTGCCTCGCGAGGGTTAACTGGAGCCTTGAGATGCTCTTTGAAAAAAACCTATCTGTCCTCTGTGCGTGGGTTGGGAAAGACGCTGAGAAACTGGGAGGCAAGGGTGGATTTGCCATTGATGTAACCCGCTCTGGGGATCGGGGCAGGGCAGGTGGCGCAGATGAGTACAGCACACCCACGGAGCACTCCGAGACAGGAAAACGTTCTGGCAAACTGCCCAGGTCCTGCCTTTGTTCCCATGCCAGCCAACCTGCAGTGACAAGAGTGATGCTGGAAAGCTATTCAGTGCGAGCCAAGTGTGCTCGTTTTATACTGAGCTACGAGGGATGAGCGCATGAAAGCTGCTGAGAATCGCTGCAACAGGTTGCCTGGATGCTGTTTGTGGCTGGAGACGACAGCTCCCCGGGCCTCCCCGGACAAGGACAAATTTAAAGGAGACCGTGGGTGGAATCTGACAGGTTGGCCTGGATTCTAAGAGCCATTCACCTACAAAGCAGGGGACAGCAGAGTCTATCTAGCCTCCTCATTGTAGCATGCGAGTGCTTCCCCATCACTTCCTCACACAACCACAGCCAAGAGGGAAACATTATTACACCCATATTACAGATGGGGAAACTGAGGTTCTGAGGGTTTAAGTGACAGACAGACTGACTATCTGATTCCCAGATCTGTGCTTTAATGTCACCACAATTTTTCCTCACTTTATAGAAATACAACTGTGATCCCCAAGGGGTAGTTTGTGTCTGGCTCTCAGGAGGGAGTCCAAAATATGACTAAGATTGAGATGAAATAATGAAACCGATACATGTGGCATTCATCAGCATAAAGCTAAAGTTAGTCACGGGAAAACCCCACCGAGTGATCCACCCCCATGCAGTGCACAAGCCCCTGGGCTGTCATGAAATACAATAGTCCACTGCAGCCTGTTAGTAGCCAGAGAGTGCAGGGCTTTCACAGTTATGCTGCCACCCCGTGGCT
This sequence comes from Gopherus flavomarginatus, assembly GCF_025201925.1. Classification (NCBI taxonomy): domain Eukaryota; kingdom Metazoa; phylum Chordata; order Testudines; family Testudinidae; genus Gopherus; species Gopherus flavomarginatus. The sequence continues at coordinate 111,054,234 of NC_066623.1, read as the reverse complement.
GCTCCACGTAACTACGTGCAATTACCCACGTAATATCACTGCAACTCGCTAATGAAAGTGTTCCAAGGTTCATGGCTCAGCCCCAGTGCATGGCAGTCCTGGGAACATAGCAGCTGCTAGTCTCTGTAAAGGGCATTACTGGATGAGATGGCAGAGTGAATCCCACTGGCAGGACAGTACCATGGCTGGAGGTTGGGAGCAGGGGGAGGGCCGAGTGGGGGCTGGGGCAGTACAGCACTTTCAGGCCTGATATCAGGTGCAGTAACACATCCTCCAGTTGGAGGCCATGCCCCTCCCTTGCAGGGAAATGCACCCATTGACATAAACAGGTCTTCTCCATCTCTGTTATTATCCCACTTTAGGGATAAAGGCAAATGCTTGTAAAGAGTCAAAAAGGAAGTTAGCCATGCAAAAAAGGATCTCTCAGTCCCCGCCAGGAGAGGAGCTAAACCTATGAGACAGTAATCGCCAGGATCGCTCACCAGCCCATTCTTTGAAGATTAGTGTTACATTTGCTTTTCTCCACCTTCCTCAGCAACCTGGCTCCTTTTAGGCCTTGTCCCTGATGCTAACCCGCTGTGTAACTTTGTGGCTGGACCTCATAAAACACCTAAGGTGTGTGAAAACACACACACGATCAACAGAAACCCTCCCACCCGCTCAGTGTCCACTTCCAGCTCAGCGCACAGACTCTGTCCTTTCTGGGATTGCTAGTGCCAATCTCTTCTGAGCGTGGTGTGAGCAGGGCAGTTTAGAAAGGACTGCTTGCTAAGAGGGTGACTGGGTGTCTCACGCAATGGCTGTTACCAGGACAGATTTGACAGCTCCGACAGAAACCACCACCTTGATGACTGACAGAGTATAATGGCATTGCTGTAGTCTGTCCATGACTGCAATAGCCAGGCGATTCGCCACATGGTTTGGATGGGGAGCCATTAACATCACCTAAACACAGAGAACAAAATATACTGCACCTCCACCCTACCGCAGTGCCATAGGCATGCACAGTCAGTGCCCGGGCCTCAGCTACAAACTCCCATAATTCTCTGGCTCACCACTACCTGACTAAAGATAACATTTCTTAAAGAAACACTAGCACTTCACAGAGTACCTCAAACCAATATCACGTGCTGGGATGCTATTTTATTCAAATACCTGACAAACAGTTGAGATTAGTGAACTCATTGCTAAAAAAAAAAGAAAATCAAAACCAGCTCCCTTCAGTCCACAGCTGAGAAAACTCCCACTTTACAGTCTTGGGCCTTCCAAGGAGAGCTCCAGGAAAACAAACCCACAACCCTTTATATTCCTGATCTTGTAAGTCTAAGGAAAAAAACCTTTTTAAAGACAAATCAACCCCTGACCACCAACACACACTTTTAAGCTTTTCTGAAACAAACGAGGCTCCAGCCCATTTCCCCCATCTTGGCATACCATCTTTAAAATCCCGGGAGTTGGTTTTAAAAAGCTGTTGGGTTTTTGGAAGAGATTTGATTGATCTGGAGGGAATTAAGCCACCCAAGTAGCTAGAGAGAGACCCCACCCCTCACTCAGTGGAGACACAAGTTAGAATGCCATCGGAACAGGTTAATTGCTGGCTGGAGGCTAATGCACGGTTACCTAGCAACTTCTGAAGCTGTTGCACAAAAGCACCTTGCCACGCAAGCTTACATCACAAGAAGCTTTTACTGCACAACCACAGAGGACTGAAGAAGTCCCCCTAGTGTCTTATTGGTGTAGCTCCTCCCCACAACTCCTGGTTAACGAAAGCCTGGAGTGTCTGGCCCTTGGGAAGAAGATACAGAACAAATCGATGCATGTGTGGTGGCCAGGGCCGACTCTAGCCATTTCGCCACCCCAGGCACGGTGGCACGCTGCGGGGGATGCTCTGCCTCTCGCCGGTCCCGCAGCTCCGGTGGACCTCCCGCAGGTGTGCCTGCGGATGCTCCACCGGAGCCGCAGGACCAGCGGACCCTCCGCAGGCACGCCTGCGGGAGGTCCACCAGAGCCGCCTGCCACCCTCCCGGTGACCGGCAGAGCGCCCTCCACAGCATGCCGCCCCAAGAACGCGCTTGGCTTGCTGGGGCCTTGAGCCGGCCCTGGTGGTGGCCATCATCTTAGCCAACGCTGGGGATTGAACTGGCAACCTTTCGAGCTAAAAGCACGAGTCCCTAGAGCTCATTCTAGAGAACCAAAGCTTATAACAGCTTCACATCCATGTAGAACATCTGAGCAGTGAGTTATACATGTCTCTCCCTTTATGTCTCTCTCCCGGTCTACTGAACTCAGATCTGCACTTGACCCCTTACAGCTGAGATCCAGCCATTTGTCCTGACTTTCCAAGACCATCCCAGTTGTATTGGGTGGATAATACATTCTACAAAGCTATGATTTCGGGACCTAAAATACCTTCCTAGCCCCTCAACATGTTTGTCCATGTGATGTCACAGTGGAGCAACATCCTGACGTGGCATGAACGTGCTTCGAAGCAACACGGAGACCTCGTTTTCACCCTAAATTACATGGGATACTAAGTCCCAAGGCTTTTGTGGCCTAAGTTTCAGGGGTGCCAAGCGACTACAACTCATTGAACTGCATGTTCTCAGATCAGGCCTTTGACCCAAAATAAAATTGTATTCACAGAAGAAGTGGAGACGGTAACTTGCTAGCACTTCTCTTTGCTCTCTGCGGAGAACAAGGACACCGGATGGCTGCCGTGTTCACTTGATGCGGACGGTGGGATCTAACCCATGCGCCATAGAAAAATAAAGGTGATAAAATAGAACCTCCAAAAAATCTTTGATTTGGGGAACTCGAATGGATCACTAAATGACAGTGGTTTGAAATACCAGCCGCCAGCAGCGGACACCCAAAATGCCAGGAGACAAAGGTCAAGCTTTGATCCAGTTTAAATGGGATTGATTGCAGACATTTGTTATCAGTTCACCCCACCCCTCGCTGTCGAAAAGACCATTCGTCTGTCCAGAGTTCAGATCCAAGTGAGGAGAGATTTTATTTCGTCTCTGCATGAGCACAGAGTTCATCTGCTTGAGGTAAGCCGAGAAACTTCAAAGCAAATGCCTGGAGGGTGGGATCACTACAGACAGCTGCTGGCATCTCCCTTTTGCTCACTAATGGCATTAATTCATGAAGCCTTAGAAAGTAGGAGATGGTAGCGGTCCGTGGCCACATGCATTCTGAGGGTCCAGTCCTGCTAGATGCTGAGTGGGTCAGGTACTTCCATGGCCCATGTCTCTCTGAGCATCGGGAGAGAGAATACTATTAGCCCCATTTCACAGATGGGGAAGGGAGAGGGTAAGTGTCTTGTCCAAGGTTTCCCAGGAAGATGCTGAAGACAGGTCTGCCGCGTCCCAATCCAGCGCCTTAACCACAAAGCAGAAGAGGTCAATGGAAATTGACTTAGCACGTGCTGGGGTCAGGGCCCCAGCTAACATGTGCACGAGAGATAGAACCCAGGCGCGATGGCTCCGAGGACAGTGGCCTCCCCCGGTGAGGCTAAGGGAGTACTGATAGTTTAGGAACTGCTCATTGGGAACACTGGCTAAACTGCAAGACGGACTCAGGTGCAGAACTAGCGAGTCACATTGTGATGGGTGTGTACCCCACCCAGGCCCGGAAGGGGTTAACATGGGCCTGAACAGCCACTGATGGTACCTGGCTGCACCTGAGGGAAATCCAGGCTTAACTGATCATGAGTCCCAGCTGGGCAGGAGCAGGCTGGTTAGTATAACAAGACGAAGGTTGTAGCAGAAGGGGGCATCAGGGAGGAAATCTGGAGTCACTCTCTGGGAACAGAGAGGTGGGGAAGATGAAGCCCAGCAGGGAGAAGAAGGATCCAGCCTAGAAGGAAGGTCTACCTAGAGAAATTGCAGGGAAGAAGGTGGCAGAAAGGAGCCCAGGCAGACAGCTGCAAGGAATGGAACTGCACAGACATCAGCTGCGTGTTGCACGGTCCCTGGGCAGGAACCCGGTGTAGTCGGAAATCTGGGTTCTCCCACCAGCCACTGGCAAAGCTGCATGAGCCTGGAGTTGTTTTGGACGTTCTGTTATCCCAGAAAGGGAGGAGTAAACCGTGACATGGCCTGAGGGCTGAGTTATGGGAAGGGAGCCCACTGCAGCGATGGAACGACCGTCAGCAGCACGCACTATATGGGGAGAAAACTGCTATGCCATGCCTGGCCACAAGCCGGCACTCCTGCGGTGAGTGAACCCCTGAAAATGTATTTGCTATAGAAAATCAGGAACTCCGAGGGCCAGTGGAAACATCTCTGCACAAGAATAAAACTCACCAAGATTCTGGGCGTCTAGAATATCCCATAGGCCCAACTTGCCAAGCGATGCATGATAAGTTCCCGAAAGTTCTAACCGGCCTCTTTGAAACGTCTCTGCTCAACGTGCTCTGGGCCCCCAAGCGATAGACACTGTCTGCAAGGGCCTCCACGGAGCTCAGAGGAGCTTGCAAATTCCATGAGAGCAGAGAGACAGAGGCAGACTGGCCTGGGTCTGCTGCAGAGTTTAAACTACCAAAGACACACAGGAAACCCATAGTGGAGCAGGCACACGGCCCTTAGCATTTTGGCACAGATGGTACCCAATCAGCAGTTCTGTGCCAGTGACGCCTGTCCCCAAACACATCCCTCATGGCTTACAGTCACATCAAATTCCACAACAGCAGCTTGCTGTCCTGCTGTTTAGAACTCCCTTTCCAGTCCTGCTGTTTGCTCCAGCCCTGGCATTGGGAAAGTCCCATGCAGACCTCAGAACACACATCACAGGCTATAACCTTGGAAACGCTTCCAGCAACAGCTGATGAATCAAGCCATCCACTCTCTTGGATAAATGACATTTCTCTTTTAACACAATGAGCCAATTCCTGAGCCGATTCCCTCCCCTCTCTACACAAGGCCATTCCACCAGAGAAAAAAGCCATGTTGGGTTTGGGAAATATGCAGAGAGCCAGGTCTTTACACAAGGAGAAATAAAAATCATTTGGTGAGCCCCGGGGAAGGTCAAATCTTGATGATTCAGCATGGATGCACAATTCAAAAAGAATGTTGATAAATCGGACAGATTCAGAGAAGAGCCACAAGAACGATCAAAGCTTTAGAAAATCTGCCTTATAGTGATAGACTCAAAGAGCTCCATCTAGTTAGTTTAACAAAGAGAAGGTTAAGGGGTGACTTGATCCAGTCTTAGGAGCCTTGAACTCAACCCCACAACACAGTGATTGCAGGTTGTGTGGATGCGAGAGCTGCGTGTATCTTTTGATTCCTGAACATCTGTTAGTCAGTCCCGGACTGATCATCTCATTTCCCTTTACTGCAGCCCATCACTGCTGGCTTATACAGAATTAGCTGCACTATTTCTCCTGTGTTTTAAGAAGGCCAGTTCCCCCTTTCTCCCCCCCCCCTCCAAAGTCCCATTTTGTTATACCACAACAGTACAAGGAACTCCAGCAAATTAAAACCATCCCCCTTAACTTCATTCCCAACAACAGCACAGCCATAATTCACTGTGCTCCTTCACGCCACGCTTCTGGTTATGAAACAAACTTGGTTTTCCCATTTGTCCCTCATCTGTGCAAGGACCTAGAGAGTCCTGAGCAGGTGGTCTGCCGGCAGCTGTGTACAGTAGACACAGCTCACTTGTAGAAGACTTGGCTGCCTCCCTTTCCCTCTTCCCATCTGCTTTTCCCTACCAGGGTCATTGCACTTGTGTTGAAGACTCTCCTGGTAGGGTGTGAACTGGGATATTATCATAGAAGGTGGGGCTCCAAAGGCCAGATCCTGAATGCTATTTAGGCTCCAAACTTTCACTGAGCCTAAATACCTTAAAAGATCTGGGCCCAAGAGCCATATTAGGTCTCGACCCTTTTGGCAGCAGTAACAGGCATTGCTGGAGCCCACAGCACGTTTGATCTTCAGCAGCAAATCTCCTGGCTAAACTTAGAGAAGTAGGACTGCTGACCTCATCTAGGGTGACCAGACAGCAAATGTGAAAAATCAGGGCAGGGGGTGGGAGGTAATAGGAGCCTATATAAGAAAAAGACCCCAAAATCAGGACTGTCCCTATAAAATCGGGACATCTGGTCATCCTAACTTCATCCCCAAATATGTCTTTAAAGACATCCGAGTGGCTGAAATGCAACCAAAAAAATCAACAGATCGCCTTTGGGATGACCTCTGGAATGATAAAACTTTAGGGCTTTCTCCTGTACTCAGCACCTGAAGGAGTCCAGGGAATTCCAAGATTTGAGCTCAACAGGAATATTGGAATGAAGACAGTCAGGGCATTGTTACAACCATCTGCATGGCTTTCGTCAGACAGAGGCACTGGAGATGGAGACGACCTTCTCCCTGTCAGGACAGGACTGTTCCTTAGACATTCACTGTGCTAGTATTTTGTCTAGTCTGGTTTTAAATGTATCACACATCTGAGGGGTTCTGCTGCTTCCATTGGCAGCTGATACTCTCAGGAAGTTTCGCTGGGGAGAGATCTGTTCATCTTGATCTTCATCTTCAGTTTTCATTGCATGAACCTTACCCTGCTCCTAGTTGTATTCCCCAGTCCTTGGTGGTTTTAAAAATAATTCCTACTCGCTGTTACACATTTCAAATATTCATAGGTTATTGTCTTTCCTCACTGAAGGACATCTCTTACCCAAGCTATATTTTACTCTTCTTTGTTCGTGTAAGTTAATTTTGCGCACACACACATTCGCCCCTGCAGTACCCTAATCTTTTTTCTTGCTCTTCTCCGCATCATTTCCCTCCAGTTTGTCGGCATTATTCTGGTGATGAGGTACCCTAAGCCACTCAGCCTTAGGAGGAGACAATACAGAACTGTTCCATGGATTAGAATTTGCAGGGGTTGCTAATGTCTCATTTTATACGATCCATGCGAAGTCACTGCTTTCCTTGGATTATTGGGGCATCTTGGTCCACCACCAGAAACATTTTCCTGATCAGTCTAAAATCCATTTAGCTGTAGATTTCTCTTTATGTTTTGGCCTAACTTAACTGATCTTTCCTTTGACCTTTGTACATTCAGTGATTTAAACCATATCCATTTATTTACCTATCATACATACCAGCAGGCTCCACACTAGCATATCTGATCTGTGGCGAGTGGACCATGAAGATTCTGATTGTGAAATTCATTTAATAAGAAACATTCAGTGCCTGAAAAGGAGAATCAGCCCCTTCTAAATCTGGGTCCTGTGGTCCTTCCCAAACAGTTGGTGATACTGCCCTCTGGTGACTTTATGGTGTGCTACTTTTATTTTGAGTTGCAATTTTTTTTTCAGTTCCCCAAGACTGCAAACACCACTCTCACCAGAACTCCAGGGTCAGTGTATTTGACACAGAAAAGCCATCTAATGTTCACAGCAGGCGTTTCAGATATTTTAAGGCCACTGCTATGATGATCCAGTATGATCTCCTGCATAACACAGACCATAGAATTTTGCCCCATGATTCCTGCATTGAGTCCAATAATTCGAGGCTGAACTAGAGTAGATCCTTTAGAAAGGCATCCGGTCTTGATTTAGCTTATTAAAAACATGATCAAGAGGTGATTGATTATGGTGTTTAAGTACTTGCACAGTGAGAAAATACTGCAGAGTATACCAGCTACTAAAGGGCTATTTCATTTAACAGAGCAAGACAGAACAAGAGCCATTGGCTTGAAGTTAAAGCCAGACAAATTCACATTAGAAGTAACACAGATTTTTTAACAGCAACAGTGATTAGGCATTGAAACAAACTCCCAAGGGAAGTGGTGGGTTCTCCATGTCTCCAAATCCAGCTGGGATGACTTCTGGAAGAAATAACTCAGGCTTGGGACTACTATGATCATCACGTCTGACATCCTGCACATCACAGGACAGACCCTCACTCACCCATTCCTGTAATAGACCCCTAACCTCTGGCTGAGTTACTGAACTCCTCCAATCAAGATTCAAAGACTTCAGGTTACAGACAATCCACCATTTACACTAGTTCAAAACTGCAAGTGACCCATGCCCCATGCTTCGGAGAAAGGTGGAAACTCCCCCTCCCCCCGGGTCTCTGCCAATCTGACCTGGCTGAAAATTCCTTCCCAACCCCAAATATGGAGATCAGTTAGTTCCTGAGCATGTGGGCAAGACCCAGCAGCCAGACACTTGGGAAAGAATTCTTTGTAGTAACACTGAGCACTCCCCATGTAGTGTCCCATCATCGGCCGCTGGTGTTATTTGCCACGAGGTGTCACAGATCGGTGACATGCTTTTGTAGGCAACCTCATCCCGGCATCCCCTACATACACTTAGCCAGCTCATTCTTGAAGGCAGTTCGGTTTTTTGCCCCCACTGCTCCCTTTGGGAGGCTGTTCCAGAACTTCGCTCCTCTGATGGTTAGAAACTTCTGTCTAATTTCAACCTGGTATCATGTTTGTGGCTTTAAATCATATACTAAGGTAGCAAATAGAGTCCTTTAAAGTGGATGAGACTTGATGTTTACAGACTTTAAATAGAAATCCTCTATGTGATTCATAAGCAGGCTGCAAAGTTACCCCCGCTCCTTACTAGACCCACAGCTGAGAACCCCACAGCACAAAGGCAGGGTACAGAGATGGCATTAAACGCCACCATTTACTCCATCAATCTCAAGCTCTGTGCCTGAGTAAGTGGCAGGAAGAATCAGGCCTGGAGTTTCTATTGGGCCTTTCATCTCCACAAAGCTCTGATGCCAATTTCTACCACTGCTCACCACGCAACCCGAATCAGTGGAGTGAGCACAGTAGGACCAGGCCACACTTTCAAAGGACTAAGAGCTACTGATTTTCTATTTAGAATCAGCCGGAGGCATGGTCATGATGTGTCAGATGCTGACCTCCCAAAGAGGCCTATTAATATTGCACAACTGGGTGGCGTGTAACCAGCAAAGGGCTTTAGTTTGATTGTACAGCATCTCAGCCCACAGCGTCAGCCCACAGGCTGAGGGGTGGGAAGGAAACAGCTGTCAGTAGAGACCCCGCTCTCTTGGAGCTCTTGAGACACATACACAGCAAGAGCTGTGCTCTGGGAGTCACAGTTAAATCTCATGACAGGTCTGCACGGTGCCACACCCATTTGAGAGATGGGTAAGTTCAGGCACACAGGGTCACAGTTACAAAAGCACTCATGCCCAAAAGCATGCCCAAATTCCCAGCAAGTTTGTGGCAGAGCTGGGAACAGAACCCAGGAGTCGTGATGCTCTAACCACTCTACCCCCTATGTAACACTGCTCCTATTGCATGGTGGGGAAAGAACTGCCCAGCTCCACTTCTCCTCAGCTTACTGGGGAGAGGCCCTGAATCATCAGGTCCCAGTTCTAGAGCAGGTGGTGCATTTATGTAGGGTCAGGCCCTGGAAAGGGGGAGAGGGGAAATGGTCCCACAATGAAGTGATGGGCAGACAGATGATGTGTATAGAAACAGGGAACGAGACAGGCTTCCAAATGGAGAAAATAAAAAGACAAACCCCTCTGGAAGCACCTTCGAAATCGTCTCAATACCCACGTACCTTCTGAAACAGACCCCTCCGCAGGATCCTTGGCAGTGCAAATTCCTTTCCCTGATGCCTTTGTCTGTCGGTGACAGGTTTTCCCATCCAGAGTGTTTCAGGAACACAGATGTTTCAATATTAAAAATGCTTCCAAAGCCCCCCTCTTCTGTACTGGATCCCTTCAGATTCTGACCTCATTACAACAGAGCAATGACTCATCCTCCTCTGCATTCACATTTCTAACAAATAATAAACCTCTCTGCTGCTCAAAGCTGGATTGAGCTCGACACCTGATTTTATTTTAGGAAGGGGAAGGATAATCTAGCAGCTAAAGCACGGGACTAAGGAGAGGTGGTTTTATTCTCAACCGTCTTAACAGGAAAAAGCAAGCTCTTGCACAAGTCACGCGGTCTGTCCCTCATAGGGTGACCAGACAGCATGTGTGAAAAATTGGGACTGTGTGTGTGTGGCGGGGGGGATGAGGGGGTGGGTTATAGGAGCCTATATAAGGAAAAGACCCAAAAATCGGGACTGTCCCAATATTCGGGGCCTTTGGTCACCCTAGTCTCTCAGTTTCCCCATACATCCAATGGGGACAGTAGCATTGTCCTACCACACTGGGTGTTGTGAGGTTCAGTCCACTGTGTTTGTAAAACACCTTGAGAAACTCACCAGGAAGGTGCCAGGGAGAAGGGCAAAGTGAAACTTTGTTGCTTCCACTGGAGGAAAGCGACAATCTCTTGACAGACCATCCCATGCAGCAAGAGTAGAACTGCACCTTGTAACAGAAAGCAAGAGAGCTGGCCATAAGCACTGCATTCACAAGCCAAGTGGGTCAACAAACAGACCTTTCCTTTTGTGTGGGGAATGCTGACATTTCAAAATTACTTTCTGGATCGGAATGAAAAACTGAAATGTCAGCATGTCTGGTCAAAGCTAAACAAGCCAAAGTGGTGAAACCAAACGTGTCCTTTTGACATGTCACTTCGAAGCAACATTTTTCATTTTGTTTCTCTCAACTGGAAAATAAAAAAAAAAAAAAAATCTAGAAAAAAATAATCAGCGTTTTTCTGCAAACAAGTCAATTTGACAGAACGCGCACTTCGCAGTGGGGAAAAAACCGTTTTCCGTGAAAAATGTCAACGAACTGCAGCCAGTGATGCTTCAGAAGGAAGTCAACTCTCATTTGCCACATGGCTTCCCACCTCCTGCCGGTGCGCTCACGCATCCGTAAAGCAACTCTGTCCCTGCAGGGAAAACTCCTCGTTGACCCTCTGCAAGTGATTATACATCTCTTTTCCTGAAACCGTAAACACTGATTACCTTATTCTCTTAGCATGAACAGTGGCAAATACTATTATCGGTTGACATTATCAAGCCCTTATTTATTTAAATGCTGCCCCAGTGATTGCGATACTGACATCCTACTGAGGTAACCACACACAGCATAAAGAAATGCTTCCCCTCTTGCTTTACATTTGCTGCTTTTTAAAGTCCCTTGAACAATTACTTACTGTTACTTGGTTAAAAGAAAGACTTACAATGATGGGTAACACACACTTACTGTGTGGCTTTCTGTCCCCCTCTAGGGGTGGACTGCAGAAACTGGAACCTGCTACAGCCTTGAGCTAAAAGAGCTTAAGGTCTTGTAGCTCAGAGGCTGAGTTTTAAGTCCTGGGTTTGATTCCTGCTGCCAATCATCCAAGCACATGTCATGCTGCATAGGGTCCAGGGTTAGGGAGAGAGTCAGACAGTTCTCAGGAGATATCTGAACCTCCTTCCACCAGCAGTAGGGAGCACTACACGTGCACAGTATGAATCAAGGGAGCCAGCACTGGCCCAACAGCAGAGAAGCAGTTGTGTGTGTGTGGGGGGAGATAACAGTAACAAACTATGTACGTAAGTAAACAATGCACACAACTCGATAGTTCAACCCCATTCACACCTCTGCCTAATTCTAATAATGGGTCAAGCACAGGATACAATCCTGGCTCTGATCTCTGCTCCCTCTCTGGCTGGGGGAAAGTCGCTTACCCTTTCCAGCGCTATTTCCCATTCTGACAGATGCTTATCTACCTCATTGGGTGCTGGAAGGAGTAAACAACGTTTGCAAGGTGCTCTGGACACTACCAACACGCAGTTATGTGCTAAAGCCAGTAATTACTGCTCGGGGTGTACGCGTGTGTTCAAATCCATTTGAGAAACATTGCAGTTTTATTCCCCCAAAGCTACAACTGCAGAAAAACACTGGCTGCCTTTCGTTTATTTCAATGATCTGTGCACAGCTTTTGCATCCTCACTGTGCATATCGTTATGGCCCTTGTTCAAGGATTCAGTGGCTGCTTCCCACTGTCATTGCAAACAGGACTTCAGGCAGTGCTTGTAAGCTCCTTGCAGGAAAGGCACTAGTTTCACCAGAGATCACCAAGGTTTATTAAGGCAGACTCACTTTAATTGCTGCTCGGTTATATCATGTGCGATACATTCACTTCAGTGCATACGAGTATCCCACAGTAACCCTGAACAGAATCACAAAGCTCTATTCCTGACCATTTTTAACACTGTGTACAGTGTCTTTCCCAAATGATAAACGAAAGCTACATTTTACCCTTTTGAAATGCTGACATGTTTAAGAGCCGTCTGTCTAGATGATATCAGACAAACTAATATGATCTCTAAAACTATTTTAATTATCTGCTGGACCACTGTAGAAAGCCCAATATGCAAAAAGAAACCCCTGTTTATCACATCCTGTCATCGGTGAAATGATCTCCAGTACCGTGACCTAACAGCTAGGCACCTGAATGAAGTTCATGTCTCAATTTAAAAAAATGATGTTCCCAGAGCCAAATCTAAGTCAGCTGAGTGTTTTTTTGTCCTTAACTGCACTAGCATAGACAGCAAAGTGTGCGTCTATGTAGGGAATCCCACACGTTAAATCAACAAAGAGGAGCTTGTCTTAGATCATCAGATGCATTATCTTTTCACTGCTGGATGAAAGAGGGGAATTTATAATCTTCATACAAGATAAAAAGCACTGACCCACGCAGTTATAGTGGAGGGCAACTTCCAAATAGCTGTTACTGAACACAAACATCCTTTGTTCTCTCTCTCCAGTGGCTGACGTATTCCCGTAAGTAGCCTCCCTTCTCTCATTTGATTTACTATTTCCAAAGGAATACAGCACTCAGGCATAAGGTATTGAAAAGCTGTTTTGATGAGGTTGTGTTAAGGTGCATCATTCCCATTCGGCCCTAGTTAGGCCGCCAAATTTCCTTGCACTGATACAAAATAGTCAGGGGTGAGTATCAATCCCTGAATCTTTCTTTTGTCCAGACCAACTCTGTAGCAAACAGGCCCCATATAAAAAGTGGAGTTTGTGCCCAATTTAAAAAACTCCCGTGTCAAGAACCCTTTCCAATGTGTAATTTCAGCTGCGTCTGGCCCAGATGCTGTGCAAATCAGGCACTAGGCTTTGTCAGAGTCCCATCTAGGTCTCAGTTCTCTTCCAAGTCCACTCTGCTCAAGCTCTGCTATAACTGCCATGTACTTAAACTCATTAGGTCTGTGGTTGAAGGTCTCCACTAATCCATAGGTCTCTGGACGATCCGTCGCATAGAAAAGCTGTACCTGATTGGCTAGGCACTGAGCTTCAGGGACATTCTGTAAGGTTAAAAAAAGAAAAGAAAAAGAATTTATCAAAATAGCAAAAGCAGCAGTTCTGACATTAAAGTAAGTTCCCCTTTCAAAAAAAGCTCTGTGGTTCCTGAAAAGCTGCAAACAGATCCCTCTTCAGTTCACTTCTGTTACCTTAGCAAGCTTCCTGCTCAGCTCCTAACTCTATTCAAAGTTCTAGTTTTTCAAAGCTCTCCACAAGCCTGATCCATCTTCTCACTGACCCACTTACTTCTGTGCTGTTCCTACTAAACTTGATCTCCTTATAGCTCTGCATTTCAGGAATCACAGCTCCACCACCTCTCTCATGCTCCGTTCCCTCCAAGACTCTGAATATGTTCTCCTTAACTTTCCCCTCCACTCCTTGTCAGACTTCCTCCGTAAACATTTGGCAGTAATACTCTGTATTAAACACAGCTAGGCAAAGAACTCATAAAGTTCTGAGCAACACAGTTTTTATAACCGTATAAATTCTGTCAGTTAGGGGTGAGATTTTATTTTATGGATGTAATTATACCAGTACAAACCCTAAATGCGGACAGTTATACTGGTATGGCTTATTCCTAGGGTGGCCATTCACAGTCAACTAGATATTCAGGTACTTCAGGGAATGGTATAGTCCTGCCTGCTCACTGTGATCTTGCATGCCTGGTGTGTGGAAGGTCACCCCGCACGGTGCACTCAAAGTCACACCAGAGAGGGTGGAGTGGCACGTTCTTAAAGATGGTGTCCCCATTCAATACCAGACAAAACCATGTCTGGTTTTGTCCCAATGCTAGACATAGGACAAACCACCCCAAATGAGGACTGTCTGGTTCAAAGCCAGACAAGTGGCTTCCCTACTTATTCCCCTTCCCATAAGGGAGTAAGCGATACTGGTGTAAGGAACCTTTACATTGGCATAACTGCACCCACGCTAAAGTACCGCTTTAACTAGACAGATACAAGTGAGAGCGGTTCAATTCCGTGTGCAGATATGCCCAAAGAGAACAACCAATTTCACCTGTTTGGAAACTATAAGAGACCGGAATTTCCTCAATTTTATTAATCATAGAAAATTATTCAAAATGTTCCACTTGGCAGCAGTTATTCATAAATATCCAATAGCCAAGCTGTGGTGGTTGATTCTGATTGGACTTCAGGGTCACATGCCTGAGTTTCCTGACTGGATGAGTAACTAACAATCAAGCTTAACCCATAATTAAGGCCACACTGGGTCAGACCAAAGGTCCATCTAGCCCAGTATCCTGTCTTCCAACAGTGCCCAATGTCAGGTGCCCCAGAGGGAATGAACAGAACAGGCAATGATCAAGTGATCCATCCTCTGTCACCCATTCCCAGCTTCTGGCAAACAGAGGCTAGGGACACCATCCCTGCCCATCCTAATAGCCATTGATGGACTTAACCTCCATGAATTTATCTAGTTCTTTTCTGAACCCTGTTATGGTCTTGGCCTTCACAACTTCCTCTGGCAAGGAGTTCCACAGGTTGACTGTGCATTGTGTGAAAAAATACTTCCTTTTGTTTGTTTTAAATCTGCTGCCTATTAATTTCATTTGGCGACCCCTAGTTCTTGTGTTATGAAGAGTAAATAACACTTCCTTATTTACTTTCTCCACATCAGTCATGTTTTTATAAACATCTATCATATCCCTCCTTAGTCGTCTCTTTTCCAAGCTGAAAAATCCCAGCCTTAATTTCTCCTCATATGGCAGCCTTTCCATACCCCTATTTATTTATGTTGCCCACAGCATGGTCTCTGAATTAAAAACCCATTTCCCTTGAATATTCTCCAATTTCCACACTTATTATTTCTATGAACATTTGTGACCCAGGAACTTCCTGGTGCCAACAGACAGAGGACACAGGGGCCACACACAGTTTTACAGTGATCCCCTGTGTCAGATGTCTGCATAATAATTCACCGAAGGGTGGCATGTGAGGTCTTTACCGAGATCCAACAGCCCACTGGACATCATAATCACTGTGAAATGTGTATGGATAATATTTAAGGAGATCTATGTCTATACTGAAAATTATGTTCTTAAGGCAGGTAACCAGGACGTGACGCGTTCCCGACAGGTTCCTTTCACAGCAAGAGATAACAGACGTTTCTCTCTCTGCCTGGTTATGTGTTAGTGGGTATTGTATGTCTTGCAATGGGTGCCTGTTTGTATAGTGAGCAAAACACTAATAAAGAGATTGTGAAATGTTCAGAGAGGCCATTTACAAGAAAAAACAAACAGCAGCAGGGGATCCTGTTCACGAGTAAAGACAGTGGAATGAGGATATAAAATTAGTTCACAGAAACATTACAGAAAGCAGAGAGAGATGAAACAAATTTGTTTAAAAATTCATACAAACATTCACTGAAAGGTTTTTATTTTGAGTATTTGCCTCGCTCTAATATTATATCTAAATACACTTCTATATAATAAAATTCACAGACAAAACTTTGGTAACGGAGTTAAAATTAGAAATGTGTCCATAACAGAACATTGGGGTGACTGAAAATCAACAAATATCAGAGGAAAGGAAAATGTGCATTACGGTAAAATGTCACAATTTGTTTTGCCAGTTTGTGGAAATGCGGAGGTAAGGTATCTACGTTCATAGATTTTAAGACCAGAAGGGATCATTAGATTATTTAGTCTGACATCCTGCACAGAACAGACCATAGAATTTCATCCAGTTACCCCAGCACTGAATCCAATAACTTTGTTTGACTTAAGTACATCTATCAGAAAGGCATCCAGTATTGATTTGAACACTTCATGAGATGGAGAATCCATCACTTCCTTTCACAGATTGTTCCAAACAACATGAAACAACCTTAAACTCTCGCCCTTTAACAGCCCTCCTCTAATAAAACATTCTGCACACATGCTATTCATGTTATTGGCAACATGAGTCCCGTAAGCTCATTACATGTACTATGAGAGCTATCCAACTGCAGTACATCCTCACTCAGGGGATGTACAGGAAGGCACAAGGAAAATCCAACACCGGCTTAAAAAAGGGGCCTCCTGATTTGTCCATCTGCGTTAATTTTAAAAAGTGTGTTTTAACATTGCTGGGACGTGCCAACGTTTTATTATTATTCTTTAAATCCTCTTCTCTAAAAAAGAGAAATGGAGGTTCCAAAACTCTGCACTTTTCTGAATTATCCTTCTGAATTATTCTAATGTCAAGAACGGAATGGAGGGGGGGAAATTAGACGTGGCATAAACTACAATCACTAGACACCCAGTCTGCAGGCTTTGGGAACTTCTCTGCCTTTCCCTAGGTTAGCTATTCAATGGATAGCTGTAGATTTCGTTAAGCTAATCGCTTTAGGGGAAGGATGGAAGAACAGCAGCACTTTTCATTCAGAAAATCACCTGATCATTCTGCTCAGTGTGGCTTTACGGGACTTAGCTTTTAATTGCTTTTAAAGAAATGCCAGAATATCAGATCTTAGCAGAACACTAAGGAAACAATATGGGATTCTCTTACCAGGAAACGGGAGTCCATTTCGGCTGTCATTAGCACTATTCCCTTTTCCTTCTGCAGTTCAGGATAATGGTACAAGATCAACTGGCTAGCGGCAGTTTCACCTCGAGTCTGCAGGAGATGAGAGAGAGACCTCTTAATAGTGCCCTAGAGAAATCTCTAGATTTATTGCACATTTAATAGCCTGCTAATAAAGAATCTGAATATCAACGGCGTGCATAGACTCACTCATTCAGAGTCTCCCCACTGTCCTCCTAGCAAGGTCAAGGAGAGGCCGTTTTAATTAAGAGTCAATTATTTGCACTTCTGTCTGTCTGTAGCCAACAGATTCAGAGTTTAAGGCCAGAAGGGACTATTAGATAGACTCATAGACTCATAGGTCAGAAGGGACCAATCTGATCATCTAGTCTGACCTCCTGCACAAGGCAGGCCACAAAACCCCACCCATCCAATTTTATAACAACCCCTATCCCAGGACCGAGTTATTGAAATCCTCAAAAATGGTTTGAAGACCTCAAGCTGCAGAGAAACCACCAGCAAGCGACCCGTGCCCCACGCTGCAGGGGAAGGCGAAAAACCTCCAGGGCACCTGCCAATCCGCCCTGGAGGAAAATTCCTTCCCGACCCCAAATATGGCGATCAGCTAAACCCTGAGCATGTGGGCAAGAGTCACCAGCCAGCACCCAAGAAGGAATTCTCCGCAGCAACTCAGTACCCATCCCATCCAACATCTCCCCGCAGACCATTGAGCAGACCTGTCTGGTGGTAATTCAAGATCAATTGCCCAAATTAACAATCCTATCATAACATCCCCTCCATATACTTATCAAGCTTTGTCTTAAAGCCAGGAAAGTCTTTTGCCCCTACTGCTTCCCTCGGAAGGCTGTTCCAGAACTTCACTCCCCTAATGGTCAGAAACCTTCGTCTAATTTCAAGTCTAAACTTCCTAATATCCAGTTTATACCCATTCGTCCTCGTGCCTACATTAGTACTAAACTTAAATAATTCCTCTCCCTCCCTAACGTTAACCCCCTTGATATATTTATATAGAGCGAGCACATCCCCCCTCAGCCTTCTTTTGGCCAGGCTAAACAAGCCAAGCTCTTTGAGTCTCCTTTCATAAGGCAGTTTTTCCATTCCTCGGATCATCCTTGTAGCCCGTCTCTGAACCTGTTCCAGTTTGAATTCATCCTTCTTGAACATGGGACACCAGAACTGCACACAGTATTCCAGATGGGGTCTCACCAACGCCTTATATAACGGTACTAACACCTCCTTATCCTTGCAGGAAATACCCCGCCTGATGCATCCCAAAATCGCATTTGCTTTTTTAACAGCCGTATCACATTGGCGACTCATAGTCATCCTGCTATCAACCAGTACCCCAAGGTCCTTCTCCTCCTCCGTCGCTTCCAACTGATGCTCCCCCAACGTATATCCAAAATTCTTATTATTAATTCCTAAATGCATGACCTTGCACTTTTCACTATTGTATTTCATCCTATTTCTATTACTCCAGTTCACAAGGTGGTTCAGATCTTCCTGAATAGTATCCCTGTCCTTCTCCGTGTTAGCAATACCCCCCAGCTTCGTGTCATCCGCAAACTTTATTAGCACATTCTCGCTCTTTGTGTTAAGGTCAGTAACAAAAAGGTTAAATAAGATCGGTCCCAAAACCGATCCTTGAGGGACTCCACTAGTGACCTCCTTCCAGCCTGAAAGTTCACCTTTCAATACGACCTTCTGGAGTCTCCCCTTTAACCAGTTCCTTATCCACCTTACAACTTTCATATTCATTCTCATCTTTTCCAATTTAACTAACAGCTCCCCGTGCGGAACCGTGTCGAACGCCTTACTGAAATCTAGGTAAATTATATCTACCGCATTTCCTTTATCTAAGTAATCCGTCACCTTCTCAAAGAAGGAGATCAGATTGGTTTGACACGATCTACCTTTAGTAAATCCGTGTTGCAATTCGTCCCAATTACCATTGACCTCTATGTCCTTAACTACTTTCTCCCTTAAAATTTTTTCCAAGACCTTACATACTACAGATGTCAAGCTAACAGGCCTATAATTACCCGGATCACTCTTATTCCCTTTCTTAAAAATAGGAACTACATTAGCAATCCTCCAGTCATATGGCACAACCCCCGAGTTCGTCGATTGCTTAAAAATTCTCACTAACGGGCTTGCAATTTCACGCGCCAGTTCCTTTAATATCCTCGGATGGAGATTGTCTGGGCCCTCCGACTTCGTCTCATCGAGCTGTTCAAGTACGGCCTCTACCTCAGTTGCGGTAATATCCACTTCCATATCCACATTCCCGTTTATCATCCCTCCATCATCGCAAGGTTCCTCACTAGTCTTATTAAAAACTGAGGCAAAGTACTTGTTTAGATGTTGGGCCATGCCTAGGTTATCCTTAACCTCCATTCCATCCTCAGTGTATAGCGGCCCCACTTCTTCTTTCTTTGTTTTCTTCTTATTTATGTGGCTGTAGAACCTTTTACTATTGGTTTTGATTCCCTTTGCAAGTTCCAGTTCAATGCGGCTTTTAGCCTTCCTCACTTTATCCCTACATGTTCTGACCTCACCAAGGTAGCTTTCCTTACTGATCCTGCCTTTCTTCCACTCCCTGTAAGCTTTCTGCTTTTGTCTAATCCCCTCTCTGAGTTGCTTGCTCATCCAGTTTGGCCTACAACTCCTGACCATGTTTTTTTTCCCCTTTCTCGGGATGCAGGCTTCCGACAGTCTCCGCAGCTGTGACTTAAAGTAATTCCAGGCCTCCTCCGCATTTAAATCCACTAATTCCTGTGTCCAATCCACTTGCCTAACTAATTTCCTTAACTCTTTAAAATTAGCCCTCGAGAAGTCAAAAACCCTAATCCCAGATCTACATTTGTTTATCCTTCCATCTAGTTTGAACTGAATCAGCTCATGATCACTCGAACCAAGGTTGTCCCCTACCACCATTTCTTCTATGAGGTCCTCACTGCTCACCAACACCAAATCTAAAATGGCATCCCCTCTCGTAGGTACTTCAACTACTTGATGAAGAAATCCATCCGCTATCACATCCAGAAAAATCTGACCCCTATTATTCTTGCAAGTACTCGTCCTCCAGTCTATATCCGGGAAGTTGAAGTCCCCCATAATCACACATTTCCCCTTTGTGTTTACTTCATTAAAGACATTAAAGAGGTCTCTATCCATATCCCAATCCGATCCCGGCAGTCTGTAGCACACCCCAAGCACTATCTCAGGGGAAGCTCTAGTTGTTTTTTTACCCAGTGTGATTTTTGCCCAGACAGACTCTGTCTTATCCATTCCATCGCTTCTTATTTCACTACAGTTAATTTCATCATTGATGTACAAGGCCACTCCACCACCTTTGCCTTTCTTCCTGTCTTTTCTAAACAGCACATTAGATCATCTAATCTAATCTCCTGTATAGCAGAGACCATTACATTTCACTCAGTTACTCCTGTATTCAGCCCAATAACTTGTGCTCAGCTCCACCATAACTTCCAGAAAGGCCCCCTGTCCTGATCTGCAGACAGCAAGAGATGAAAAATCCACCACTTTCCTTGGTGGTTAGTGATGAACCTTAGAAACACTGACTGATAAAAATGTGTGCCTCGTTTATAATCTGAATTTGCTGGCCTCAGCTTCTAGCCATTGGTTTGTGTTCTGCCTTCCTCAACTAGATGAAAGCGCCTGGTAGTACCTGGTATTTTCTCCCTGGGAAAGCCTGTATATCTTGTATTCAAGTCATCTCTCAGTTGTCCTGATAAGCTAAACAGATTGAGCTCTTTAAATCATTCACAGGGAGGCATTTTCTCCAGTCTGTGAATCATTTTCTCTCTCTCTTCTGCCTCCTCTCCAATTTTTCAACATCCTTTTTAAAACGTGGACCCCATTCCGTTACTCAGGCATGGTTACACCAATGCCACATGCAGAGGTAAAATCCTTTCCCTGCACACCTCCTCACTACTCCCATTTACACATCCAAGGATCTCATCAGCCCTTTTTGCCACAGCATCACACTGGGAACTCAAGGTGAATTGCTTGTCCACTATGACCCCTACATCCTTTTCAGGTCACTGCTTTCCAAGACAGTCCCCATTCTGTAGATATGGCCTGTATTCACTGTTCCTAGATATATATCTCTGCAACTGGCTGCAACAAAGACATTTGTTTGAATGGGTCCAGCTTACCAAATGGCTCTGTTTGACTACCCTGTCCTCCTCATTATTTATTGCTTTCCCAATCTGCGTGTCATCTGCAAATTTTATCAGCAGTGATTTTATATTTACTTCTAGACCACTGATGAAAATGTCAGGCCTAGAACTGCTCCCTCTGGAGCCCTACTAAAAACATCTTCATTTGATGATGATTCCCCATTGAAAACCATTTTTTGAGATTTGCAGTCAGCCAGGTCTTAACCCATGTAACGTGTGACTTACTGATACTGTACGGTGCTAATTTTTAAATCAGACTGTCATGGGGTAGCAAGTCAAATGTCTTACAAAAGTCTATGTCTGTTACATTTACTAAGTTATTGTTATCAACCACACTTGGCATCTCCTCAAAGAATGAAATTGGGTGTGTGTGACAAGACCTATTTTCCATACAACCATGTTGACTGACATAAATTATCTTCTCATCCTTTAATTCTTTATCGATTGGATCCCATAACAGCTTTTCCATTAGTTTGCCTGAGACTGATGCCTGATCATCCCTCTTTCCCTTTTGGAAACTGGCACATTAGCCCTCTCTCAGTCTTCTGAATTTCCCCAGTAGTCCAAGCTTTATTAAAAATTAACGCCAGAGGACTAGCGATCTCATCAGCCAGCTCTTTCATTACTCTTGGGTGCAAGTTATCTGGGCCCGCTGATTTAAAAATCTGTATCCCTAGTAGATGTAACATCCTCGGTCACGAATGGACTACAAAGTACTTCATCATCCTCATGTGATAGGAGTACATTATCCTGCTTCTTTACAAATACAGACCTGAAATATTTGATGAGCACTTCTGCCTTTTCTGCACCATTAACAGCTTTACCATCTAAATCTAGTAATGGGCCTATCCCACTGCTGTGATTTCTTTTGTTCCTAACATGCTTAAAACCTCCTTCTCATTGTCCTTAGCCCTGCCAGCCATTTTCTCTGATGTTTTTAGCTTCCCTGATCAATTTTCTACCTTTCAGACTTTCTAATGTATATTGACTGCTATCTCCCCCCTCACCCATCCCTTTTCCATTTGTTATATATTGCCTTTTTATTTCTGATTGCTGCCTTCACTTCACCACTGAATTAGGATTGGTTTTAAGGCAAAAATGTCCATTTTATTGATTGTGGAATCATAGCTTTCTGGCTATCTAATAAACTGTTCTTAAATAACTCTTAATTTTCATTCATATTTTTCTGTCTAAATTTTCCCCTCAATCAATTTCTCTGATAATTTGCCTCATCTTTGGAAAATTAGCCCTTTTAAAGCACCAAGTTATATATATTACTGGCAGGGATTTTCCTTTATTTGCCCATATTGAATGTAATCAAGTCATGATCACTGGTCCCCAGGCAACAACCAGATTCCAGTCCAGTGATTCATTCATCTTTACATGTCACATTGAAATCCAAAATAGAGTTACCTCACGTTGGGGACAATACCTTTTGTGTTAGAAAAGGTTTACTCTAGGTAATAATTTAAGTACATAATATATAGGTGTCAAACTAATTGTAGAGAGAAGAGAAATTAGAAAGCCTGTCCAAAATGAACAAGAATAACTATGCTGGTATACAACAAAATTAAATCAGAGGAGTTAAAAGCCAGGGTCTTTATAAACATTTTATTTATGACTCAAACATTTTCATAAGGCGGTAAATACAGAACCAAGGAAATAATAGATAGCTGCTTAATATCCTCTATATTAAATTATATGATACCACTGAAGGGTCCATATATCTATTTCATCAAATTTATCAATGTCACCATGAAATCATCAGAATTGGAAACATTTTTATTACTTGAGAGTCAGAGGCACAGTGCCAAAATTGGAAAAACAATGATTAGATGATCACATTGGTCCCTTCTGACCCTAGAATCTATGAATCCGTGTTGAGGAGTTTACAATCTAAGGGTATGTCTTCACTACCCGCCGTATTGGCGGGTAGCAATCGATTGCTCGGGGATCGACATATCGCGTCTCATCTAGACATGATATATCGATCCCCGAACACGCTTATATCGATTCCGTAACTCCACTAACCCGAACGGAGTTGCAGAATCGACAGGGGGAGCCGCGGACATCGATCCCGCGCCGTGAGGACGGTGAGTAATTCAATCTTAGATACTTCGACTTCAGCTACGTTATTCACGTAGCTGAACTTGCGTATCTAAGATCGATTTTTCCCCCGTAGTGTAGACCAGCCCCAAGCTAGACAAAGATCAGTGAGTGATAACAAAATGCAACGGTCACGAGAGAAGCTTACGTTAAGTACATTGTTGGCCCCTCGGTTCTCCCCACACTTTTTAAACTAACTTATTTATTAAAATATTTCAAAGGTTAAAGGGAACAAAATAAGACACGATGGCGGGGGGTGGGGGAGAAGGCCAAACTGGAAAGCAAATGAAAAAGAAGCAAATCCAGAAAAGACTTGAAGGAAGAGTGAGGCGTCTTAACACACTGGGTCTCAGGGGTGTTTTGCTAACAGATATAGTTAAAGAAAGCTTGTGGGAGGCAACAAACAAGGGATTAACAAGTTCTGACTCAGAGGAATGAATGTCACAAACTGAATCTTGGAGTCTCCCATCCATGTACTGAGCCTGCTTAGCCTGCCAAATCTGAAGCCTGAAGCATGTGGAACTGTAACTTGCAAGTCAGAAAAAAATCCCATGCATGGATTTTTAAAAGGTTGGGATGGTTTTCTGGACTCATACGGACAGGCTAAGAGAAGAGCAGTCAAATATGTCATGCATAAACTGACTGCTGGTGGGTGTGTGAAAGGAAACCTTGCTTAATTGAGTAGACAGACTATGAACAGGTTGGGTAAGGCTGCAGAACGCCAAAGCAGATAGACTAGTTGTTTGATCTAGTATGGCAAATCAAATGGAATAAAAACAGTTAGGGCCCAACAAACTTCTGAGACAATTACAACCTCTTTCATTTACAACACCAAGAAGAAACACATTATCTCAGAACTAGAATGCCTCATTTAAAATCATGCACCAGCACTATAAATGCTGCACTACATGGAGCTGGAGGAAACCAGGCAATAGTTTGCATGGTATTTTATGGAATGATTCCGCTATGTAGGGTTTTGTTTAAAGATACATCTATGTCTAGATGTCACTCAGAGTCTAATACAGCTGGAGTTTCAAACCTAACCCTGGAGAGTAATACAATAAAATACACCCACCTGAACATTTATAAGCGCGGTGAAGTGCAGCTCTGTCCCTGACCACTGCCCCACAAAAAACTCATAGCCTTCTTTCCTTGGCAAAGCACACAGGAACTGCAGAGAAAAAGACAGTCAGCGTTATACATGCTCCCAGCCCACATCAGAGTAAATGGGCATTAGGGTGACCAGATGTCCTGATTTTATAGGGACAGTCCCAGTTTTTGGGTCTTTTTCTTACATATGCTCCTATTACCCCCCACTCCGGTTCCGATTTTTCACATTTGCTGTCTGGTCACCCTAATGGGCATCCCCACTGCACAAAATGGGACCTAACTGGCAACCCTGTTAGGAGTCACAGCAGGGAGCTGGTTATGGAGACAGAGCTTACGCCTTTTCTGTGCTGAGGGTGGAGCACAGGGGACACGTAGGCACACGTAGCCATGAAAAGTAGACTGTGCCCATGCTGTGGTGTGTAGCTAAACACCACACTGAAAGGGGGCTGCTAGAGCCTTTTCCTGCTGCCCACCTCCAGCTGGCGTCTCCCCACCACCAGGAAAGCCTTCCCGGTGGTGAGGAAAACACACAAAGGCTTGGGTTGAGCCTTACTAGCAGGGCAGCGTAGGGAAGTCAGCACTGCTGCTTCCTGTGTACTACCTGCTTTGTGGAGAGAGCAGGCATCCACCTTCCAGGCAGACAACACACCGGCCTTACACTTCCTAGTAGATAGTTCTAGAAGCTCAGATTTAAAAGAATCATGACTCTAAACTTTACTGTGTTCTCAGAATCGCTTGATTCACTGCCATGGAAGGGACTCATGTTTGATAACAGCGTTTTGAGACATTAAAGACCGGACAGTGAACAGTACAGTACAATAAGATGGTAGCCTCGCACTCCCGACATTCTTGCCCTTCTCCCCAGATGCTGCAATGATGGATTAAAGTCACAAAATGTCAGTTAAGGATGCGCAGAGGCGAACGGCTTTCACTCTAGTTTAGTTTTTCTAACTCTGTCCCACAGCAGCTTGAAAGCAACTTCTTCCTGGAGATTTCTGGTCTATTTGGCTTCATAGGCTTTGGCGTTGCAGCTGTAACACTATCACACACAAAGAGAAAGGACTACTTGGGACCTGAAAGGGAAGTGAGACACCAGACCATGTGCTGATGCAGCACAACACAGACAAGTATAAGTTATTTCCCAAACTCTTGATAGCCTTCACTGTAGAAGCCAAATACATTTGACCTTGCTCCCAGTAGACTGAATAGCACTTAAGGCCTTCCCTACTAGTGAATCAAGTTGGTGCAGTCTCTTCCTGTCGAAACCACAAGAATACTCCTCTTCCAGAACCTAGCTACGCATGAAGCATTTCACTGCTGTCTTTGTGCAAACTAGGACTATGCTAGGCCATGCTTCATTGTACAAATTACTGTAAAGGCATGTACTTTACAATGGAAAACAATACTATTAACCCAGCATGTGGGGAAATGCAGTCAGATAATGTTCTTACTCTTTTTTGTTGTTCTGTTCCTTCCCTCATCCCCCCGCTTAATCTCTCCAAAGCAACAGCACACTCTCTTGCACAGGTAGTCTTTGAACAGCAGTGCACAAGGACCAACACACTCATGCCGTAAACAACCGTTCCATAGCTTTGGCATTCATTTCATTTCTGGAAACAACTATGCTAAGCATCCCCCACATATTTAGCCTCTGGGTTGTCATCACACAGGAAGCACCATCTTGTATGTAATGAAGATAATTGATATTTACCACAAAGGTCATAGAATCATAGAATAACAGGGTTGGAAGAGACCTCAAGAGGTCATCTAGTCCAATCCCTGCTCAAAGCAGGACCAACCCCAACTAAATCATCTCAGCCAGGGCTTTGTCAAGCTGAGCCTTCAAAACCTCTAAGGAAGGAGATTCCACCACCTCCCTAGGGAACCCATTCCAGTGCTTCACCATCCTCCTAGTGAAATAGTGTTTCCTAATATCCAACCTAGACCTTCCCCACTGCAACTTGAGACCATTGCTTCTTGTTCTGTCATCTGCCATCACTGAGAACAGCCGAGCTCCATCCTCTCTGGAACCCCCTTTCAAGTAGTTGAAGGCTGCTATCAAATCCTCTCTCACTCTTCACTTCTGCAAACTAAGTAAACCAGTTCTCTCAGCCTCTCCTTGTAAGTCATGTGGCCCAGCCCCCTGATCATTTTCACTGCCCTCCACTGGACTCTTTCCAATTTGTTCACATCTCTTCTATAGTGGAGGGCCCCAAAACTCAACGCAATAATCCAGATGTGGCCTCCCTAGTGCCTAATAGAGGAGAATATTCACTTCCCTCGATCTGCTGGCAATGCTCCTGCTAATGCAGCCCAATATGCCCTTAGCCTTCCTGGCAACAAGGACACACTGTTGACTCATAATCCATCTTCTCGTCCACTGTAATCCCCAGGTCCTTTTCTGCAGAACTGCCACTTAGCCAGTCGGTCCCCAGCTAGGCCCTCCAACTAGCAGCTTTTCTATAAGGCTGCTGGCTCGAAGCAGTTGGCCTGGCTCAAAGCTTTCTCTCCAATCAACCACTCAAGGCCCACCTGAAACAAAGCACTCTCAATTCACA
Organism: Gopherus flavomarginatus; assembly: GCF_025201925.1. Taxonomy (NCBI): domain Eukaryota; kingdom Metazoa; phylum Chordata; order Testudines; family Testudinidae; genus Gopherus; species Gopherus flavomarginatus. Next base: position 111,027,502 of record NC_066623.1, on the reverse strand, counting down.
CTTTTCAAACAACCAACCACACAGTCAAACAGTCACTCTTAAACAAAATATCCCAGCTACACACCTGAACACAAGCCCAAAATTACAAGATAGCGTTCCTTAATGGAACTAACTTCAGTGCAACATTAGTAACATTTTGCAATTTATAACAATACAATTTTGTCCTGAACATCTTTCAGACAACCTATATCTCAAGATGATTCACTGACACAAGTAACACCAGAGTATAAATTCTATTAATACTAGTGCTTACACAGCTTAACTTCCATCCAAGGATCTCACATCAGTTTAATTAACATTAATTAACCCACAACAACCTTGCTACCTGGGAAAACATGAGTATCCTTATTGTACAGGTAGGGAAACAGAGCTTAAGAGTCTTGCTTGAGCTTACATGAGTCAGGGGTTCAGCTGTGGACAAAACCCAAGAATCCTGGTTTCCAGCCCCTTGCTCTAACTGCCTCCTTCAATAGTGCTGTAGGACATTGGGGTAAATCATGTCAGCCAAAGGGCAAAACTACATTCTATTTGTCACAACATAGTTCTTCAACATGGAGTTTGAGGCATGTGTCACACCCTATGCACCCCCTTCAGCAGCAGTGTGCGGAGGGGTCGGGAACAATCCAAGAGAGGAGGGACTAAATCTGCAATGATGCAGATCCACAGGCAAACTTGCCATGTGCAGGGAGAGTAGTAAGTCATGCAGCTGGACAGAAATTGTCACACCTGTGAAGCTGCAGGACAGCTCCACGGGTGCTGTGGCCTGTGGGCAGGATTCCATTCCCCATCCAGCAGCCGTCAACTGGGCTTTGTGAATGGAAGGGATTTGGTCCATCATAGAGTGAAAATATTTAACTCTTTCAGGCCTGCCACAACACTAGCTGCACTCAATTGAAAGACCCTCACTAACTTCAATCAAGCATTTAGCCATAAGGCTACTAAAGTAAGGAAATATAGAAAGCAGCATAAGCAAGGTGGATAGTTACGCAGCAGTGTCAATAAAGCTGGCATACAAGGCCAGCTTCTCCAAAGAGTGGCATGCAGGCGACTGAACCACATGACACCTAGTACGGCAAATTTGGGACATGTAGCTACATCTCCATCATCAAACTAAGCTTGGGAGACTGCCTGGTTGTAGAACTCCTCACCTGTTATGCCCATACTGAAAGGTGTGACAGCCTGCTGTCTTCAACTGACCCTTAAAACAAATACTTGATCAAGTGGCTTTTACCAATCAAGTTACGACAACTAATCTGCTTAACAAAAGGTCAGAAGTTTACAAACTCCTACTCCAACTGCTGTCTAGGACAAATCCATTAAAGCCGTATATGCATGCAGTATATATCACACTTACTGATGGACAATTCTGGGACCGCTTCCATATTAAATCGAACGTCTCGGCCTTTGGAGATGAAACAAGATCATTTAATTAACTTTCACAACATGAAAATAATGGATACACAGTTATCACTCAGTCACTCCATTAACCTTTATAGGGTTCAACCTGCATATACAGTCGGTCTCAAATATGTAAATATTAACAATTAAGCAACAGTTAGGCTGTCTTAATTGGTAAGGTTTGCAGAAATGAGCGCATGGAAAGTTATAGTTAGCTCTTAATTGCATAAGTATCATCAGCAACCCTTCTAGATAATGTCCCTGGATAAGTCCCTGGAAGCCAGTAACAAACTCTTGGAGTTCAAAGCTTTTCTCTCTTGAAAAATGTCTACTCTTCAGAATTATACTATAATCTTTTTTTTTCCCCAATATAGTTCCACTGGAACGCACGGTGGTGCTTTATACACAAGTAAACAGGCAGGTTGCTGACCCATAGGAACTTACATTATAGATTCTCTTCTGTTCTTTATTACAGAACAAGCCAGATTATCATTCGAGTCATACATATTTATCTTAATAAGTTATATTGTTCCCCAGAAATATGCGAGTTCCACCATACTGCATAACCATTTAAATTGGTTCGAGTGTTCCCCAATATCCCCTCCCTGCTGTTTTCTTTGCCCCTTTGTTGTGTCATGTGCTTATCTAGATTATAAAATCTTCAGAGCAGGAGAAATGTGCTGTTCAACTGTACTATGAATAGAGCTCTGCGCTGATACAGATTTTGTAACTGCATCCGATCCACAAAAACAGTGCGTGGATATCAAGCAGATATCCGCAGATATGCAGGGCTTTAGATATAAAATTTGAATCCACATCCATCCGTGATCTGCAAAAATGGTGCGAGGATATCCACAGATTTGCAGGGCTCTAACTATGAAGCTCCTAGCCTCCTTTTGGACATTGTACAGAGATAGTTCAGCATCCAAAAAGATTGTTCCTCTTCTGAGATCTACTCAGCTTTAATTGAGACACACCTTATTGCCAATAATAGCAATCTCTTTAAGTATATATATTGTATTAACCCACAAACATTATGTTAAGAGGACATGAAGGTTGCAAAGTCAAGCACTCAAAAGTTAGGAAATGTCAGAATTAAAGTTGCTTGTGCAAGCTTAATTTGACCCCCTTGTACATATGCATGATCCAGTCTTTCACTACAGGATCATGAAAGATTTTTTCCACAGGACCTCTGCCTCATCCAGTACACAGGATGGACGGTGCTCAGTGAATGAGCAGCTCTGATTAAGGTTAAGATTTTGTCATGGTTATTTTTTGTAAAAGTCATGGACAGGTTATGGGCAATAAACAAAAATTCATGGGAGCGCGTGACCTGTCCATGACTTTACTAAAGATAACCGGGAGGGCAGGGATAGGTAGGGGGGAATGACAGCAGGAGTCCCATGGGAGGGGGGACTGACCAGCTACAGGGGGGGCACACGGCCCCCAACTCCAGAGCTGCCTGCAGTTGCAGTGCAGGGGCACACAGTCCCGGCTCCAACCCCAGCCACAAGTGCACAGCCCTGGCTGCCGCCGCGGGCTGGAGGAGGGAGTGGTACATGGTCCTGGGAAGCCGTGACGGGAGCGCACGACCCCTGCTGCAGCCCTGGCCGTGGAGCAGGGGCCCAGGCTGCAGCCCCCATTGCAGGCCATGGGGCAGGGGTGCATGGCTCTGGCTACAGCCCCCACAGCAAGCTGCTGACAACTGAAGCCAAAGAAGTCATGGAAGTCACGGAATCCATGACTGCCATGGCCTCTGTGACTAAATCGTAGCCTTAGCTATGATGAACTGAGAACTATCTACATTATATTTTATGAATATGATACATGTCTCTGTGTTTGTTTTTGGTGGGTTCCTTGCTATGGAGTTAGATCAAAAGAGATTGTTAAAGAAACAAAGCAGGAAAGGGAAAACACTGGCCCAGATAAGGCATTCCCCTACCCCCCCAAAGACAACAGCCAGATTTACAGCAGTGACAGGAAGAGAGATTAAATCGAACAAAAAGCCATTTCCAGACCAAGGGCCTAGAAATGAAAAGCAGGGAGAGGCTGAATGAATTGGGAGAGGCTGCTCATGGGGTGTCACTGAAAAGCTGGGATTGTCTAAGACTGTGGTTAGCGGATGTATAAATCTACCCTGCAGCAGCCTGTCACACACTAACTGTCCAAATGGATCCAGCTGCCGCACATGAAAAGTTCCATAGTGCGCTTTGATCTGCCCTGCTCTAAAACAAAGATTTGACCAAATTTGGGCACATTTCCTTGGGGACACACAAAGCTCACCCTGGACACAAAAGCCACCTTACTACCAATTTTCAAGTCCTTGCTCCAAAGCATGCGGCAATAGAGAAAAGGTTGCCAGAATTTAACAACATGGGAAAAACCATACATTTTCCCCTAGACTCGTTCTTGGAAATGGATAAACCATTTTGGAAAATTTCAGCCAGAACTATTCTCGTCTAACAGATCACTGCTCCACACTGCTACGTGGGAGACTTGGGTTTGATCCCGGTGCTGCAGAAAGGATTGACACCACAGACGTTAGTGGTTCTGAAAGTCAACAACTGGGAAAGTATAAAGACTATGTATGAAATATACACAAAGACCACTGAGGTCAATGGAAGCTTGACTTTCAAATTACTGATCTTACATGCAAAATTAGGGCTGGTCAGCCTAGGAAGGAGACTGGATTTAGAAACTTTACTTTCAGTAAGTGATAGTTGTTACCAGCGACAGACACCTAGTGGAAAGGAAGCTTGTATTGCACAGCCTTTTGTGCTGATCTTCGTGGTGTACATTTTGTTAAGGTAACTACTTACTGGAATAACTGCATAAACTGTATTTTTTGCAGAAAAATACTGCTTCCAAATCTGTAAGAAAGGAGGGAAGCCAATTATGATTAATACCACAAACAAGCATCTAGCATTTAATACTAAACACCTTTAAAAATATTCATCAACTAAACTTTATTTGTAAGTACATTGGGGCAGGGGACTTTTTTCCATGTATTTTTGAAAGCTATCATCTCATACATTCTGTTCTGAGACTACTAGTATCAGATGATGCATATTTCAACCAGACAACTGCCATAAACAGTGGGGTCAGATCTGGTGGCCCAGAGTTTACTAATGGTGATAAATGTTTCAGACCAGGTGACTTTTCACAAACATAGCACACAAGCAAAAGATTATTTCTAGGTAAGCAATGCGTAAGATCCTTCCCATCAGAAGACAGTATTTATATTTTTTTATGATTCTCTGTATTTGCACAGTGTTTTGTTTCTGAAAATTTCAAAGCATTTGATAAAGTTCTTTTCATTATGCATACAGGGAAAGTGATTTATATGACCAGCTCAAAGTCACTAACAGTCAGTGACAGAAATAAAACCCAGACTCTCAAAACTCTTTTCTAACTGCTAGACAACACTGCCTCCCTATAAATCCTTGATACTTAATCAGAATCTTCTGAAGAGCCTTTAACATACGAAATCTTGAAGTGTGGTGCAGCCCTGGAGACCTGTGTGTACACAAAGTATCCTCTTACACACCATTGCCTCACAATCTGATGAGCAAACAGAAAAATTCTGCTTGAGTTTGGCTGCTTCAGAGATGTAGAATGGAAGCAGATTTTTAAAAAGACAAAAAGAGGAAAATAAATCTCAGTGCAATGCCCACAACTGTACCAGGGAAACAACCTTTAATCTTACTGTTTTTAATACAAATTTACTTCCCTCTCCTCTTCCTAAGCATTGTTAGTGCTAGTGAAAGGCACCAGACTGACAGCCAGAGGGCTCCAGTTCTTGGGAAGAACCTCAGAATACATGCAGCACAGGCAACATTAGCTTCCTGCAAGATGCCCCATCAATGTGCTTCAGCTCTGACTGCAGCTGGTGAGCAGGCAATTCAGTCACCACACTTCTCCAGTTGTTGGGATGCTGTCAGTTGCACGGAAGGCAACTGTTGACTGATCAGGTGGAGATAGGCACTGCTGATCTACCCAAAATGCTGATCTACCCAAAAGGCGTGAAAGGTTCCATGTCACGTTACCTAACCCCGAGACAACTTTTATTTTTGTTTCTATTTATTTCATTTTGTTAATGTTTGGCTGAAAGAGATGCCTTTATTTTCACAATTCTTCCTAGTATGCATTCCAACCTCACACGTAGAATATCAAATAAATTCCAGAATGATGCTTAATTGTTACATTTCCATGTAAGTGTATCACCTGCTTTATTTCCTCTGGTGTTTTCTCTTTCACCATTTCAACATTAAGTATTGAGTCAAGTGTCTGCAACAGAAAGCACAGAATTCACAATGAAGGCAATTCACTGGTATGTTACACAGGACAAATCCAGGCTGCAGAAAGTTCAGAAATGACATCTCATTTAAACCATACCCTGGCACACTTAATTGTCAAAAAAATGGTAAGTTATAAGATAGCCCTACAATGAAAAGAAAAGGAAATATATACCGAGCTAAGTAACAGAGTCCATAAGGATACACGGTAAATGTTGGTTCCAGGAATCTAACTGCCACAAAACCCATGTGCTTTTTCCTTTCAACCATTACCTGCATGTGCTCTGTCAGTAGATTTCACAATTTTAAACAAGGAGATTGCTGGCACTGAAATATTAACAGTCCCTCTGCAGCATCTCCTCTGATGGAACTAGGAGAGGCCTCAATAAGCTCTAAAGGGAGCTTAACTTTTTGTATCAATTTCTGTATGCATTCAAGACTGATTCCCAGAATAGCACAGACTTCCAATATTTCACAGAGACAAGGATAGGAACTACTCTGGGATTTTTAAGACTTCAAGACTACCCCAGCACTAAAAAACAATCCTAAAATGAGATACAATACAAGGAATTTCGGATTCTTGCATCCCACACAACAGCTGGCGTAAGGATAATGCAGTGTTTAAAATTAATCTCCATGCTTGATTCACAGGCACACCATAGCCAGACGTGGAGGTCCATTTTATCTTACCTTGTCTTTTGTGAATCCTTCCTTTGATGCCTTTGTGCCCAAGGCTTCTGCCTAAAATTAAAAATAAGCCTTTAAAGTTTTACGTTTGTTTTCATGTTATTTATACTGCAATATCCGGCAAGCATAATATGCCCACTGACAAAACCTTTCCAGCACGTGCCCTGTGAGTGGAAGTGAAGAAACCAAAGGACATACCTATGTAGTTAGTAACCTTGGTTGTTAAAGGGGCATTGACAAGGCCTAAAATTAGACCTACAGGCTTTCTTTAACATGAGAAGGTCATACCCACTGCATCGATCCTCTGCTCTGTTCTTGAAGCACATGGGGGTATTACAAATAATCAAGAACAACAGAAATCAGAGAAGGAAATATCTGCTAAGACGCCATGCCCACCCTCGTAGCTAATGAAGGATTGCCCATTGCTTCCAAATCTTGTCTCTTTTAAAGAGCCTTAAACAATGGAGATTTCAGCACTTCTCATGGCCTGTCTACACACTGTTCACAGCAGACTGCTTTCTGTATTTGTCAGCAACCGTCTCCAGCTTACCTGGTACAGAAAATTATTTAACTACTCGTATGGACAGGCCAAAACTAGTTTCAACCCCTTTAAAGCAAGCAAGTATATTCCGGATCTAGTAAAACAAGATTTCAAATCATGCTCACTGTTAACAGTGGTGAAAATGAACCTGGAGAAATTGTTGCTACTAACTATTGGCAGCAATGGGTCATTTACCAGTATAAAACGGACATCGGAAATTGTTCGCCATATAAGAGATAAAACTGAAAATGCTTCCTATTACAGAGCCTCAAGTTTGCTCTGCTCACGCCCTTACTCCTTGTTATACCCCTAATTCCTCTCCCTTCTTGGTGTTTACAATTTCAAATACTTATAGGAAGAGAAGGTATTTGAGCAGAAATGTCCTCACTGACTTTAACAAGACCATTGACATACATCCTACTTGAGGCCTTTATCTTTCCCCACAGATCAGTCCCTCCAGCCTCTTAACCAAGCAGCTGATGATTTCCACAGTTCTAAGACCTGAACTCCTGTACACGTCCACACAACTCAAACTCGTAAAAACGTAAAGTCCTAATGTGATCCACCCAATGCGTGAATGAGCACAATTTCAGCACTCTGCGTGTGGTGATTGGTGGTGGGTCATCTGGTGGAGCAGTCAGTATTTAAACAACGTTTCAGGCCTAATGGGGCTGGAAGAAGAAAGATTTTTCAGGATGGTAAGTGGTTTTCTTTTTAAAGGGTAATTTAAGGTTAGTCCTGTAACCCTGGCAGTGCACTTGAAGGCAATACAATCAATACATCAGACTAGACTGGGTAAATGGTGCACTGATACTTCACATAAAGAAAAACACTCTAGAATAATTAATTCTGCATTAGTCTTCATGCCCACCAAGAGAAGATGGGGTCCCTGGAAGGGAATAAGAAATAAAAATGCTTAAAATGCAATTAACTTAGATAAAATACTGGATCAGGACAAGTAAACATCAATAACAGGAGTAAATTAATGTAGCAAATTGATTTTATAATTAATAATCAACTGCTTAATCACTTCATTTTATTAATTGTTCAGCATCAAGTTGGGAAACATCAGAGGGGACCTATAAAGGCCATTCCAGATTGAATACTATTCAATAGTTTGTTTCATTCATAAAAAGAGAATGAAGGTGAGAGAATATGTCAACCGAGTTGGCCCTCATGGATCTGGGACTAATCACAAACACTTTGAAGAAGATTCAAACACAGCATTGACTAACAGCAATATCATCATTTGGAGCAAGCACTGTTTAGCATATTTGCAGTGAGCCTTGTACTTTCAGGCACCATATAAATAGCAAACAGGAACATTTTTAATTCCAGACAGTAATTCCCATTACAGGATTACAGTTGTAAAAGATGACATTTTGAAGCTAATTTAAACACAATACTGAATGAAGTTAAAAATTGGTCTTGCCTTTTCTTCCATATATTTGATAAATTCCATTTGCTTGGAATGTCCCACTGGCTGCTTTTTCACTTCACTTCGTTTCTCCATGCGGGATTCAAAAACACTTGGATTGGATCTGAAACAAAACAGAGACTATTACTACTTTTGAGCGCCTACTACTGTTCTGGCATTTTAAAACTTGACTTTCCATAGCACAGATTTCTATTCTCAGAGTTTCTAGTTAGAGCCCTGCAAATCTGCAGATATCTGCTTTATATCAGCGGACTGTGTTTGTGGATCCTTGACTGGATGTGGATACAAATTTTGTATTCGTGCAGGGCTCTATTTTCTAGTAGAAGAGGTAAATCTATTTACTTTTAAACCGATCACATTGGTGCCAATGATACCCACAGATAAATACATGCAGCCCGTGTAGTCTAAACTGAGAGTTGTGTGGCTGCATTTTAAGGCTGAATTTGGCTTCAAACACAGCTTATTTTTTATAAAGACACAGCCCTGGGCATTTTACAGCACAGCAGTAGAACAATTTCAGACAAAAAATGTTCATCCAACCAGATCAAAGACAGAGGGCTAGAACCCAGGTGCTATGCACAGCTGTACTTACAATAGTCAGAACCAAGGTCAAATCTCAGACCTAAACTATACTAGAGCTTTGCAGTAACTTACTTGAACATGTCAATAAAGAACTAGATAAATTCCTGGAGCATATGTCCATCAGTGGCTATTAGCCAGGATGGACAGGGATGGTGTCCTTGGCCTCTGTTTGCCAGAAGCTGGGAATGAGCGACAGGGGATGGATCATTGGTGATTACCTGTTCTGTTCATTCCCTCTGGGGCACCTGGCACTGGCCACTGTCGGAAGACAGGATACTGAGCTAGATGGACCCTTGGTCTGAACCAGTACAGCCGTTCTTATGTCAAATGACAGCATCAAATGACAGAGGCGTGAGAGATTTGGGGTTTGGGACTGTCCATAAATTACAAAACACATTTTTTTTGGTGATTTTCAAGACCCCACTCCCCACCCCCTTGTGACACTTTCCTGAAAAAAAAATGTAAAATCAGGACCACCCACTCACCCCTTTATGCATTACATAAGGTACCCTGCCTCCCAGACAAATACCCCTCCTATTATTACAACTTCTCCCTAAAGCCCCCTTATGTCAATGTCAACCTCTATCTACTAGGTATTTATGTGCCCTCTACATCACTGTAATATTTAGAACTTTGAGAAAATCACATCCCAGACTATGTTCTGGAGTGTCCCATCTACCGCACCCCAGAGCGCTTCACAGCTCCCCCTTCGCTCCCCCTACAGCTCCTCATTCCCGTCAGAGAGCCAAGCCCTTGCTGCCCCCCAAATTCTGAAGGCTCCATCTGCTTCCAGGAGACCCAAACTCTTGGCCTCTCCCAGCACCCCTGAACCCCAAGTCCCACCAAGCACCAGCTCCCCCTGTGTGCCATCACCCCTGCTCCCAATGCTGTCAGAACCCCAATGCCGGAGGACTCCAGCCCCAAATCCCAGGGGTGTCTCCATCCCGGTAACTCCTCATCCCCCAGGAGTGTCCTCTCCCCTCAATGGCCCCCTGGGGTGCCCCCCTCTTCCCCAGCAACCCCCATCCCCCAGGAGTGCGCTCCTCAGCAGCCCCCTCCATTCCAGTGACCCCCATCCCCCAGGGGTGCCCCCCCTCACCAGCACCCTCCATTCCAGTGACCCCCATCCCCCAGGGGTGCCCCCCCCTCAGCGGCCATCTCCCCCACTGACCCCCATCCCCCAGGGGTGCGCTCCTCAGCAGCCCTCTCCATGCCCAGCAACCCCCATCCCCCAGGCGTGCGCGCCTCAGCAGCCCCCATCCCCCAGCAACGCCCCTCCCCCAGGGGTGCCCCCCCTCAGCGGCCATCTGCCCCACTGACCCCCCTCCCCCCAGGGGTGCCCCCCCTCAGCAGCCCCCTCCATCCCAGCGCCCCCCATCCCCCGCGGCCCCCGCACCTGCGCAGCGCCTGGATCTTGTCCCGGTACCGCCCGTAGAAGGGGTTCCCCTCCAGGCCGGGCTCGCCCCCCCCGGCCGGGCCCCGCGGCACCGCCAGCAGCCGGGCCTGCGGGGAGAGCAGGCCCAGGGGCCGCAGCACGGCCCGGCTCCGCACCGCCAGCGCCCCCCGGTACAGGCCGGACACCTGCTGCAGAGCCCCCGCCATCGGCTCCCCGCGGGGCCCCCACATGCAGCGGGTCCGGCTCCAAAGCCGGCCGGCTCCGCCGCGCTGCCCGTGCCAGGGTTCCGGGCTACAGAGGTTCCGGAAGGGGCGGGATGAGGCGCTGCATTGCACAGCACATGGGAAGCCCAGAGCCTCGGCACCCAATAGTTGGGTGGCTCTAGGCGGTGGCTATGGGGCGTCATCTGGATGCTGGGTGGGTGCAGGGCACAGGGGGGCTGTGCAAGCCCCTCCTGCTGCATGACTATCCTATTACCCAGTGATTCTCAAGCAGGGCTACCTGTTCCTCTGGGGGTACATCAACCCCTCTAGATATTTGCCTAGTTTTACAACAAGCTACATAAAAAGCACTAGTGAAGTCAGTACAAACTAAAATTTCAGACAGACCATGACTTGTTTATGCTACTCTGTATACTATACACTGAAAGGTAAGTACAATATTTATAGGCCCAGGGATTTATTTTATAATTATACGGTAAAAAGAAAAAGTTAGTAATTTTTCAGTAATAGGGTGCTGTGACACTTTTGTATTATGTCATGGCTGATTTTGTGAGCAATCAGTTTTTGAGTGAGGTTAAACAGGGAGGGCAGCGCATGGGAAGGACACCATAAGATAAATCAGACTCGGAAGAAGGGTACAGTAGTCTGGAAAAGTTGAGAACCACTGCTGTTTCTCACCAAGTACAGTGAATCTGTGATAGAGTGATTTTGGGTGAGGGACTGAAAAATCTCTTCCTCCCACTGAAAACTACAGGGTTATGCCAGGCTGTAAGATTCAGCTGTAAAGGCTCCTAGCTGTATGATCAGTAAAAAGCCAGAGGCTTCTGCTAGGATAAGTCTGTGTATGGGGTGGGGGACATGCTGAGTAAGTAGGGTTGGAAGGTTTAGATCATCATCGGTAATTGTAAACAGGGCCGGCTTTAGGCCAATTCAGCCCAATTCAGCTGATTCCTGGGAATCGGGCCCCAGGCCTAAGAGGGCTCCGTGCCTTAGGCGCCTTTTTAATTTTTTTTATTTACCCCAGCTGCAGTCTGCTCCAGGGTCTTCCATGGCCCCGCTCCTCTGACCAAAGCGCCAGTGGGAGCGCGGCTGCCCCACTCTCCCAGCTGGAGCTCCGGCCGGAGCGCAGCAAGCCTTACTCTGCAGCCCCACTCTCCCAACTGGAGCTCCAGGCCCTTTAAATAGCCGCCAGAGCTCTGGGGTAGTGGGGGGCTCCGGGGGCTATTTACAGGGCTGGGGCTCCAGGTGCCTCTGCCACCCTAGTCCTTTAAATGGCCGCCGGAGTCCCGCCGCCCCCATGCATTCCCCAGGGCTCCCGTGGCTATTTAAAAGGTCCAGGGCAGGGTAGAAGCAGGGGAGCCCTGGGCCCTTTAAATAACCCCCAAGAGCCCTAGGATAGCGGGGGGGCTTGGGGGTTATTTAAAGGGCCAGGGCTCCAGCTGCCTCTGCTGCACCCCCTGTCCGCACCAGCCCCACCCCCCCACCTGCAGCCAGTTCTGCACCCGCTGCCCTGTCTCCAGCCAGCCCCTGCCAAACCCCCTGCCCTGTCTCCAGCCAACCCCTGCTGCACCCCCCTGCCTGAAGCCAGCCAGTCTCACACTCCTGTCTCCAGCCCTGCCAACCCCTGCTGCATCCCCCTGCGGCTCTGCCTGAAGCCAGCCCGCCCCACACACCCGTCTCCAGCCAGCCCCGCACCCCTTGCCCTGCCTGCAGCCAGCCCCATGTCCACTGCTGCCCTGCAGTTCCCAGGGCAGTAACCCTGCACACCTGCTTCAATGAGGGGGGCAGGGAGCAGCTGGAACCCACACATGTGCACACCCCCAGGGAGTGGCGGGGACCCACACATGTGAAACAGCAGTCATTAATAACCAATCAACAGCATATATGATGCAATGTACATAATATATAGTTGTATTATTTATATAGTTATGGAAAGTAAATAATACATGGAAGACATGAAAGGCTTTTTTTTTTTTTTTCAGTCATCCCTGCCAGGGCCCCGCCAAAAATGTTCGAATTGGGCCCACACTTCCTAAAGCCGGCCCTGACTGTAAACATCAGTTTCACCCAAACACACCCACAAATCCACAAAAAGTATTTCCATAACAATTGAAATGTACAGACAGGCAAAGTAAGGAAAAATGCTGCTTTTAAACTTAGAGACTGATGTCAGGATATTTACTTTTTATATTTGGATATGCGCTGTTGGTAGTTCGTGTTTTAAAAGCTTTAACTTTTAGAATCTCAACAGCTACTGTCATTAAATAATTCTCTCCACCTTCCTTTCCCTCAACTGTGAAAATTTAAATCTACAAAAAAATGCTTTAAAATACATGTTGATATCAAAATTATATACTGTAATCAGTATATACAAAAATCAAATCCTGCCAAGCCTATGAACACACTACCCCAAGTCTCTGCTGTGTATACAGTGATAGATCAGCCTCTGGCTTCGATGTTAGCTGGAGGAATTTCTGTCTTTGCATAGAGTAAGGCTTTGTCTACACCATGATTTTGTTGATAAAACTTCTGTTGGTCAAATGTGAAAAAACACACCCCTGGTCAACATAAGTTACACTGAGAGAAGCACCAGCCCATGTGGACAGCACTATGTTGGTGGGAGACACTCTCTCATTGACATAGCTACCGCCACTCATTGGAGGTGCTTTAATTATGCCAGCGGGAGAGCTCTCTCCTATTGGCACAGAGCAGCTACACAGGAGACCTTAGAGTGGCGCAGCAGCAGCGATACATCTGTGCTGCTGTAAAGTTTCTAGTTTAGACATAGCTTTATTCACACTTCTATTAGCAGTTTCACACGTTTTAAAGAGATATTTCCAACAGCCACAACATGGGTTTATTTTATGCCACCAGATATTGAGGCCCACAGCCCCAGGAGTGCCGTGAACCCCCAAGGCTGATGTTCTAGCTCTTCCTGATGCAGCTGCAGCAGCAACCATTGTTCCATTGTGAGACCTAGAATGCTCAGCTGCTGCAGTTCTGTTACATCAAAGGCACCGGCTGTAATCTCAGTGTATTTGTGCCTTCAACATCCCTCCTTTCCTCCCCACTCCAGAGCAGGGATGGGAACCAACACAGACCTGTGATTATTACCCACACCTCTTCAAAGAGTACGTTGTAGGTAAACAATGATTATCCCCAGCAGTGAGTACCATATTTACCATCTGAAAACTTGTCATCAGTTTTCTATTACCTCCTTGAGATGTTCTTTTTTCTGAAACCTCACATAATATTGTGTAAGTGAAATGGGCTAGCAAATAAGATCACGCACCCAGCCAGCAGACTGCTACTTACGGTTAAATGGAATCTTGCTACTAAGCTGGTACAATTGCTATTTTGCGACAAGTGTTAAGAACGGCCCCTGCTCCTCGGAAATTTGGAAGGCGACATTAGCAAGTGATTGTCTGAAGAGGCAATATTTCAATCTAGATTCTTTAACATCTATGAATTTTATTAGCTTTACTAATGGACTGCAGATAGATTTGGTATGTTCAAAAGGCATTTGGTAACAGCACAGCCATAGGTTTTAAGGCACGAAGGACCCAGTATGTTCGTCTAGCCGGAGCTCCTCAGAACACATGCCAGAAGTTCACCTTGTAATTCCTGCACCCAGCTCAGAACTGGCCCTTTTTACTTGTCTGGTGATAACCCCCATCAACCAGACCCCACTGTTTGTGTCTCCTTGCTGCTGGCTATGCACTATTTATGCCCCCACAGACTAAAAGCAGCTCTTTCAATTAGCCAAAAACAATCGGTTCCCCGGTGCCTTTACTAGAATAGCCTGTGCTGACATTACATTTCTTACTGAAGGATCCCCAAGTACTTCACATAGTAACAGCCTTGCTACTTTTGCACAACGGGGTAGATTTTCGAGCCAGAGACCAGGTCCTTCCCTTACCCAAAATACCACATGGTCTTTAACATGTGGATCCCCAGTCACTAGAGATTTTTAAGAACAGGTTAGATAAACACCTGTCCGCAATGGTCTGGATTTACTTGGTCCTGCCTCATGGGCAGGGCAGGGCGGACGGACTGGTGACCTCTAGAGGTCATTTCCAGGCCTACATTTCTATAATTATACACAGAGTTAACAGGTCATTATTTTAAAAAATATTTCCTAAAGACTTTTACACAAACTGCATGTTCAGTCTAAACTGGCACTTCTGGGATTTGAACATGGCTTTCCAGATAGCCTGGGGAAAATCTAAATACAGAGTTGGATTAAAGGTGTTACTTAAACCACATTTAGTAAAACCATTGCAAAAAAGGCTGCATGGACACTTAGCTTAAGTCAGTAAGGAACAGTTTAAGCCAAAGAAAGAATGTCCAGAGAGGGGGTTACACCAGTTTCAACTGGTGCTCATTTGTGCAGGGCAATCACATACATGTTTTAAAGCTGCAGTTTAGGTTCACTCAAATAGATCCTAGTCTAATTATATTTTTAGAATAATTAACACTCAGATGTTACTTGAACTCTAGCCTCAAATACCAAGATCCACACATACAAAACAGGTGCAGCTACTAAAAGATAGAAAGGGAAAGAGGGGAAAATTCTCTCCTAAATGGAATTGGGTTAAAAAAACAAACAAACAAATGACTGACCACTTAGTGTCATTTAGAATAGGATAGCTCCAAAAAGGACCTAATCAATCAAACTTAAGTTTCCTATCATGCTGGATGCTGCACAAATGCTATAATAGATATGATCCCTGCACCAAAGAGCTTATCCTCTGCTCTTGCTTTTTAGGTTGGCTGCCTCTCTACTTTGCGAGCCTAGGGCTATGTTACATCTTGATCTTCAGTAGCATGTTTTTCTTTCACTGGAAGAAAGTCGTCCAGCGGGAGCAACGTGCAAAAGCGTGGGTTGAGCTGATGAGGAGCGAAACATTCTTCCCCAATGCAGTAGTTCACTGGGCTAACAAGAGAGCTCATTATGGGATTAAAGCAGAGGTATGCACTCCAGAGTCCAGTGCTAGCCCAAAGCAAAATGGCAAAAGCTTTGACAGAGAGACCACTACAGGCAGGGATGGAGCTTTCTTCCCTTCCCTCACAGGTATGGGTTCATACAAACTGGTGTTTCAGGAACTGCCATGGGCTTGTTCACTCTCCAGCCTGCCACCGCTGCTCCATCATTCAACCTCTTATCCTTTTTCAGCCATTCCATCAAGGACTGTACCATTCAGCTCTCTTCCTGACTTTGTTACATTAGGAAATGTGAGATGCCACCTCAGTAATGGCAACTCTGCTTGTGAGATATAACTCATGACAGACCCACAGTGGACTGCATCATTTGGGATGGAAACCAAAATAAAAACATAAAACTTTTAAAAGTCAAATAAAACAAGCTATTGTCACCAGAATACTTTCAAAAGGCACCTTAAATGGGTTTTCTTTGTTATCCGTAGGAGCTGCAGTAGAGTTACTTCCCCCTTTGAGGGAATTAAACCTGAACTCCTCCAATTTCAACTTCTATATGTACATCTCCAGTTAGGATTTAACCGGCTATTTGATTCCTCATGAAATCTCCACGAAAGCCATTTGCCCAGCTTTGCAGTTTGTTTTGCATCTTCACATTCTGATTAGTATAGAATGCACCTTCTCTTATTTTCATGTCCAGACCACTGACCAAAGCACTGTATCAAAATAAGCAACTTACTGAGCTGCAGACCCCTCCCCCTTTTCTTGAGGTTTAATTTAAAAAAAAAAAAAAAAAAGCCACACAGGTATGGCATTTTTCATCCTTTCACCCCAAATCACATAACCCCAGCTATGGCTGGATTGGGTAAGAGTGGCAAATCCATGCTAGAGCCTTGTTTTGCGTTGCTATTTTAATTATGGAGAAAATTTCTTCATAATTAAGGTTATAACCATGGTTCCATTATAAACTAGGGGTGAAATCCTGGGTCCAATGAAGTCAGAGAGTTTTGACATTGATTTTTAATACAGCCAGGATTTCAATCTTTGAAGGTTGAGGGAGTTTGAATATCAACTTAGGCTAGAACATTAGTTTGACCATCAACAATATGCATGGTTAATATTAGATTGGAGCAGAATTTTCCCCACATAAATTTTTTGGTAATTTCCTGAATGTTTTAAAAGTTTGAGATGCCCCTTTGGGGAAAAAAAAAAATTTTTTTCCCAGCCACCTCTAGTTTGAAAGCTGAATGGACAACACTTAATTTTGTCTAGAGAAACTGTCTGTAATTTTTTAAAAAGTATTCATAACTCCTTTTTATCCCAATCATGAAAGACGCTGATGAAAGAATTGACGCAAACATCACTTTCCAAGTGTAAAGCATTTCTTTGTTCTCTCCTTCAAGAGCACACACAGCAGATAAAAACTAATTGAAATCAGAATTTTCTCCTTGGAGAGGAAAAAATTACACATAAATGTCTGTCACATTGCTTAGTGCACTTCTGGAAGGTACTCTGATACTATGGCAACAAGGGTGGGATAAGAACCTGAACAGAATAAAAGGTTTTATGACCAGTACCCATGTGCTGAAGTTGAACGTTTGAAACAGCAGGGAAAGTGAAGCTGATCTCAATTTGCAATGTCTTCTCACTTTTTTTTTTTTATTTTTATTTTATCTGCTTATCACTCTAGTGCTGTTTAGTCCATAAATGATTTACTCAAGTACTCACTAAAAAAAGGAAATATTTTATTTCGATAAATTAAACAGTTATGTTACATGATGACATGTGCAGAATTCAGTAACTAAAATCAGCTTTAATTTACCCCCTATAGAGATCAGTACATTTCCAAAATAGGTCCTACTTTATTCAAATAAAGCCAAGATTTCACTTATTGTACAGGAAAGGTCAGGTAAACTAAAATTAACAAAATGGTCCTTATACACTGTTGAGTCTAAAATCTGAGTTTAGTAAATCTAAGTTTAAAAACAAATTAGCAGGCAAGAATATAAATGTATATGAAAACAAAACTACAAAAAAAAATCACTGCAAAACAACTTGGAAATTATTTACAATTATAGGATAGGCTATAAAATGGGTTTTTAAGCATCCTGGACACCAACTGGCTACACCAGTGCAATGCTTTAGCACTAGTTTAACAGGAGAGTCCAGAGGCTTCTCAGGTAGGTATTCTCAAACAGGAGTCTACATCACTAAGGTAAGAGCATGAAAGTCAGAATGATTTTAAAAGCCCATTTAATAGAGTGATGCACCTTCTCTCCTGTCCCTTTCTCAATGCTTAGAGGCAACCTTTTTCAAACTTCCACTGCTGCCCAGACTTCTGTCAAGTCCACTTCTCCATCTGCTCTCTCAAAGTAAACCCATCTCCTTAAACCCTCCTCTGCTTCTCACACTTGACCCTTTCCTGCTTGGGCTCCCACTAGCCAAGGTATAAGAAAGTTTCACTGGTACTTCTGTGGCAGCATCTTCCTTTAAGTACTGCATCCTAGTGCCCATGGCTGAGCCTTTCTAGGGTAAGTAAAGAGTAACGACACTGGAATCCATGGAGTTCAGCACAGTGAGAGACTAGAATTTAGGATCCATGTATCTTCCATGAACGATCCCACTGTTTCATTTTGGAAGAGCTGTTCTAGTTGGGGGGGTGGGGGGAAGCATTAAGTCCCATGACTGACAGAACATGATTAAAAAAGTCACACCAACTGTGGCTTGATTAGACTGTTAGACTTTTTGGCTTGATTTCCCACTAGTGCCAGATGGTGGAAATGTAGACCAGCCAGCCACCAATCATTTCACCCTGCTCAGAGCAAATCTAGGCAAGTGTTTAACATACCTGCAGCTACCACGGACCTGTCAACAGTAATGCAGATAAGGTCTTTGGACTATCAGCAACAATCTGCTGGTGCCTTACCTAACAAATCAAGGCCAGCACATGGACTGATGACATCAGCGGCAACTGAGAAGTAGTACAAGTCTCGAGCATTTGAAAGCTGAGCAATACTTTGAGATTAGGATGGCTGCCTGCAGTGCCAAAATTAAACGTAAAAGGAACTAATCAGCAATGAACAATAATTCACTGTATTTTTAAAATGACCCTATTTTGTTAAATTCCTTGTATGTGTCTACTCCATAATCATAGTAAGACTGCAGACTTTGTGACAATGCCAGTTAATGACCTTAGAGATGGCACTATGTATCCAATATGCACATTAACCAAGGTTAACCAGCACTACAGAATGGTCTCATGTCTTAGTGCCTCAATAATTGATCAATTCAGTACCAATGCCATATACAGGCCATAAAAATACTAGAGATTGGAGATGCATGCACTCTTTCCAGAGAGTTTTGTTTGAGTAAGACCTCTCATTACCACAGAAGAGTCCTACAAAATTAAAACAAACTGCAACAACAAAAACATTTCAAGTTGAGGTTATAGACAATTCTAAGTTTTACCTTTTACCTAAGTTTTGTTTCATACAAATAAACCTTCCAAAAATACCGTGCAAATTCTGGCATACAACTATGATACAGAATGTACAAATAAAATACCAGAATGGTTATTTTTTTATTGCTAGAATTTTTATTTGGTTAAGGGATTTATACAGACGTGTATAAAAGGGGTGAGGAAACTGGTCAAAAGAAGGAAGTGTTGACTTCTACTTGCCTTAGAAGCCAGGTTATACTGCATTTCAAAACTTCACATCAATGAAAGCATCTCCCTGTTGGGCAAAGCAAACATGCCCAAAACAGAACAGAAAAGTGATGGTGCAACAGACTAGATAACTTAGGAAAGGGTTCCATTTTGCTAAACCTTTCACTGATTTGACTACTTCCAGAGAATATTTCCTTGTAAAATTATAATCATCCCATTCAAAGTCACATAAAACTAACTGAATAAACTTCCAGACAGCCCATGTCAATAGACCATCAGTATATTTCACAGTCCACTAAATCAATATTTAAATGACCAAAAAAAGAGCTATGAATTATGCTTGTGGCCCATGAAATTATTTCTATAAAGTCTAATTTGTCCCTGATCTGGCCTGTGGGAGACTACATTCTGCAAAAGACTTTTTGTATGTTCCAGAAAACGGTTCTGGATATTGCGGTCTTCAAGTTTAGATTTATAATATTTATAGTATGAACATATTAGTACGTTCTTCTCTGGGTGTGGATATTTGTTTCAAGGTCAAAGCAGTACCTATAGTAAAGAAAATGTATATTGCACTCATCAATAAAAAAAGATGTATGTTGTACAATCTTACCCTGCACCTGCCTTTTGTCCCCCTTTGAACGAGAAGAATACACAGTCATCTAAGACCCTCAGAACTATGAACATTCATGCAGCAAGGAAACTGCATCCAAGTTCTCTATTGTAGGCTTTCCCATCCTGTTGGTGACACTGCAGCACAAAAGAGGCTTGTTTAGAAACAAACTGCTCTTGGTCTGACTAATAACATGAAACAATATTAGAAGGAAGAAACTGGGAGTGTCAAGCTCTGTTAAAAATAACACCAACACCAGTCAGGGAGACTATCGCACTTGTAAGCTTGCCAAGAACATGGAACATAGTAGGGGTGCAAGTTACCTTGTCATGATGGCAGCCAGCAGCAGCAGCTTCAGTGGACAAGCTTGCTTTAAACTAAGCGTCAATTAAAATGGTCCAATAGTTTCCAACGTATAGCCGCCCTCCTCCCACAAATTATAACCCTGGATGCAACAAAGTTAAAAGGAAACACTGAACTGGGTCCCTTACCCAGTCCCAGTCATGTCATTATTCTGATGGGCTCAGAATGTAAAACAAAACAACAAATTTCTCAATCTTTGCCTCTTAAAATGAAAGCCCTCTGCAAGATGGCATGAGAAATCATGCCTTGCACCTGCCTCAGTCTGAGCTCAAATACCATCCCTGGATGCACTGGCCATTTAAAATCCAAGTGGAAACTGAAATACCCTCTGCCTCCAGACTATCCTGCATTTTTATGGTTTACAAATCAGCATGGTCATCAACACAGCCCTGAAAACACCCCCCTCCCTAAAATATGCATAATTTATTCTATTTCAAATATTTACAAGCAGAAAAGGCCTACCTTTAAAAGACTGATTTCTTCTGGCTCTATATAAAGTGCAGCTCTCTAATTTAAGGCAAATTTATGTGAAATATAAAACATGGGTTTGTCTATATGTACACATATTCCAATTTAAACACAAGAATGCCCCTTAAAGGGAAAGAAAATGTTGGCTGATGATTCCTAACATAGTTTGAGTTTACGATCTTCCTGGAATTTTGAAGGAACTTCTTAACATTATGCCATAGATAAAACACTTTAAAAAAATCTTTAAATATATCCAAAGAATGCAAATTAAAAAGGTGGCAACATGTACATAAAGTTAGCTCCAAAGATCTGAAGGATGCTGGGCAAAGTGCAGATGTAGCTTTTGCAGTTTTCAGTAGCTATAGTAAAGTTCATCAATACTGCATTTCTAAATATGTATGCTATACACCTAACGCTAATCTCAGTTCTGGTAATGAGTACTTTTCATCCCCGTCTGTATCAAATTCCTTAAAGCTCTGTGGCTCTTGTATTGCCAAGCCAACCAGAGTCTGGAGATCTTCATAGGATAGCTTTCCATCAGTGCCTTGATCTGTCTTTTCAAACAAATCCTGAAGATCTGCAAGAAGGACAAACAGTTTTAAGCAGCAAGCACTTTAGTTACACAATGTTACAGTACAAGTTCTGCTCCTGTTTTACTACATTGTATGGTCCCCTGCAAGCCTGGAAAACTACATGAGGCTTTATAAGATGTTCCTTGTATATATACAGTACATTAAACACAAAGCATAAGCCAGTAATGATGAAAATTCAGAAAGCAAGTGTAAGCTCTGTTGAAGATGTGTAGAATTTATTTAGTTGGAATCCACTTCGTAAATCTGAACACAAAAGCATTTAATCGCTATTTCTAATAACCCACTCCCCCAACAAACATTGATAAAAATATGCAGACTTAGTTTACCTTCCATGAGAGAATTTAATTAAATTTAAACTTTGAATTAAAAAGTTTCTGTACTTGTTATGTAGATCATATGGAGGGACAAGTGTTGTTATTCTCAGCACATTTTCTGAAGCTAAAACATTATATTTTTGCCAACTTAAGAGCTGAACTAGTTCTATCCAAATACTAATTTGCTCCATTTTAGAGCTATATCCTGTGCCCTTGACATCTTCCACTCCTCCTCTTATCTCATTCTCCCCAACTCTGTTTTATGTATCTTTCAGGATATACCTTACACTCAAAACATTTCTTCCATTTCATGCAAATACCCTTTCTCCTCCAAATCACTAAAGCACGTCTTCTTCCATCTATCCTTCCTCCGTTGGACTTGGAACGTATAGAAAGTACTTTGACATTTCCAGAACTACTGATCCCATATTCTGCCTCAGCTATGTTATACCACAACTATTCATGGTCTGTCAGTCTGCACTGACAGGAAGTGTTTATGCAAATCAAAGGCAAACCAAGATGTACCTTGTATGGTGGCAACTCCTGGTAATGACAAGTGTCTTGGGTGTCCATTTCTCTCCATGTTGCCTCCAACTGATCTCGATAAAAGTTTTGGAAGATTTGTAGGCTTTGATGTAGCAGTCTGCATTTTTCCACCTGTTAGAAGTCATTTTATATTAGTTTTATAAATTTTAACACAATTAAAATAAACAGTTATAGCCTGGAACAAGATAGACCAGTGGTACAAAGACTTTTTGCCTTACAAAAACTAGGTTCAAATGTACTATAGGGTGGTTTGCTAGTTTCAAAACGTAGCAAGATTTTGCTGTATCTCACTACAAGTAGGGAGGCCCATCAGAGATTTAACTTCGAGAAACCGCAAGTAAGCGAACAAGCCATCCTACAGCATATATCACTTAAGTATATTTTGTAAGACAATTATGTGGGCTTAATACTTCATGCTATACTAGAAAATGTATATTAGTACACTGTGAAAAGAACACTTGCTGTATGAGTGCACTTCAGGGCATATGCAGCTCTCTAGCTGAGGGGGTTAAAGAACAAAATTTCCTAATGGCTAGATACCGTAATTGTCCACTTCAGGGTTTCTTCCTCTAGATTATCTGGTGCTAAATTTTTTGGGGATCGGCCATTAACCTGATTTGGCATGGCAATTCCCACGTAGGTCTCACTAACCTTCTTAACTCTTTCCCAGTAAGTGAAGAGAGACTTTTTGGAAGGAACTGTCAAGTTTACCAATTAGATGAGAATTAGCAAGGTTCTACTACAGTAAAGAGTGGCCATTTGACACACATTTGGTATTATTCAGGACTGGAATAGCAGAGATACTGAAGTTCAGGACTGAGGTGCAGTGGTATAGCTGCAACTCTCGCTGGCATCATGTTAAACTTTTAGAAGCACTAACTTTTATTGAAAAAGCAGTACACTTAATTTGGCTCCTGAGCACCAATTAGTATTAAAATGATAAAATTACTGTATGCTAGTTTAACAGACCCTGATGATAAACATCATTTCATTCCATGCCTGTATTGCTTCTACATATTTATCTACATAAACGGAAATGCTACACAGCACAAGTTTAGGAGCCCTTCTAAGCACCATGGGAAACCTCACTTAATTTTTCCACATTATATTTTGAACACTAAGCAAGACTTCTGTTTTAGTACCATCGATTTCTTACTATTTTAAAGAACATCCATATTCCTTGACCAGGATCTTAAGAAATTATTAATTATTCACCTGTTACTTAATCTCTGAATTATACAATTACTACAATATTCCCACCTTTTATTGATGCCTCAAGAGATTTTTCATTTTCTGGCTTGCTTGTGAGAGCATTGATCAGCTGAAGTTTCTCTCTCAGTTTTGATACCTGAGGATCTACATTTTCTATTTTCTACACAAAGCAACAGGAAAACGTTTCTTAAAAGCAATCTTTCTTCACCAGGTACAGCACAGCAGGTAAAGAGAATTCACTTTACAACAGATCTGTAAACTTTTAGCCTACGTAATTCCAGGCCAAGTTAGGTTTAAGTTGATTAAGAAGGTAAAAAAATCTTCAGGGAACTATATCCCATCCAAGTTCATTCCTGTGCAACACATTAGTCTCTAATACCAGAACTTGAATCTAAAAACTGGCAAAAATACTTCTTTTGCACTATTTGTTTCTAAACAAAAAATGTTTCCCAGAGCTTTATTTACCACTATTTTGTATCTAACTTTAACATGTCTAATACATTGACTAAAGCCTTCATTTACTATATTTTCCCAACATAACACAGAATAAGCTTCTGACACATTAGTAGAGCTGGACAGCATTGTTTCAACTGCTTATTTTCTAAGTATCTGTGCAGTAACGATTGCCGTAGTGGGATGCAGGAGTTATAAACTACTAAATCCCTGACAAATGAACTGAAAATACCCAAACCTTTATATAGAGCTAGTTTGTCACACATGGGACCTATTTTGCTAATTCTCATAGTGAACATAGGATTTAAGCCATGTACTAAAACTCAACCACCACGTGCAGTTGAACTTGGGATCTTGTTTATAAGTTACATCAACTCACTGAATCTTAGGACATCTCGGGAATTATTTTATCCATCTGAACTCCTTTTAAGAGTATCTAAGGTAAGTTTTATCACATGGTCCCTTTCAAACTTTTTGCTCAATGTATCCATTCTCTGGCCCTTACTTCAAGCCATGTACTAAAACTCAACCACCACGTGCAGTTGAACTTGGGATCTTGTTTATAAGTTACATCAACTCACTGAATCTTAGGACATCTCGGGAATTATTTTATCCATCTGAACTCCTTTTAAGAGTATCTAAGGTAAGTTTTATCACATGGTCCCTTTCAAACTTTTTGCTCAATGTATCCATTCTCTGGCCCTTACTTCACAGACTGAACATGTAAGTCAAGATTACATAAGAGTTACTGAAGGTATTTGTTCTTCAGCAAACATCACTCAGATGATCACAGGTTGTTTTTTTTTTAAACCAGTGCACAAGCATTTTTTATGCATGGTGTTGATCCTGCTTTGAGCAGGTGATTGGATTAGATGACTTCCTGAGGTCTCTTCCAACCCTAATATTCTACGATTCAATGCATCCAACTACCCTCCAACACTATTTATATACTGAATACAAAGGAATAAACTGTTTTCCAGAAATAATAACTCCTACCCACAACACTTCAGCTGCTGTTACTTAATCAGAGTGTTCTTTTGTTTGTCTATTAGAGATGCTCCCAGTTAGTCTTTAGAGTTTGTTACTTGAAGGGGAAGGCTTTCACTGAGCCACAAAACATGCCATGCTTTTCTTGTTCTCTATTAGTAAGGAGCTGATGTGCCAAGGGCTGTCTGCCAAGACGACCCAGCCTCTGGCCCCTCAGTCTCCATCAATGCTCCTTCAGTTGCAATATCCCAGTTGAATGCAGCTAGCTTGGAAAGTTACAGAGGGAGATGTAGTTACTGGAAGCCTGGATCCTGCAGCTTTTACTCATGTGTATGTTGCTTCCACAGATTTCAAGATGGCAGGGTCTTACCCTATTACTAGTTTTACTTCCATCTTAACTAATTTCCTGCACACACAATGCTATGGGAAAGTTACTTTGCTACCTCATTGTCTTTGATACTAATACATATTTTCAGAGTGACCCAAATAAATGTAACTTAACATGACTAATGGCATGATCTACTAATCAACACTCATTTTAGTTTCCTTTACCTACCTTTGTATTCTGTGCTTTTTCTGTAGCAGTTTCATTCTCTGGTTGATCTTGACTTTCCACTTTGGGAGAGGTAGTTGTATTACCCACCTGAAGAAAAAGGTGAGAGTATTAGAGCTTAGATATTTGCTTAAAGTTTTCTGTAAGGAAGTTTCCTTCCTTCAAACTGGACAGCATGTAGCAGTAAAACAGAATCAAACTTACAACAAATATACACCAAAACCACATTAATATTAAGAGGTTAATTCTGGTTACCACACTATGTGAAATATATTTCTGCAGGATATCCTGCACGGACTTGGCCACATGTTCTACTTTCCAATAAACCACCAAGACCCTGCAGATCAAGATGGGATTAAACAGTGTATTTAAATGCAAATTTCAAAGATGGCATTGGAAATCCTACTTTATGTAGTCCTAAAATTTAATTTCAGCCCTGAAATTTATCTGCATGGCTTAATATTAGAGACTTATACAATTAAATTTCTACACACTGTAGCATCAGCATACCCTTACTGTAAAGCATACCCTTGGAAAACCCTATCACAGAGGCAGTCCTAGGTAGGAGCATTCAGGGATTGGCCTAGATTCTTAATGGGGTGGTGGAAGAACTGTCTTTATTTCAGCACACAACTGTTCTTAAGGTTGCCACTTAGGATACCTAAACAGCAGCTGAAACGTGCAACTTCCTTTAAAATCAAATATTATGCCTCCCAAAGCATTAACTTGACACATTTCCTTTATGTTAGCCAGTGGTTCTCAAACTTTGCTGCACTGTGACCCCTTCTGACAACAAAAATAACGACAGTACCCTGGAAAGCAGGACTAATGCCTGAGCTCAAACCCTACCACTCGGGTATGGTGGGGTGTCGAAGACAGAGGTCTTCAGCCCCAAGCAGGGGGGCTGTAACCTGAGCCCCACCACCCAGGGGATTTGGCTTCAGCCATTGCCCCAGCAATTCTAGCACCAGCCCTGGCAACCCCATTAAAATGGGCCTGTGACCCACTTTGGGGTCCCAACCCATAGTTTGAGAACCACTGGGGTAGGTCATCCCCAGTACAGTGAAAGACCTCTCTAATCTCTTGCAGACTGGGACTGCTGCACAGGAAGCACCCTCAGCCACTCAAGTACCCTCAAGACAAGTAGGCACCCATGGTCACTGAGCACTTACCGCACTAGTGGACAAATTCGCTCTGTTTTCCAACGCATTCACAGTAACCACAGAGCTTTCTAACCATGCAACTCTTTGAGTTATATTACTGATTGCTGTATCCACACTTAGAAGCTTTAGATCATTGAGCTTTTGGTATACCACTAAGGAAGCATTTATCTCTTCTACCGTGGCATGCAGGAACTGGTTATCCTGAAATAAAGAGAGAACAAGTTGTGTTATCCCACTACGATTGTTTGGAAACACTGCCACAGCATTATTTCAGTTAATGAAATAGTGAATGGTCCACTTCAACCAAGTATCCTTTTCCAAAGGGCCTCAGAACCACACAAAATACTGTGTATTTGGAATTGCCTGACAGTGAGGAAGACTAGAGTGAGTCACTTTAGCATTTGCAGTTTGAAAATGGGATTTCCTAGAGCTAAAACCCACTGCTACCAATGAATACTCTGATTACAACGAGTGCCATGCAGTTAACTGAAGTGTGCATTAACCTAATTTTTCAATGCAAATTAGGTTAGACACAATTACTGTATTAGACAAAAAGCTTAAGCACCAGGCATTGTTCAAACAAGTGGCATTGTTTGTATTAAAAATACAAAACACTGGTTTCACTCCCATCCCAATGTATTTTCATCTATTCGTATGCCAAATTCACTCATTTTTCCGAAGTCCTGTTTCTGTACTTTACCACCTTCAGAATGACTCATCACCTGCCTCTCCCTCTCTTGCTCAAGCTGAAAGGCAAGCACCTGATATTAAAGCCAGTTTCTATTTCAAGTCCTTAACTCATTAGTCACACTTCCACTACAAGATACACCCTTAACTTGTTCAACCACCACTAACTAAGCCTTTGCAGTGCACTCACTCACACTGTACTTCGAGTAAAGCTATGAAAAATGCCGGAGGTACTATAAAGATCCATTTAGAGTTACATGCAGAAACACTACTATGGGAAAACATTACAGAAATATTATACTATTGTATTTGGCTTACATGGATTCTATTCAACTTCAGCCTTGACATGAACATAGTATCATATTACAATACTGAAGAGCATAAGAGAAAATATTATTGTACTTTCACCCATTGCAATGCTGCTGGCATTTAATGGCAAAGCAAGAAATACCTGTTTACAATTCTCCGTTTGATTTCTATTGCTAATTCTTGGACTGACAGTGGTGGAAAGTGAAGATATCTGTTTTTCTCCATTTTCTTTAATGTATTCATTCTGACAAAAGAAGCAGAAGTTGCATTAATAAATATTTTATTATGTCTAGGAAAACACGAGGCTAGACAAAGATTGTAGACATAACTTCCGATATTTTACTAAAATACCTGCAAGAATTACACATTTTGAACCATAGGTTGCTTGTGCATGGAATATTTTAAGTATTCTAGTACAAAGCACAGTGTACTATTTCTGTTCTGTTAAATAGGTAGAGTCCAGACTTAAGTTTCACTAAAATAGTGGCCACACATCAGCTATTTTCCCTGTCACATGCAGCATTCAAAGTACACATGCACTTGATATACATTTCAGTTAAGAAATTATGAATGAACTGCATAGTTTCTTCGAATCAGCATCAATTATTTTCCAATACATTGCACAAAGAATCCCTGGTTGTCGGTGTTAGAGAGTTAACCCTGTTATAAAAGAAAAATAGGATTAGTAGAAGTGAACAAATCAATTAGCATTATGGTGTCCTTGAAGTGTTTCCTGCTGCAGCAGGGGAAGTTAGTTTACAAATGTTCCCACTGCGGCAGAAAGACAATGTTTAAAAAGTAAATTAAGATTTCTAAAGGTTCAGCTATTTGACAGTTTCAGTTGGTATTAGTGAACCTGTATTTCTTATGTATGCACCTTGATTTAAGCCAGGAGCTTGTTCACCCCAGCACACTTCCAACACAACACAATCCCAACTGCTCTCCAGTTGTTGTTCCGAGAGCCACAATAAGTTGTACTCTGCAGCACGTAGGTGGCGTAAAGCCCTCCTGAGATGCTCACACATAGTGAGCAACCACTATTTCCGGTCCTGCAAACCTATGGTGATTTTGGCGTCAAGAAAATATGCTCTCATCACTGTATAATGGATGTCACATGAAGACTATTAGCTATTTTATTATACTAGCCAGCATCTTGCAGAGATCTTTAACTATTTATTATTTTTCAAGTTACACAGTACTTGGTAGAGGTCACATTAAGCTTTACTACAGATTACGTAGCTAATATTTAACTCTGTTAAATTAGTACTGTCCTTACCAAATCATTTTGAAGCTTCTCTGTGGTTTTCCTGTGTTCTTCAATCGTCACCTGCATAGCGTCAACATCATGAGCAACACTGGTTAGAGTGCTACCTATAGTAGCTACGCTCTGAAAACAGAAATAGCAACCTAATAAATTTCCACTGTGCTCAACTGCAGAATCTGAAAGACCAACTTGCAAAACAATGTTTTGTTAATTAAATGCCACGCAGCCAGATTGCCAGAAACCTAAGTGATGAACTGGAACATTCAGATTTGCATTTACAGACTATAATAGTCATTTTATCCTCAGTCTTTGCTCAAAATGTTTTAATACCAAGGAAGATTCATCCACATGTATTCTTCCCTTTTTCATGTGGGTGATTTAAGGGGATATATAGGGGCATACTCCTCCTGCAGGAAACTAAGTATTCCTGAGCTGTTAAGCGGTACTTAGATGAAAAGTAATCTAATTTTTCTGTGTGCAGTTTTAATATCAGCATCCCTATACCAAATATGAACCATTATTCTTTGCTTTTAAGCCCCATCATGGCCTGTTCTCCCTTGTACCCTATTAAGATGTTGACCCCATCTCCATTCTGCCAATGACCCCAACCTTTATCATGCATTTTTTAGATTTTCAAACAAGCTTCTTCCAGGTAGCAACTCATACACAGGTGAAGGAGCTCCCTTGTAAATATCCACTAAGGCACCTCATTATTCACCTTCAACTCTCAGGAAACTTGACCATTTTCTCCTCTTGTAAATCCCAATACAAGCACACAGAATACATTCCCTCCACTCTCATGGGAGTCAGGATTCCCAACAACAGTGTCTTCACCACTTCCCCTCCACCAGGTGCCCTTCTGCAGGGGGAACTCAGGTACAGTAAAGGAATTCTTCAGGCTTGTTTAACAGTATAAAAAAAGGCTCTCCCCATTGCTTTCAGAGACATTTACTGCAATGGAGGAGGAGGCTGAAAAATATTCTTAAATCCAATTTAGGGGGTAGTAGCAGTTTCCCTAGCAAACAAGGTAACACCCAAAGACAAAAATTAAGAAGCTCCACATACACTTTTCCACAAGAGCATTCAAAAACCATGCTACCAACTAAGCACTGCAGCAATTTCTTGAGTGATCTAATGTGCTGCAATGTACATACGAGGGGTGAAGGACACCAAGCTTTAAAGGTTAGAATTTCACCACTTTTTTAGCTGTCAAACCTAAAAACAATTTAAACAATTTTATTTAATTCCTAATGTTTTTCCAGCACTTTATGTAAAAATAAAGTTAAGGCATAATGTACTTCCTGGCAGGATTCCAATTTTACACTGCACTTACCAAATGTAAGAGTGCATGCAAGAGGATATCCAGGAGAAGAGTGAAAATGGATGCCACTATTTCTAATACCTTAGCTTAGGGTTGGAACCCAGTTCAGCTCCCAAAATTCCATCATACTGTCACCTGGGCCTTCAACTTTAGTGAAATGTGGCCGAGCGTCACTTGTTCCAGTATGAAATGCAGCCTTGTCATTCTGCTCAAAAATGGAGCATTGCGTGCTGGAACCTGTAGCCCTACAGACCAGAGCTCTATACTGAAGTCAGTGGTGGTAGCAGTGATGGGGAAACTGGGGAGATTGCAATCTTCTGTTTTATGCAAACTACGTGCAGCCCTTGGGCTCCTGGAAAATTACTGTAAGACTTACCTCTGATATAATGCCTACAAAACGGAGTCTCCTGACCATGTCAAAACAGGCTATCAGCTATGAATATTCTCCTCTTCCCCTTCTTTCCCAATCCCTACACCTATCTCTAACCTCAATTAAAAAACAAAACCCCTACAATGTAACCAACCACGCTGTGCCAATTCTTCATTACATTAATTTATTTGTATGTTGTATTCCCATCTCAAACCTTTACTCGGTGTCTGTAGACTGTAAGACTCCTGCTTGGATACTGTCAGCATGATGGGGTTCCATCCCACCTGTAGCCTTTAGGTATTCCCGTAATATAAATATTTGCTTCCAACAAAACTGCTAACGTGGACCTTGGGAAAGTTCAGGCAACCACTTTAACCCAGGGAACAAGCCAGCTCCTCTTTTTGAAAGAAAGTTCAGCTAAGGCGTGAGCCACAGAAACCACCACTATAATAGTTAACAAAGCCATGTACAGTTACACTTGTTTCCATCTAGCTAGTCCTTCAAGAGGTTATCAACTGCCTGGAAATATTCTCTACACGTTGAACCCTGCTCTCCAAGAACTCTGACCACAAGAGGGGTGTGTATCTGTTACTTTTAAAAAGAGTTAAAAACAGTGAAAATTTAAAATTAAAAGTAGCTGGGATAATTTTACCTTGTATGATTCTAAAGACACTTTTACGAATCAATTTAAATTTAGTCAGCTAATAGCTTTATGAAAACTATTAACATAAAATGGCAGATCTGTACTTGGAAATTCTGATTAGTATGTGTACACGGACCACTCTTCCTAATAAATTTCAGTATGCATATACTGAAAACACGATACCCTGAGGGCTTTCATATCGTCACTTCAGTCTATAGGATACATGACACTAAGTTTCTGCACTTCTACCTGTTAATATAAAAATAAACCATACAGAGAATTACATTACTTTTGAAGTTTAAGAAGGTTTTCCAAAAATGATCTGTTTC
The DNA here is from genome assembly GCF_025201925.1 of Gopherus flavomarginatus. Taxonomy (NCBI): domain Eukaryota; kingdom Metazoa; phylum Chordata; order Testudines; family Testudinidae; genus Gopherus; species Gopherus flavomarginatus. The sequence goes on along the minus strand of NC_066623.1, from coordinate 110,996,151 downwards.
CATTTTCCACAAAAGAAAGCTAAATAAATATTGATTTAGGGTTGTAAGGGTTATAAAACAAAGCCAAGCCTTTCATGTACATGTGAATGGAGGAAGATTACCAGTGCAAATGGTAATATACATATAAAACCAACACAAAGATGTACCCATTTCATGGGAGATATATTTACCGTTTTATCAATTAAAATGTGTCTAGCGAATTCTCTATCATATTCTAACATGCATTAAGGATCACTGAGTGTGACAAGAAAGGTGCTCCACTGAAATGGACGCAAGCTAACAGTATTTCATAGTCATAAGATCTTTGAGAGATTCTGGTAGTTAATGCTGTTTGCAGAAATATTTGGAAACTAGTCAATCACCTACAGTTCAGAGTTAGTGTGATGTTCACTAAAAGCCAGTTTATAATACTTACCTTTTGAAGTTCCTCTACAGTAACAGGAAGAGTAATCAAATCAGAAGCAGACTTGATGTTGACTTTGAGGTGATTTACTGCTGATGTCAAAAACAATATCTAAAAACAGAGAAAAGTATTTAGAATTGGTAAACACAGCAACTTTATTTCAGTCTTCCCTCTAATGACTGTTACTTTAATTTATGACTGATATTAAACACAAGCAACTGCTTGAGGCCATGCGTTTTTCTTGGAAGTGCGCAGAATCCCTAGCCCAACCAGTCTTCACCACCAAGGAGATGTGGAATGGTTGATGTTTCTAACACTATTAACAGCTTCTCATAAAACCAAATGCAAGAATTTAATCAGCTTGGGCCCTGCAAGTCACAGGGAAATTCTTACCACAAATCTTAGAATTTGAAAAAGAGAATTTGTGGTACATATATCAGGTTAATTTCACTCTTTAGATTGCTTCTGTTTGGATGGATTGCTACCCTCCTTTACTATTCAGAATATCTATCTTCTCCTTCATATTAAATCTGCATACAAGACGGACACGGAAAGTCATTGCTGTGGCACTAACATCTGGTTAAATTATAATAATCAGGATTGGGAACTAGCATAAGAGATTGATTGTCTGGATGAGATAAAAGTGACTGAAAATAGGACCTATGAAGAAATATCTTCTCCACTGTGTTACTTTATTCATATTACTGCCACCTGAAAAAGGAAAGAATCTTAATGCCTTTTTATTAATAGAAACTTTTTAAATGCAAAGCCTTAACAGAAGTGTCCAAATGGGATTTTTTGCACTTTCACTGTTCAGTGAACTCTCAAATATGACACTGTACACCTTGATGATTTTGTATGATATTTTAAGTACTTTATTTTACTTAGCAGTCACCTGAAAAAGAAGAGCTAGAAAAGGATGGCCCAGTGGCTGGCATGCCAGTCTGGGACTGGGGAATCCCAGGTGCAATTCCAGCTCTGCCACAGACTTCCTATGTGACCTTGGGCTTGTCACTCAGTCTGGGCCTCAGTTCACTATCTGTACAATGGGGGATAAGAGCCCATCCTACTTCACAGGGGTGCTGAGAGGAGAAACACTTTAAAGATTGTGAGGGGCTGTGATTCTAGTGTAATGGGGGGGGGAGTCAAATAAATAACTAGAAATAGACTACTACACTGAACACAACTGAGGGTACATCCAGACTACTCGCCATATCAGCAGATAGCGATCGATCGATATATCGCATTTCATCTAGAACATGCTCCCGTTGACTCCGGAACGCCACCAGAGCGAGCAGCGGCAGCAGAGTCGACATGGGGAGCTGCAGATGTCGATCCCGCACCGTGAGGACCTGAGGTAAATCGATCTAAGATACTTTGACTTCAGCTACGCTATTCACGTAGCTGAAGTTGTGTATCTTAGATTGATACCCCTCAAGTGTAGACCAGCCCTCATATACAACTAATACTGTAAGTTGGCCTATATAAAATCTCTAGTACATGAGACAAATACCACTCATTACATTCCGTTTAAAACTTTGCTCTATTTGTAAGAATTACAGGAACTAAAGCCTATATATTTGTTTTCAATAAATTTTTTCCATTTGTATTTGCCCACTGCTATACAATTCATTTCCTTTAAGAGATCAACAAAATTACTTAAGCAGTAATCTTTTAAAAGCAGGAAATGCACTATCATCTAGTTCCATATCGGTTAGCACGCTTATTCACAGGATCTGATACAACAAAATGCTCAACTTTCCTGTCTGTCCTTCCCTTAATATGCACTTCAAACAGCTACAAAAAATGGGAGCTACATACATAACATACTGAAAAACTAAGTTATAAAAAGCAATAGAGTTCCGTGACAACTTATAGACTAACAGATGTAAGTTTTGAAAGTAGAACTAAGAATTTGTGCAAAATAGTTTAGCTCAAAAATTAGTTACAAATAATGCACCAGAAGTTGAGTAATTAAAAAGATTAAATCATTAAAATCGTCTTATAAATATGATCTATGCAAGTTACAAAATTGTCAATTAACAAGTAAAAATATTGACAAGTTGTGGTCATTTGCTAAACACGTCACTTTAAAAGCAATTTACACTTCTCTGCAGTTGAAGTGAACAAAGTACAAAGTCCTACCATTTAACAATCCAGTTGTTAAACAGATAAATTCAGCCTGCTCCTGTAAAAAAGTACATGCAGCTTCCCAAGCTAAGGAAAGGCAAAGATACTGGTTTAGCAGTAGGCTGGCCATGATGGAAATTAGTAAATCCCTTGTATGTCTCCATACATGGGGAATTAGGCTGACTATCAGACTGGCCTGAAGTGGCCAACTATAAAATAATTGAAAACGTGGAAGTGATTAGTGCCAAAGAGCCAAATTTAAAGGCATTTAGGTGCCTAAAGATGCAGATAGGTGCCTGGGACATTTAAAATTTAAAGATCCCAGTAGGCACCGATTTGCATGTTTAGGCACCTAAACACCTTTAAAAATCTGACTCAAAGTGACGTTATCCAATGCGAAATTGTTTTTGAAAACAATCAGTTTCACTGACAGAATCTAAATCTCCATCTTGCCAACAAAAGATGGCTTTATCTTCACTAAGATTCTTATCTGCCAGTTTTATGAATAAACTATGATTAAAATTAGATAAAACTCAAAGGCTCAGATCCTCAACTAGCATAAACTGGACTAGTGCCACTGACTTCAATGGAGCTACAACTGATACCCGCTAAGAACCTGACTCAGTTTTTTTAGCATGTTATATACTAATAGAGGCATTGAGTTCTTTATTTGTCTTTGCAATACTAAAGAGGAGACAGATTGTGGTTTAGGTATCTTTCATCCCCCCAACTTCTGATGTAATTAGGTGTGCTAATTCCCACCTCCGACAGCCCCCTCACACTTGAGGCTGCCCTCATGTCAGGTATTTAGGGACAAGTTGCACAATTATCTCTGTCACAAAGATGAAGCAATGTCAACTTTAGGCTGTTAAACTTTTCCTCCTAGATGAATGATATTCAGTCACTATTTTTGATCCATGGTACTGTGCTCTGGTTGAAATTTTCAAAGCTGACTAAGGCATTTTGCTGTATATGTGCCATGAAAAAAATACATGGAGTAGTGTTTGAATCCCTTAGTCAGCTTTGAAAATTTCAGCCTACATCTATATAACTTCACATATTAAGTCTTTATAGAACTGAGTGCTAGCATGTTTGTAAGTATCAGACAGTTCATTTTCATTCTTACTTTCATATGAAGTGTAAACACACAGTAAAGTCAAGAAGGCAGAGCTGATTTAAAACACTGAAAATATTTCACAAAATATTTTTCAATATTAAACATTTGTTCCTATTACCTGTTTATTGATCTCAGTGATATTTATCCAAATTTTGTTTAGTCCCATGTCTCCAGTCTCTATTTTCTCAAGATGCTTCTGCTTATCAAGCAGATCTTCATTTAATTTGGGGATCTCTTGGAATGATGTTTTTTGGTAAGATTCCACTAAAAAAAAAAAAAAAAAAAAAAAAAGAAAAATTGAGTAATCATGCAAAACAAACTAAGATGAGAAAATTATACAAGCTAAAACACAAGTTTATAGCCAGCGACATCTACAGTAGTTGGAGAACATTGCAAGTAATATCATCCACTGTATAATCCTCCTATATTCAGAATCAACCCAGAAATAGTGTGTTGATTTAAATTGACAGCTCCTGGCCCAACAGTATCCAACACATGATGCTTGGAGAATGCCAAAAACTAGAGAGTCTACTATGTTTGGCACTTTACAGTATCTATGTATTATGGTTATTTCTGATAATCTTTAGAATCTCTTCAGATAGTCCAATCATTTTGCACTATTTTCTTATTACATCATAGTTGGGAGCATATACAATAACTGATGTAATAAAGAAACTGTGCAAAATAAGTAAGTGATGAGAACTGCCAGGAATTGTACTCTCACAGTAAAAGCATATGAAATTAACCCCAATCCCCAATTCAAACATACAGAGTGACTGCTGACTATGAAGAATATTCCAAAAGATTAGGGTGATTTAATACCACTTGAAGTATTGAACAGAGTAAGCTCCCTTTATAAAAAAATGCATGTACTTACACACTAAAAGTCTGCTTGTAAAACAAGTTGGCGAACAGAAAATTCCTTGACTAAAGAGAAACTTGTAAATAAAGAGTAAACAGCACACCTTCAAAAAAATAGTGCAATGAATCCTGTGGATTTATGATCTACAGGAAAGCTATTTTTTTATTTAGAATTTAAGATGGAGATTTTTAAAATGGCCCAAAAGAAAAAAGTAAAGTAAACTAAGAACAGCCATTCCCACTGACTTTATATGGTTCTCTAAGGAAAATAAATGTACTTGATTACTATATGCCATGCTGATGTGCTGGGCTTCCTTAAAGACTTGAAGTGTGGCAGCCCCACTACACTTCTGTTTTCTAGTCCCCCACTTTCCTCATCCTGAAAGGCTGCTTCCCCACATTTAGCTGCCTACTTCTTTGGGCTCAAAAATATACCAATATTTATGTAGCTTTTATTTAAAAATATTACTTTTCATAAATTGTTTAAAGAACAAACATTTTTGGGTCCTGATCAAGGATTATAATAGATCTGTATGGATTCCTCAGGATCCAAACAGTGTTTTATTCAGAAGCTCTTATAGGTAAATCAGGGGGTATTTATAAAATAGCTTTAGAAAGAAAGTAAACGTTTTTACCTAAACCCTCTGACAGAGTCCTTTGCATTTCTATGCTTTTCATTTTAAGAGCTCACACTGAAATATGATGGCTTGTCCTCCCACTCCTACTTACAATTCCAGGAAACCCTGCAAAAGTTTTTCACATTAATAAATGCTACTCATTCCCCTATTTTCATGTGTTTATTATTATGCATTTAAGTGACCTATTTAAAGCCTGAATGATGCTTTGAAGATTAAGTACTATATAAATTCTAAGCATCACTACTGACAACTGACCTAAAACTGTCTTAGTGAAAGGCATAGTGTTATTGTAGTCATGTTGGTCCCAGGATATTAGAGACAAGGTGGGTGAGAGGTAATATCTTTTCTTGAACCAACTTGTGTTGATGTGAGAGACAAACTTTTGAGCTACACAGAACTCTTTTTTGGGTCTGGGAAAGGTACTCTGAGCATCACAGCTAAAAACAAGGAATCTGTTCCACCCTGTATTTAGCTGTGATGCCTGGAATGCCTTTTCCAGACCTGAATACAAGGTGGAACAGATTCCTTGTTTTTAGCTGTGATGCTCAGAGTACCTTTCCCAGACCCAAAAAAGAGTTCTGTGTAGCTCGAAAGTTTGTCTCTCGCATTAACACAAGTTGGTTCAAGAAAAGATTTAATCACCTCACCGACCATGTATCTTTAGTGAAAAGTTGTCAGATTAAAAAAAACCTATTTGAAGTTACAAGAGATTTTTCATTTGAATTTTCTTAATATCATACCAAAAAAAATCATAAGTATGAAATCTTTTCTTACACAATGTCTGAAGCAGCTTTGATGGCAGAAATCATCATGTCCACTTTGCATACAAGTCATAATTATAAAAAATACACCATCTACCATTTAAATCAAAAGGAAAACACTAATTAAGGGATATGGTGATGTTATAAGAACATGCTCGTAAGAATCTGTTTCTCTGTAATTATAACAAAAGTAAAGTAGAGGTGGTTTTGGTTATCAGAAGCAGTTTACTGAGCATACTCCCAATGCAACACCAGGAATGTACAATAGGAACAACGAGAAACTCTTAAAATAAAAACAGACCCCGACAGAACAAAAAGGAAAACTGGTCTTTTAATTACAGCCCTTCACTGAAACTCAGGAGATCAGGGTTCAATTCCCAACCCTTCCAAGGTGCCTCTGTGCCATCTGCAAAACGTGAATAAAAATGTTTCCTCTCTCAGAATCTTCATCTGTCTTATCTATTTCAACTGTTAGCTCCTTGAGGAAGGGACTGTCTTCTGTGTTTTTGTACACTGCGCCTAGTATAATATGGTCCAGAACTTGGCTGGGAACTTGAGGCACTACTGTAATACAAATAAACAGTAAGATAGTTCTGTATTTCTTGCCATGTGAGGGTTCATACTTGGATTTTCCAGCAATATCCCTTTGGGGGGACAAGCTTAATTGTTTGAGGGAGGTCTATGCACAGAGATGTGATTTGATCGTGTTGCAACTGTGTCAACCTTGTATGAGTGAACAAAGAAAGACTCATACTAATAAATAAAATGTCTCATGTAAACCTAAATTCTTCTAAGTACAGAATTATCAACTGACTATTAGTTTTAAACAAGAGATGAAGATAAATGATGAGAAAAATGGGTCCTGGAGTGAGCAATTTCAAATGAAAGTAATGAGTTCGAGGTTTTAGAAAGAGACACAGAAATAGCCAAAGTTGTACTAAAGCAGTACATAATGGCAGCATTCAAAGACATGAAAAGAAGCTGAGTTATTTTAAAGCAGCCAAAGGGATTTTCACACATCTTTCATTAAAGTTAATGAAAGTTAATGTGTCAAAATCCCTTAAGACTACTTGGAAAGTTTGATTTTTATTTCTTTTTTTAAAAAACAGTGCTGCAATCATGTTACTCTTTAACAGTCCACAGACCATACACCTCTGGGTATTTTTGAGAACTATTTTCATATTTTGTTTCTAAGAAAGATGTACACAAATCTCCACAAAAACAAGCAGACAGTGGAGGTTCTGACCTTGTCTATCCAGACCTTGTCTTGTGACTATCTGAAGCACAGGACAGTATGTTACATTATACACAGCTTACCTTCTCCCAACAACTAGGGTAAAAAAAAAAAAAAAAAAAAAAAACACCTAAGTTATTCAGTTTAAGAAGATCGATATACTTACTAGTTCGAAATTTTTCCTTTAGTGCATCCAGATCTTCCTTTAGGGCAACCTGCATCCATACTAAGCCAACGCAAGCTACCACACAAGCAGCCAGAATGACAAAAGCACATAGTGGATAACAGAACTTGCAGCATCGCAGGTAGTCTCCCCTGAGTAAAAGATCAAAAATTGATCATGAATCTGCAATGGGACATGTACAGCTATATTCTAAGTGTAAGAAGATCTACAGTCAAGTTAACTTAACTGACACCCTAACAAAAAGGCAAGTTTGCTTCACTGGGGATAAGAATCAAGGCAGTGCATTTCCAGGAGTAAACAGCTGATTAGTGGGAGACAGTGAAAATCTGGTTTAAATGGTATTCATAGTAAAATATATCCATGAGACTGAAAACATGCTTCCTCCTCCACGATTAGTATAATTGTCATGCTTCTGTTGCCAGAGTTTCCTGCTTTATTACAATAGAGTTACAATGCAAAATTAAAGTTTAATTGTTTGGAAAGTAATGTAGACTTAAAGGGTAGGACTTGATCAATCATCATATGACATGACAATAGATATTTTTAAAGTATTGTAATCCTGAGATGTAAAACCTTAAATTATTGTTGGAGGATCTTCAATATTTAACTGCAGAATTTATTCACCAGCAGAAGTATTTCCTCTCTACCTAGTATAACAGCAACACTATGCATCAATTCATCTGTAAATTTAATAGTATAACATTTAAATCATATGTGCATATACTGATAACCATTCAACCTATCTAATCACTATTCCTTACCTCCATGGATATTTAACATGCAACAGATGCCACATGTAACAAAAACGAGAAGCTATTTGAGATCTATTTCTACTAGTTGTATGAAGATGAATTCTTTCATACAGGACAACACAATTTATTTAGGAAAATTGTTCTAAAGATCATTTTGCCCTTACTAACTTTTACAAAATGAAAGATTCTAAAAAGACATTAAATGAGTTACTTTAGTAGAGTTAAGGATCAATTTGTCATCAGACTACCTGGTAACAATCCAGTAAGCTTAGCTACTGTGGTCATCCAGTGATGTTGAGATGGAAGACAATCAAGGAAGGATGGAGGAACTTTTTTTCCCTCAGAAGGAGAAACAGAAGATAATTCCCTGAGCATCAAAAATAAAGGCAGTGTCTACAACTACAGTGGTTGGTGTATTAGAAACACGGAAGACAAAACCCTCTTCTGACAGAAGGGGATTGGTTCATTCAGAAACCAGATAGCTAGGTGTGTGACTAATCTGCCCAGTGGGTGCAGAAGTGTCAGATTTCAGGAAGAAGATAGGCAGTTTTTAAAAATGGGAAGAAGCCAGTGACAGCCTTACATAACACCACCAGCAACTTAGAAAACTGAAGAGCGGAGTCTTGGAAGTAAACTTAAATTAGAAAGACCTGTCAGTGCCTGTGTGAGAGCTTTATCTGAAATGCCACCAGCCAGATAATGTCAGCTAGATATGGGTAATGAGTTACACATGGATACAAAAACAGTCTAATATGGACAAATGGAAGAAAGGATGGGATGAAGGTTATTAGAGGCAGCCTAACCTCTTGGAAACAGAAGTTATGCAGGAAGAATGGTCTCCACCTTAACCAAGAGGGAACCATGCTGCAGACCATTAAGACTTATTGTATGTGTTTGAGAAGAGACAAGTAAAGAAGTGGTTGAAACTAGGCATCCAGGAGCCAGGGTTATTAAGGGTAGAAAATGAGCAACTGAAATCACTGATACCAAGTAGAACAAAGATGGAACTAACTAGGATCAGGTAAGGGGTAGGACAGATGGGGAACAGGAAACAACAAACTCAACAGGGCAACAACAATGTGTCAACAAAAGAGTGCACAAACCCCTTTTTATCTTCAAGGGTTATTCCTCATATGTCAGAGCCTGAGGAAACCAGGTGATAAGACCAAGTTACCCTCACAGCCCAGAACCAGCTCCCCTATTACACCTATCCTACACTGTAGCTCATAACCTTGATCCCCTCCCAAACTGTACCTCCAGTTCCTCTCCCTTGTTACATCCACTCTATGCCCCTCGCTCTTAACCCCCCTCCACACCCAATGTATAACATCCAAAATAACCCTCAGCCCCCGTATCACACCAGCTAATCCCCTGCCCCAACCACATTACAACTCATCCCAGCTCCCTTCTAACATACAGCAGTTTTCCCCCAATCCCCACCCCAACTCCCCCCTCTAATCCCAACTCCGTCCCAACTCCCCCCAGCCCCACCCTACCCCTCTAGTCTCCCCAACCCCCCGTCCCATCCCACTTCCCCGCCCCGGGCCCGCACTCCCCGTAAATATAACCCAGCTTCCTGCCCCCAGGCCCCGCCCCCCCTCCCAGCCGGGGCTCACTTGGCGAAGCGGGAGCGGGTGCCCGGCGGCCCGAACTCGTCCTCGTCGCCCTCGGAGCTGGACTCGGAGTCGGAGGCGGGCGGCTCGGTGCGCAGCAGCCGGTGGCCAGACCCCTTCTTGGGCAGCTTCTTCCTGCGGCCGTCCCCGGCCAGGCCGATGAGCGCGTTGAGCTCCTTGCGCTTCTTCATCCTCTTGTGCGGGGTCGGCGGGGCCCCGGCGGCGGGGGGCGCCGGGGGCTGGAACCCGACTCCCAGCACCGCCGCCGGGCCCCGGCTCTCCAGCTTGGGGCGGCTCCGCGCCCGCAGGAGGAGCCCCCGTTCCCCGGGGGGGGGTCGGTGCCTTCCTGGGCGGGGGGCGGGAGTGGGGGCTGGTCTCTCCCCGGTCTCTGCCCGGGCGGTTCGGTGTCCGGCTCTCAGCGGGGCCTCGCGCCTTGGGGCTGCGCTCGGGGCCGCTGCCGCTTCCTCCGCGCCGCCGCCTGCGCCATGGCTGCTCCCTCGGCCGCCGAGAAGGGGGCGGCCGCCGCCGCTCCGCTTCCCTCAGCCCCAGCCCTGCCCCACCTGCCAGTAAGGGCCGCTCCCATTGGCCAGCGGCGCCCGCCTCGCCCCGCCCGGCTAGGAGCGGGGGGGGGGGATCATTAAAGGGCCAGCAGCACCGGCAGGGGTGGCGGAAGTGGCTGGTTCCAGCCCGGCTCGCGGTGGGCCAGGTGGTATCTCCCACCTGGCGGGCTGCCGGCTGTCTGACTCCGGGCCGTATCCAATGGCAACGCAGAGCCGCGCGGGGCTGTATAAAACTCCGAATGTGATGACATCATGGCTGCATTGTGTGATGCAATAGCGACGTCACAGCAGCACATGCTCCCGAGGGAATTCCGCCCCAAAGCCTTACACATTCTGCACATGCTGGTTCATAAATCTGCAAATTGAATTTGTCAATAAATGAATGTGGAGGATCCAGCAGTGAGGGGAGGGGGGCACACAGGCCAGGGGCTGCATGGAGGTGGGAGATCACCCTGCAGCGCCCCACCCATTCCTCCATGGGACAGGGTCTGGGCAGGGAGCTGGCACCCAACCCTGACACAGCACAAGGGCCAAGTCTGCGCGAGAAACACCCCAGGGCCCTGCCCCTCTGCGCCAGGCTCACCAGGGGTGGGCAGGTTCAGCCCAGCAGGATCCAGTGGTAGAGGGCTTAGTGGGAGGGGGACCCATCATCCATGTGTGGAGTAAGAGGGTTTAGTGTAGGGCAAGCTGGGTGTCGGTGGCTCAGTGGGGGATCTGGATGCATAGTGGTTCAGTGGGGGATTCCATGTGCAGGGGCAATGGGACTCTGCAGGGGTCCAGGTGAAGGTGATTGGCACTCTGCAGGGGGGGCTGGGGCTAAGTAGAGGGGCGTGGGTGTGGGGGACTCAGCGGGGGAGTCTAGGTGCTGGGGGAGTGGGGCTTGGTAGGGTGGATTAGCCACTGAGCCTGTAAGGCCTGTGGCCAGGGGCCCCAGACAACTGGGGGGCCCTGGAGCCCCAGGCAGGCAGGGAAAGCACCCGTGCCCTGATCCCACTCCCTGGCAACCATGCAGGGGAAACCCCTGCCTGCACCCTCTGGCTCTCTGGTGGCTGCACTGGGCGTGGTGATAGGAGAAAACCCCAGGCTTCCCGACCTTACTCCCCAGCAGCAGTGCCAGGAGCAGCAGCGGGGGAAGATCCCAGACCCGAACTCCTGGAGAAGCCAGGAGCAGCAGGGGAAGTCACAGCAGCAGGACCCTCACTGCGGTCCCGGGACTGGAAGAGCTCTCACTCCCTGCTGCGGCCTGGGAACCCATCTCCAACAGCAGCTGGGGGGCCACAGGGGAAGCCCCCAGTGCCCCCCAACCCCAGCTGAAGCTGGGTAGCCACAAGGGAAGCCCCCAGGCCCCCTGACCCCATTCTTGGCAGAAGCCAGGGGTGACAGAGCTTCTCCGGTCTTGGGGTTGGAGTGAGTGGGTGGAATGAGGGCAACCCCACAGGGCCAGCTTTAGGCCAATTCAACTAATTCCCCTTAATTGGGCCCCGCCCCTAAGAGGGCTCTGCGCCCAAGCCCCAGTACGGTATACGGGCAAGAGCTGATGCACTGTACTGGGGTGGCCTGGCTTCCCCAGGGGGCAATTTAAAGGGCCTGGGGCTCCCAGCAGGGGCTGGAGCCCCAAGCCCTTTAAATAGCCCCCAGAACCCTGGGGTAGATTCATAGATTCATAGACTCTAGGACTGGAAGGGACCTCGAGAGGTCATCGAGTCCAGTCCCCTGCCGTCATGGCAGGACCAAATACTGTCTAGACCATCCCTGATAGACATTTATCTAACCTACTCTTAAATATCTCCACAGATGGAGATTCCACAATTTCCCTAGGCAGTCTATTCCAGTGTTTAACTACCCTGACAGTTAGGAACTTTTTCCTAATGTCCAACCTAAATCTCCCTTGCTGCAGTTTAAGCCCATTGCTTCTTGTTCTATCATTGGAGGCTAAGGTGAACAAGTTTTCTCCCTCCTCCTGATGACACCCTTTTAGATACCTGAAAACTGCTATCATGTCCCCTCTCAGTCTTCTCTTTTCCAAACTAAACAAACCCAATTCCTTCAGCCTTCCTTCATAGCTCATGTTCTCAAGACCTTTAATCATTCTTGTTGCTCTTCTCTGGACCCTCTCCAATTTCTCCACATCTTTCTTGAAATGCGGTGTCCAGAACTGGACACAATACTCCAGTTGAGGCCTAACCAGCGCAGAGTAAAGCGGAAGAATGACTTCTCGTGTCTTGTTTACAACACATCTGTTAATGCAGATGCGGGGGGGAGGGCAGGCTCCAGGTGCCTCTGCCACCCCAGTCCTTTAAATAGCCCCCAGAGCCCTGCCACTTCCCCAGGGCTCATGCGGCTATGTAAAGGGCCAGGGCAATAGAAGAAGGGAAGCCCCAGGCCCTTTAAATAGCCCCAGAGCCCCGGGCTGCTGCTGCTACCCTGGTGGGGGAGGGAGAAGGAGGGGGCACTCACCATACAGGGTGGGCTGTACCCCCTGTACCTGCACCCCTTGCCCACAGCCAGCCCCTGCTGCACCCTCTGCCCGCACCAGCCCTGCACCCCCTGCCCTGCCTGCACCAGTTCCTATCTGCAGCCAGCCCTGCACCCCCTGACCGCAGCCAGCCTGTCTCCAGCCAGCCTTGCACTCCCTTCCCGGCCTGCACCAGCTCCTGCCTGCAACCAGCCCCTGTCTCCAGCCAGGCCTGCACCCTCTGCCCTGTCTCCAGCCAGCCCCACACCCCCTGCCCGCAACCAGCCCGTCTCCAGCCAGCCCCTGCCTCACCCCCTGCCCTTCCCACACCAGTCCTGCACCCCCTGCCTTTCCTTCACCAGCCCTGCACCCACTGTCCTGCCCTGCCCTACCCGCACCAGCCCCGGACCCCCTGCCCTGTCTCCAGCCAACCCCTGCCACACCACCCTGCCTGAAGCCATCCAGTTCTGCACTCCTTTGTCTCCAGCCCTGCAAACCCGTGCCACAGCCCCATGTGGCCCTGCCTGAAGCCAGCCAGCCCACCCCACATACTCCTGTCTCCAGCCAGCCCCACACCCCTTGCCCTGCCTGCAGCCAGACCCTGCCTCCAGCCAGCCCCACACCTGCTTCAATGAGGGGGGCAGGGAGCAGCTGGGACCCACACATGTGCACACCCTAGGGTGACCAGACAGCAAGTGTGAAAAATCGGGACAGGGTGGGAGGTAATAGGAGCCTATATAAGAAAAAGACCCAAAAATCGGGACTGTCCCTATAAAATCAGGACGTCTGGTCACTCTAGCACACCCCCAGGGAGTGGTGGGGACCCACACACGGAAAACGGAGCTAATTTCTAGTTCAGGCCTATCTTTTTAAAAAAGAACTTTAGGTAGGGTTAACATACATCCATATTTTCCTGGACACGTCAAGCTTTTTGGTTCTTAAATCGCCATCCGGGAGGAAAATACGGATGTATGGTAACCCTGTTGGTACAAAAATACATACTGTGGCACATCCCTTAAATCAGAACTTTGTATAGGGAACCAGTTGCTCAGAAATGAAAGGTTTTTTGTTACTTTTTTTTTTTTAGTCATCCCTGCCGGGGTCCTGCTGAAAATGTTCAAATTGGGCCCCACACTTCCTAAAGGCGGCCCTGGGTGGAAGAGGGGCAAGGCCTTGGGGAAGGGGCAGAAAGGGGTGGGGCTGTGGGTGGGGTCACATGCAGAGGGAGTGGAACTGGGGCAGGACCACAGATAGAAGGGGTGGGAAGTGGCTCCTCACCTGCTGAAGCCCAGAGCCCCAGGAAACCTTAATCCACTTCTGGGTGGGGGTCCAGGTGCAGATGGTTGGGGCTCAGTGGGGTGGGAGGCCAAGTGTGTGTGGGGGTCATCAGGGTGGCCCAGGTATGGGTTGGGTGGGGCTTATTGCCCTGCTTAATGGGGGAGCCCCAGCTGCTGCTGCCTCTGCCGAGGAGACACAGTATGCCGGGCACTCCCTTTCCCCTTGCATCAATACCCCTATCCCTTTCCCGTCCTCACTGACCCCTGTCCCCTCCTCCTCCTCTCACTCCCACAGCTCCATCCCCCGCCCTATCCCACTCCCTTCCTTCCTCACTGCCTTTTCCCCCCACCCCTCTTGCCCTGCCCCACGACAGGCACTCACTCACTGTGGTACACAAAACAGGATGGCTCCCAGCACACAGAAGGGGAGCCCGACGAGCACTAGGATCCAGGAGGCAGCATCCAAGCCGCACTCTCTTTTAGCCAGGCAGCTCTGGGCTTCCAGAAATGGGGGGAGGGGGAGATGTGACTCCACTTGCCCCTTCCCTGCCTTGCCTCTGTTTGGGAGGGCTGTCCCCCCCCCCCCAACTATGTCCATGAGTGTCCCTAGCCCCCACCCTCCCCAGTGCAGCTACCTTTATGCTCAAATAAATGTGTTAGTCTCTAAGGTGCCCCAAGGACTCCTCCGTCTTTTTGTCAGGGTGATGCTTCCTATTTTCGTTCCCAAGTATCTACAAAGAACACAGGGTTTGTCATGCACGATAGAGCCCAGCTCCATCTGGTCTGGTTTTCCACCTTCTTCCATATCAGAACAGATCACTGGCGCAGCAAGAGCTTGGATCTGATCCTTCAGAAGAAGGCACAGTCCCATACACCACACCCCCGCCCACCTCCTGCATGTGTGTGTGCAGCCATACCTTTAAAGCAACATACGTAGAGGAAAATAAACCTTGTCTCCTGCAGGTGGTTATTCACCTTTCTCCATGAAACCATAAAGTTTGATTACTTTATAATCTAGCATAAACAGCTGAAAATGTAGGATCAGTTATGACACTCTTGTTTATTTAAGTGTTTGCTATACTGAAGTCCTACTGCGATAACTATACACTGCATAAGAAATGTCTCCTCTTGTTTGCTTTACATTTGCTAAATAAATTGCAAATTGAGCCCTTATCTTGTAATTATTGATAGTGGTAACAGAGGTGACGTGCAGGGAGGGGGGCATTCTGGGTCATGTGTCGTGTGTGTCCCCACCTCCGATTTGCTGCTTGGCTTGCACTGAACATGCTCACACACATTGTTGAACCTGGCTCCACCCCCACTACTGGCTGACATGGGCCATCTTGGAGGCTAACTAAGAGAAAAGGTTAAAACATCATGTCGTTATGTACTTATGAGCAACAGCTACTCTAGTGCAAGTGAAATGTCACCCAATAACTAACTCTGGCTCTTATCTACCTGCTGCTCTGAAAGGCTTTCAATCTAATTTACTTTAGAAAACATGCGTTGCTCTTGTGAATTTAGCACTTCTTGTCAACTGTCTAAAACGGGCCATCTTGATTATCACTACAAAAATTTTTTTTTCTCCTGCTGACATAGCTCATCTTAATCAATTAGCCTCTTACAGTTGGTGTGGCTACTTCCACTTTTTCATGTTCTCTGTATGTATCTATGTATCTTCTTACTATGTTCCATTCTATGCATCTGATGAAGTAAGTTCTAGCCCATGAAAGCTTATGCTCAAATAAATCTGTTAGTCTCTAAGGTGCCACATGTACTCTTGTTCTTTTCGCCGATACGGAATAACAAGGCTACTACTCTGAAATCTGCACCCTGACCAGGGGCGGCTCCAGGCCCCAACACGCCAAGCGCAAACTTGGGGCGGCAAGCCACGGGGGGCGGTCTGCCAGTCGCCACAAGGGCGGCAGGCAGGCTGTCTTTGGCGGCAGCCTGTGGAGGGTCCGCTGGTCCTGCGGCTTCGGCAAACATCCTGGACCCGCCACAGGCAAGCTGCCGAAGGCAGCCTGCCTGCTGTGCTTGGGGCGACAAAATGCGTAGAGCCACCCCTGACCCTGACAAGAGATTCTGTATATAGTACACATGAAATATCTGCAGTCTAATGGCATGTATGTCTTTAAGACATGGTTAGCTAGCTCCACTCTCAGAGCATTCACCTCAAGCAACCCTGAGACCACCTCACTGAGGTCAGCTCTATGTAACTCATTATTCCACCATCATGATGAAAGGTTTGGCTGGAACAAGATGGCCCTGGTAAGGCAGTGAGACTGTCTGTGCCAGCTTTGCTACCAGAGATGAATTTGCTAGGGTCTGTCACTCACAACCAATGACCATCTCGGAACAAGTGTGAAGCAGTGGAGACACCATGAGGATCTAGTTTTTAACTACTCTACTTACTAGTGTTACATCAGCAACCCAAAGGCACGTTGCTGGGGAGAGCGTCCTGAATCAGCAGTGGTTACAGGGTAATACAATGGGATAATTCCCACATATATAATCTGAACACAAATAAAATCATAACTAAATAAAGCACTACTCACATTCTTCTTACTGCTAGCGGACACAGGACTGTATTGCTGCTCTAATTATATTTAACAAAGGAAACTCCTTTTCCTCCCCTCTCCCCTCACTTCCCTGTGCCATCCATTCTCCCAACCCTATGGTTGGATTGGAGCTGTAAGAGTGTCCAAGCAACAAAAGGCTCCATACCTCAGAATCAGTCCCCCTCATCCATCCATCTTCATATCTTTCTTTCTATCCTCCCTCTCTGCACTGCCACACAGCTGATCTGTAGGGTTCCCAGCCTTCCCCGGTTGTCTTGGAGTTTCTAGGAGTTAAAGATTAGTCTTTCATTAAACCCATTGTGCTACTAAAGCTACTGGTAGCTTCACTGGTAACCACAACTGCATGACAACAGCAGAGCCCAGTGACTCAATGGTAGTTCTGAAGAACTTCACAGAGCCTCTTTCTTTACAATATACATGCAGCCTGCTGGCCTGTCCCTCAGCCCAGGAGCCTGGATCAGGCCCCTTTCTCAGACTTCAGTATATTGTTCAAGCACAAAACAAAGCTATTGTCCTCATAGATTCATAGACTCTAGGACTGGAAGGGACCTCGAGAGGTCATCGAGTCCAGTCCCCTGCCCTCATGGCAGGACCAAATACTGTCTAGACCATCCCTAATAGATATTTATCTAACCTACTCTTAAATATCTCCAGAGATGGAGATTCCACAACTTCCCTAGGCAATCTATTCCAGTGTTTAACTACCCTGACAGTTAGGAACTTTTTCCTAATGTCCAACCTGAATCTCCCTTGCTGCAGTTTAAGTCCATTGCTTCTTGTTCTATCATTGGAGGCTAAGGTGAACAAGTTTTCTCCCTCCTCCTGATGACACCCTTTTAGATACCTGAAAACTGCTATCATGTCCCCTCTCAGTCTTCTCTTTTCCAAACTAAACAAACCCAATTCTTTCAGCCTTCCTTCATAGGTCATGTTCTCAAGACCTTTAATCATTCTTGTTGCTCTTCTCTGGACCCTCTCCAATTTCTCCACATCTTTCTTGAAATGCGGTGCCCAGAACTGGACACAATACTCCAGTTGAGGCCTAACCAGTGCAGAGTAAAGTGGAAGAATGACTTCTCGTGTCTTGTTTACAACACACCTGCTAATGAATCCCAGAATCACGTTTGCTTTTTTTGCAACAGTATCACACTGTTGACTCATATTAAGCTTGTGGTCTACTATGACCCCTAGATCTCTTTCCGCCATGCTCCTTCCTAGACAGTCTCTTCCCATTCTGTATATATGAAACTGATTGTTCCTTCCTAAGTGGAGCACTTTGCATTTATCTTTATTGAACTTCATCCTGTTTACCTCAGACTATTTCTCCAATTTGTTCAGATCATTTTGAATTTTGACCCTGTCCTCCAAAGCAGTTGCAATCCCTTCCAGTTTGGTATCATCCGCAAACTTAATAAGCGTACTTTCTATGCCAACATCTAAATAGTTGATGAAGATATTGAACAGAGCCTGTCTCAAAACAGACCCCTGTGGAACCCCACTTGTTATACCTTTCCAGCAGGATTGGGAGCCATTAATAACTACTCTCTGAGTACGGTTATCCAGCCAGTTATGCACCCACCTTATAGTAGCCCCATCTAAATTGTACTTTCCTAGTTTATCTATAAGAATATCATGCGAGACCGTATCAAATGCCTTACTAAAGTCTAGGTATATCACATCCACCGCTTCTCCCTTATCCACAAGGCTCGTTATCCTATCAAAGAATGTTATCAGATTAGTTTGACGCGATTTGTTCTTTACAAATCCATGCTGGCTATTCCCTATCACCTTACCACCTTCCAAGTGTTTGCAGATGATTTCTTTAATTACCTGCTCCATTATCTTCCCTGGCACAGAAGTTAAACTAACTGGTCTGCAGTTTCCTGGGTTATTTTTATTTCCCTTTTTATAGATGGGCACTATATTTGCCCCCTTCCAGTCTTCTGGAATCTCCCCCGTCTCCCATGATTTCCCAAAGATAATAGCTAGAGGCTCAGATACCTCCTCTATTAACTCCTTGAGTATTCTAGGATGTATTTCATCAGGCCCTGGTGACTTGCAGGCATCTAAGTTTTCTAAGTGATTTTTTACTTGCTCTTTTTTTATTTTATCTTCTATTCCTACCAAAGCAAGCTGTAGGTGTCTAGAGGACCTTCCTCTTGCATCTCTTCTCCACTCCAGGGCTGGCCACATCAACCCACCTGCTTCCTATAGCCCACCTCCATTTGTATTCTCTTAGCCCTTTATAGTAAACCCCTGACCCCCTCCCATCTGTGTCTGACAATGGAACAGGGCTTGCTGGGTCCTGGACTCCTGACTCTTCAAGGGGAAGAGCAGCTCGTTACAACACCAAGGCATGCAGACACCCAGTATAACCCCCCACAGCGTAACACGGTGTCATGAAAGGCAGTGGGCAATTATTACACAGTGGCAAAGAGCATTGTTTCCCGGGCCGTTGTCGTCTGCAGCACAGATGGCTTGTTGAAAGTCGGTTGAGCAAGATAATCACTGCAAGAAGCGTCCAGCAAAGCACATCATTGACCTGTTGTTGTGATTGTTCTCCCCACAACAGGGCAGGAATTTGAGGTGTTGCCAGAGTGAATAAGCAGAGGCATGCGCAGAATGTGCAGAGTTTCACAAGCAGAAGTTAGTCAGGATTGTCCATGGAGGGTGTATGCCCCAGGGTTAATTATTAAGATTTATAACACTATGGATACAAGCACCTGGCCTAGGCCTTTGCCAATGCTTAAAAAAACAAAGTCAGCAGCTGCTCCACACCCCTATGCCAAGGCTAACAGTGTACAGAAAAAGCCACACCCAACAATTCTCACCCTCTTCCACGTAATTGATCACTTCTAGTGCGTCCCTGCCTCCACAAAGGCCTGGGTGAATAAATGGGCTTTGCATCTTGCCCACATCTGAGCCATTTCTGACTAAGGGCTTGAAAGTTGTACCATGATAACCATGTTGGTTAAGGGGCTGGTTTTTTACTGATATAGTTCTACTAGTACAAGCCCAAATGAAGACACAGTTATATCAGTAAAAAAGTGCCTGATACCAGTACAGTTATTCCTCATGCCTTACAGAAATAGCTCTAACTAAGCATCTTTATACTGATATAACGCCTGTACCACTTCAGCTATACTGGAATCATTAAAACAGCACAACTTTCTAGTGTAAACATGGCCCACGTGGAGAATAGGTTCCAAATAGGGCAGCTTGGAGACTTTCCATCAAAACGAGAAACTGAGAATGAGAAACTGCAGAACTGGAATTAATTTGCAAACTGGACACCATTAAACTAGGCTTGAATAAAAACTGGGAGTGGATGAGTCATTACACAAAGTAAAAACTATTTCCTCACGCTAATTTTCCCCTACTGTTACTCACACCTTCTTGTCAGCGTTGGAAATGGGCCATCCTGATTATCACTACAAAAGTTTTTTTTCCTCCTGCTGATAATAGCCCACCTTAATTGATTAGTCTCGTTAGAGTTGGTATGGCAACCCCCATTTTTTCATGTTCTCTGTATATATATAACTTCCTACTGTATTTTCCACAGCATGCATCTGATGAACTAGGTTCTAGCCCACAAAAGCTTATGCCCAAGTAAATGTTTTAGTCTCTAAGGTGCCACAAGGACTCCTCGTTCTTTTTGCTGATACAGACTAACATGGCTACCACTCTGAAACCAGTATTTAATTACACGATTGCATACTAATTTTTCCACCAGCGCCCCTACACATTCAGTGCACAGGATGGATGGTGCTCAGTTAATGAGCAGCCACTGAACATTTCTCATTATGTTTGTTGAACAATGGAGGTGACTCAGTGGGGCTGATTTTCCACTACCTTTCACCTTCTGCAATTGACAGCCGTGCGATGTGAGTGTTATATGCTTCGCTGCCTAGCCTGCTGCTATAAGATCCAGGAAAGGCAGGCCAGGTTGTTGTTCTGCTGCACTCCTCCCCACACAAATGATGTTTCCCCAAGGCTATGCTGGTTGGACTTTTCCCTCCAATAAAGGCTCTCATGATTTGGCAGCAAAACAGCCTCTGAGATTCTGCCTCTTCGCACAGCATTGGCTGAGGCTGCTGACTATAGCTGTAGCAAAGGAAGGGTGAGACAGGACAATGAGTGCAGTTTGGGGGAGCCAGACAGAAGCAGCAGGAATATGACATCTGTGCTAGAGACAGGGTTAAAGCCTGCCTGGTCCTGGCTGGGGGTGGATATCTATCGGATTTTTCACCTGGCTGCTGTGTTTGGCTTGACCTGCGTGGTGTTGAAAGTGATTCAGCTGTATCACCGGAGGCAGGAATTGATCAAAGCTTTCAGCAGATTCCCAGGCCATCCGACCCACTGGCTATACGGCCATGTCCATGAGGTAGGAAAAGGTCTGAGTTTACACCTTGGCGGATGCGGGTAGGGCAGAAGGAAGTGGTATTTAAAAATGAAATAGGCACAATGCGGTAAACGGAGAAAGCAGCTTCCCTGAACTGGGTGGGGGGAGAAGTGGGGAAAATCTCACTGATATGGTATGTCCCTGGGATCTGTGAGAGAATCCTCCTTGCGCCCTTTGGCTAATATAAATCATTGGTAAGTCATGCATCCCACTACAAAGCTTGCACTGCATTGATTATCTAAGGAGTGTTGCGTAAGGAACAAAAGACACAGATCAGTGCAAAAAGCACAACAAAGAGGTAATGATTAAATGAGGGCAAAGGAGAAGGTAACACCTTATGACACCTTATGGGTCAGCTGTTCACTTGGCATAAATCAGGGTAGCAACATTAAAACACCAATTTCCACCTGCTGACCCCAGATCTCTTCTGATTTGACTGGCTAGCGAACTGAGAGTGAAACCACTGCAATGCTCTCCTTGTTGTAATTCCTTTGCAGAAGGACAGAATGCATATTAGGATCAAGCTTCCATACATGGCAGATAATGAGGTTCAGGGACATATTCTTATGCTTTTGTAGAGTTTCGTTAATTCCACTGCCAAATGAGATGTACCAAGCAGTGATGATCAGTTTGTAATGTGCCGGCACATGCTACAAATCTCACACTCAGCAGTCAGCACTGATTGTCATGGACTGGCGTGTGAGCAGTCATGCCTAGTGGTTGGAGCAGCAATAGTCAGGCCTAGTGGTCATAGCAGGAATTAGAGGCCAGGAACAGCGCTGAGGATCAGACCTAGAGTCAGAGACCAGGGTAAGAATATTTTGACAGCTGCAGGGGACAGAAGAAGATTCTTTCTTACAGGAATAGGAATTCTATAGGATCCATAATTGTAAATGTAGCTATTATTTTTTTAATAATAAATCTATGAAAAGTTTAGCTGGCTATTAGAATGAGCAATGAATGCAAGAACAGTTAATTATAGACCATTGGTTTGTGGTGATGAGTGACTGTTGACTTGAGGGCTACTCATATGAGTAAATTTGTACATCATCGGTTCCAATGCCATAGATCCTGCACTTGGAGCTAGGAACACTAATGTCTGCAATGTATAGGGTCACCCAGACTATCCTTCTAAAATTTAGGGTATCCCTTAATTAAATCTTTACAACCTGTAGAGAAAATCCATAACCACTCTAGCGTATGGTTGTAAATATTTCCATTTGTCCTGGAAACATAACCAGTTTAAAGGTTACTAGGCTGAATTAAGTGGTTGTCATTGTTAAATGCTGTGCAAGACCTGGGACTGCTGTTTAGGAGTGAATGGTCAAGGACATGGTCTTGCACCCATGGAAATCAGTGGACTGCGAAGTCTGGGGAATATCATGAATTTTCAGTGGATCAGGGCTAGGAAGAGGAGTTGCTAAATATTTTCCCTGTTACCTGTTGCTCTGGCTCCATGTCTTATAGTTACTGTCACAAACTTGGCTTGGTATCTTGTCCAGCCCAGGAGAAGTGAAGGATCTGCCCTGCCTTCCCCTTCCCTTCCCAAATCTTAGTAGTTCCCCTCCTTCCCCCTCCTAGTCCTCCGACCCCAACTCTGCCATTCACAGGGACCTTCTGCCCGGCCCCTCCTCAGTGACGTGACAAAGCAGACAGGGCTTTGCTATAAAATGGGCCTGATTCAGCTCCCATTGACTTCAAAGGCAGCAGGTGTGAGGCCATTTAGGCAAATGTCTAATGAGCGGGCTCAAACAGGATTTTTCAATCACTTGTACCTGAGGATCAGATTGTGATCCAGTTACTCATATTGAGTAGAATCCTACTCCAGGAGTAGCTCCAGCTGTAGAGTCAGTTATTATTCAGTGTGAGTTAAGGTATTAAAATCTGGCCTTTCATTATTCCACAGTGAAATGCTGTGCAGGATCTGCTCAAGAAGGCAGACTATTTACAGGCTTGTGTTTGAGTTCCAAAGTTCAGCTGTTTCCAGGTTAATGAGCAAACAAGGGCCCCATTCAAGCATCAGAACAAGAGTAAATCTGAAATTGGATCATTAAGAAATGAGGCACTGATCCATTAATTTCGATGGGCTTTGGATCAGGTCTTTAGTGATCCTGGACGTCACTATATTATTAATTATTCTGTGTATTCCCGTAGCAGTTCCAGTCATGAACCAGGACCCCAAAGGACTACGTGCTGCTCAAACACAGAATAAAAAGATCGTCCCTGTTCTAATAAGTGTCCAGTCTAAGTATTGTACCTTGGCCTATATCCTGCCCCCAAGTTGTGACTCACATCCGATGTCACATTCTGTATGTAAATCAGTTGGATGACTCCGCAGAAGTGAGACAGAATAAGGACTTTTCCTCAGGAGCAAATTGCTATAACCATAGACCACAGGTTACCATGAGCAAAAACAGACAACAAACAAAATTTTCCTCTGGCTGAGGTTCCACCCAGTCCGCAGAACATGGGAAAAAACCTGGCCCAGTCCCACCCTTCACAGGCACTCTCCTTTCTGTAGCTATCAAGGGGGTGGTCTCATAGGGGAAGGGTGAGCAAACTATGGCCCGGGGACCACATCTGGCCCTCGAGCTCCTGCTGGGGAGAGGGGCTGGGGCCTTGCTCCGTGCAGCTCCCAGAAGCAGCAGCAGGTCCCCCCTCCGACTTCTACATGTAGGGGCAGCTAGGGGGCTCAGCACATCGCCTCCACCCCAAGCGCCACCCCCACAGCTCCCATTGGTCAGCAAATGGGGCCAATGGGAGTTGCAGTGGTGGCGCCTCCGAACTGGCCACTCCTCCATGTAGGAGCCAAAGGGGGGACATGCCGCTGATTCTGGGAGCTGCTTGAGGTAAGTGCTGCCCAGATCCTGCACCTCTGGCCCCCTCCTGAATCCCAACCCCTTGCCCCATCCCCGATCCCGCTCCCACACCCTGAACTCTTCATTTCTGGCCCCAACCGAGCCCACAGCCCCAGCCGGAGCCCTTACCCCCATCACGCCCACCCCAACCCCCAATTTCATGGGCATTCATGGTCCACCAAAAAATTTCTATACCCAGATGTGGCTCTCGGGCCAAAAAGTTTGCCTACCCCTGGGATAGGGTCTGATTCTCATTTATACTGAGGTCCCTTTGTACCTCTCTGGCAACTTAAACTTTTACCAATTCTAAGGCCCCTTCACACTGCTAGAGCTGTGCAAAGGGGCCCTACGGTAAATGAGAACCAAGTCCACAGCTGCCCTACTGAGCAGTCACAATGAGGAGGGAAGAGAGGGAAGATGCCAGATTTAACCCCTTGCTTACTATAAACCTGGTGTTGCCTCCACAAATTGCTTTCAAATACTGTTGAAGAGATGAGACTGAGGAAAGTCCTTAATACAGTCTTAGGCTTAGTTATTGCTCATGTCATTTCATTGGCGGTTTGGAATGACCAGACAAATGGATGACTTGCCTGTAACTCTGATTTCCCTAGTGTTTGCAGGCACAAATCAGAACCTACTTGTCTGTGAGTCGGTTTAAAAATGGAAGACGATATAGTGCCCTGTGTGAGCTGGCAAGACTACTGTGGCATCATCTTGGCATAAAGACAGCTTAGAAAAGCCTGGTATTTACCTTTGCTCCTGACAGTACAAAATCCGTATTTATTCACTGTTCAAAAACATGTTTATTTACAGCAGGGAATTTTAAAGCAGATTTTTGACCTGCTCAACCAAGCTTTGTGACACGCTTACCTGAATGGCTCCAATCTTTCTTCAGCATCGAACTTCGGGGTAGAGAGTTAGGGCTCCATTCTGACCTTGGAAGCGTGGCCTCGAGCCATCTGTTAAAGCAGTTCCATTGCGGGCAGACGCTCTGCCAGCTTTGAAGGACGTACAGTCCCTGCAAGATGCGCACCCCTATCCCAACCTGGAAACCTACAGTGTTCAAACAGGAGCTA
Organism: Gopherus flavomarginatus; assembly: GCF_025201925.1. Taxonomy (NCBI): domain Eukaryota; kingdom Metazoa; phylum Chordata; order Testudines; family Testudinidae; genus Gopherus; species Gopherus flavomarginatus. Next base: position 110,971,248 of record NC_066623.1, on the reverse strand, counting down.
AACTATGGTGGAACTTTGTCTCGCAAGCTCCCATTGGTTGAGTTTTAATATGAATAATTATACCTGAATAGCTTATAGGATTTACTGCTGACTGCACCCAACATCCCAGTGCAGTAGACCACTATTCTCCTTCTCATTTTACCTAGAATGAAAATGGAAACATAGAGGTTTAGGTCCAGATTTTTAAAAGGTATTTAGGCACCTTTTAAAAATCTGGCCTTTGCGACTTGCCCAAGGACATGCTGTAAGTCAGTGGTGGGATTAGAACTGAGGAAGTTGTGGCTCTTAGCGGTTTATTCAGCCTACTTAGACCATACTCTGCATCTCCCCTTGCAAAACCCAAACCAGAATGATTTGGCATTGGTTTCCACCCTAACCCCACCACGGTTTGGTGGAAGGGATGGGTGAATGCTCCTGTGACAGATATGGCAATTTCCTTCACTATCCTGGACAAACCTTATTGGATTGAGTATTTTAGGAGTTACTGTACTAACGATGCAAAGGTTTATATATTATTGTGGGATTGTATGTAATGTCTCCAGAAGGGAGATGTGACTAATGCAAACCCTAGGAAGTGTTATGAGCTTCAAAGGACTCTTTTAAACAGTGTGCCGGAACTTTTGGCTCAGTGGATTTCCTAGGAAATCTCTAGGGGGAAATGAATGCAAATGTACCCCATCCCCTTTCTAGTTATGCAAAAACCCAGCCTTTTGAAGCTATGCCTGAGGAGAGTCCATTGTCTTTTCACCTGCTCCTGGCATCTCTAAATCAGAGACCCCAGCTGTATAAAGGACAGGCAGATTTATTCATGTGGGGTCTTCTTCTGAGCAAAAGATGTATGAACTTGTAACCAAAGAAAACACCGTGTGTGTGGTTTGAAGGACTGACTCTTACCAGAGCCCTTGCTGGAGTTTGGGGTGAGGGTTATGATCTCTGATAAGCTAATTAGCATGTGCGTAGGTCCTTTTATTGTTTTTAATATGTTTCCTTTGTAATGTTTTCACCTTTATAATAAATGTGTTTGCTTAAAAGAGCAGGGTGCTAATTTCTAACCAGGGGAAATTATGCTGTTTACAGCCTCTGAGGAGAAAGCCAAGCAGAGCTCCTTGGGCAGTCTGACTTGCTGGGGAGCTGCACTGTCTGGCCAGTAGGGAGAGAGACAGAGGTCTCCACCCCAGAGAGATGATGGCTGAGAAGTTGGGAGCCTAGAGTGGGTGCCCTTGTGAGACCACAAAGGGAATTTTAGATGCAGTTATCCTGATCTGTGACCGTTTCTGGTCCATCTTCATCTTGGCTTTTTATCAGTTGGTTAGATTCCTCCTATTCCTTTACAAAGTACATTGTATATTGTACCACTGTGGCATGGATTGAACCAGAAACAACTTAGAGCTGAAAACTTGAGTCGCCATCTATGAGCTAAAAAACCAGACTGTCCTGCTAGGAGCTGTAACAGATTCACATCCTCTGTGGATTGGTTCCAAGGTAGGGACACGTAACATACCCTGACCAGTCCGTTACAGCATTCCATGTAAAAGTATTTTCCTGAGAATCCCTGGATGAACAGTTATTTCATATAATGTTTAAAAATAACAACCCTTTCTGCAGTACAATTCAGAGAGACCATGGACTATTTATAACTGTCATGTCCTATGAACATTCCCTATTCTTCTGGCTGTAGTAAGATTACTGTGAGCTCTTCTGGACAGAGAGTTTTCCAACCAGCCTATTTTCTTCTCTCTTTTCTCCTCCGCTGTTGCAGCTTCTACAAGAAGGGGAGGTTTTAAACAAAGTAGAGCAATGGAGCCAGAAGTACCTGTACGCCTTCCCTCTCTGGTTTGGGAGCTTCTCAGCATTCTTAAACATCACCCACCCTGATTATGCCAAGGTCTTATTTGCCAGGGGAGGTAAGGCATGGTGCATCTGAGTTCTGAATGATTGTAGCGTTTCTGCAAATTGCAAATGCCGAACATAATTTCCTGGGTGTTAACTATTCACAGCAAAGCAGAATCCCACAACTATGATGTCGCTCAGGAATCCCTACTCCTTGATGCCTCATCCTCTGCAAACTGATAGATATGCTGGAGGGTAGGGATAGGATACAGAGGGACCTAGACATATTAGAGGATTGGGCCAAAAGAAATCTGGTGCGTTTCAACAATGACAAATGCAGAGTCCTGCACTTAGGATGGAAGAATCCCATGTACTGCTACAGACTAGGGACCGAATGGCTAGGCAGCAGGTCTGCAGAAAAAGATTTAGGGGTTACAGTGGACGAGAAGCTGGATATGAGTCGACAGTGTGCCCTTGTTTCCAGAAGGCTAACAGCATTTTGGGCTGTATAAGTAGGGGCATTGCCAGCAGTTTGACAGACATGATCATTCTCCTCTATTTGACATTGGTTAGGCCTCATCTGGAGTACTGTGTCCAGTTTTGGGCCCCCCACTACAAGAAGGATGTGGAAAAATTGGAGAGAGTCCAGCAGAGGGCAACAAAAATGATTATGGGGCCGGAGCACATGACTTATGAGGAGAGGCTGAGGGAACTGGGATTGTTTAGTCTGCAGAAGAGAAGAATGAGGTGGGATTTGATAGCTGCTTTCAACACCAGGGGGTTCCAAAGAGGATGGATCTAGAATGTTCTCAGTGGTAGCAGATGACAGAACAAGAAGCAATGGTCTCAAGTTGCAGTGGGGGAGGTTTAGGTTGGACATTAGGAAACACTATTTCACTAGGAGGGTGGTGAAGCACTGGAATGGGTTACCTAGAAGGTGGTGGAATCTCCTTCCTTAGAGGTTTTCAAGGCCTGGCTTGACAAAGCCCTGGCTGGGATGATTTAGTTGGGAATTGGTCCTGCTTTGAGCAGAGCATTGGACTAGATGACCTCCTGAGGTCCCTTTCCATGTTCCCATTCAGCTCTAGACCTGCAGTATCTTTGGTTAATGCTAGTCTTGCATCTGTCCTTCATTCAGCCACCTCGCAATTATGCTGAACTGGGTGTTGGTTTGTTGTGTAATATTGATTCATTATGAAGAGATGCCACCCATTTTGTTTCATTCACAAGTGAATGTTGGTGTCTACACCACAGATAAACATACATTGCAGTGAATCATTACTAATAAAGTATTGTCATCTTCTCTCTCTCTCAATTGACTTTTCCAGATCCCAAGGATAACGTTACCTATAGGCATATAGTTCCATGGATTGGTACGTATATTCATGGCCTCCTCTACATTCTCGACCAGAAATGATGCCGAGGTCAGTCAAGAACAAGCCATCAATAGATGGCATTTCCCACTCCTTGGTGCAGTGAGGGCCAGAAGCTTTCTGAAATCATCATGCATGCATTGTGTATAAAAAAAAAGTGAATCTCCAAGAAGCTTTTGGATAAAGGTGGTTACATGTTGGAGAAAAAGGTTCAGATTGCAGGGTTGAAAGGGCTAGTTTTAAATTGGTGGATACAAAGTCATTTTCTTTTAAAAATTACTAAAAATATTGAGTTTAGAGAAACAAGAAAGGGTAGGCCAGCTGTTATGGATTGTTTCTTTTACTGCCAACTCAGTGGTGTGGCTTCCATTATTTCATCACCAGGGCTCTTTGACATACCAGCCCTGGTGATGAAATAATGGAACACCTTGATCCCAACCAAGACAAGTAATCACAATAATTAACTCTGGCCATTTTATTATGAAAGAAAGAAAAATAAAACATTAAACAAAATACCACGAATGACAGAGTAAAAAACTGGTTAATGTCAGTGACGGGGAAGTGGGCAGTCATGCCTAGTGATCGGAACAGGAGTCAGGCCTAGTGGTTGGACAGAAGTCGGTAGCCAGCATCAGAGCCAAGGGTCCTAGCTGGAGTCAGCAGCCAGGGCCAGAGCTGGGTTACCTGGAGTGAAACAAGGCAGGAGCAGGGCTGGGACCAAGGAAGGAGTAGGAGCTATTGCAGGATTTAAGAGCCAGTCTGCTGCCTCTTCCAAGCAATAAGCAGTGGAGCCAATGAGGCAGCCTACTAAAGGCCAGCTGCAATCCAGAGACTGGCTTTGCTGCACTGATTCTGGACTCGTCCACTCACACTCCTTGTCTATCTACGCTACATTGATGACATCTTCATCATCTGGACCCATGGGAAGGAGACTCTGGAAAAATTCCACCATGATTTCAACAGCTTCCACCCCACCATCAACATCAGCCTGGACCAATCTACACGGGAGGTCCACTTTCTTGACACCACGGTGCAAATAAGTGATGGTCACATTAACACCACCCTATATCGAAAACCCACCGACCGCTATGCCTACCTTCATGCCTCCAGCTTCCATCCTGGGCACATCACACGATCCATTGTCTACAGCCAAGCACTGAGGTACAACCGCATCTGCTCTAACCCCTCAGACAGAGACCAACACCTACAAAATCTCCACCAAGCATTCTCAAAACTACCATACCCGCATGAGGAAATAAGGAAACAGATCAACAGAGCCAGACGTGTACCCAGAAGCCTCCTACTGCAAGACAAACCCAAGAGAGAAACCAACAGGACTCCACTGGCCATCACATACAGCCACCAGCTAAAACCTCTCCAACGCATCATCAAGGATCTACAACCCATCCTGGACAATGATCCCACACTTTCACAGGCCTTGGGTGGCAGGCCAATCCTTGCCCACAGACAACCTGCCAACCTGAAACATATTCTCACCAGTAACTGCACACCACACCATAATAACTCTAGCTCAGGAACCAATCCATGCAACAAACCTCGATGCCAACTCTGCCCACATATCTACACCAGCGACACCATCACAGGACCTAACCAGATCAGCCACACCATCACTGGTTCATTCACCTGCACATCCACCAATGTAATATACGCCATCATATGCCAGCAATGCCCCTCTGCTATGTACATCAGCCAAACTGGACAGTCTCTACGGAAAAGGATAAATGGACACAAATCAGACATTAGGAATGGCAATATACAAAAACCTGTAGGAGAGCACTTCAACCTCCCTGGCCACACTATAGCAGACCTTAAGGTGGCCATCCTGCAGCAAAAAAACTTCAGGACCAGACTTCAAAGAGAAACTGCTGAGCTTCAGTTCATCTGCAAATTTGACACCATCAGCTCAGGATTGAACAAAGACTGTGAATGGCTTGCCAATTACAGAACCAGTTTCTCCTCTCTTGGTTTTCACACCTCAACTGCTAGAACAGGGCCTCATCCTCCCTGATTGAACTGACCTCGTTATCTCTAGCTTGCTTGCTAGCACACATATATATACCTGCCCCTGGATATTTTCATTACATGCATCTGAGGAAGTGGGTATTCACCCACGAAAGCTCATGCTCCAAAACGTCTGTTAGTCTATAAGGTGCCACAGGATTCTTTGCTGATTCTGGACTGTAACTTCAGTTAGTCTCTTTTGCAAGCCTGTCTGTGCTGAGCTTTTAAGAGAGATTATACCCTTGAGAGTGAACCCACTTGTTGGGAGGAGGGGTCACTTTTCTCTCAGTAAGTAAAGACCAAATTATAATGTTTTCCAAAATTTTTGTGAATTTGATTTTAGAAGCTTATTAGATACTTAGATGTTTAAAGTCTGGCAAAATAATTTGTTTAAGCCTATCTAGTTGTTAACAAGAACTCAAACAGTTTATAGCTGGGCAAAGTAAGCAATCTTAATTAAATCCCATGAATTCGAAAACAATATTTACATTAGTTTCTTAGAAGAAGCCATTTAACAAGCTATCTTAAAACAGGCCAGTTATAAATATTAAGAATCCTAAATCCAATTAAATCCCACTGTTTCTCTGTTTACCAATGTTTAGCCCATGTCTCCTCTCCAGGAATACATGATCTAACCATTTGGTGATTAACAGGAGAAATGATTAGTAAATTTAAGTTATGACGTCATTTCAATGTTCCAATAAAATCATTATAAGAGTTTTAAACCTAATCCCTTGCAAGTGAGTTAACTTCCTCTCACTGATCCATGTTGAAGTTGTGGAGAGGTTGCTTTGGGTTGGTTTCTTCTTGCGTCTTATCTGTTTTTCTTATCTGCTTGTGGAAGCTTGCTTGTAGAGATAAACAGGATGAGTTAGGGCGTACTCACTCCGTGAGTACTGGGAGTGTGTGTGTGAGCAGAAGGTGTTTATTTCAGAGTCCTTTATACCTTCTTATTTTTGTGAAATTATAGGAAAACAAACCTCTTTTATGCTTGTTTTAGATTCTAGTTGGTTGCTGTCACTCTTATTGACTCTATGATTTCAGGGTTGGCTTAGGTGACATTTTCAACTCCTGAACATGCAGTCTGTCTAATGAATATGCAATATTTCTTTATTATGGAATCATAGAAGATTAAATTTGGAAGAGATCTCAGGAGGCATCTAGTCCAACCCCCTGCTCAAAGCAGGATCAACCCCAACTAAATCATCCCAGCCAGGGCTTTGCAAGCTGGGTCTTCAAAACCTCTAAGGATGGAGATTCCAACACCTCCCCAGGTAGCCCATTCCAGTGCTTCACCGCCTTCCTAGTGAACTAGTGTTTCCTAAAATCCAACCTAGACCTCCCTCACTGCAACCTGAGACCATTACTCCTTGTTCTGTCATCTGCCACCACTGAGAACAGCCGAGCTCCATCCTCTTTGGAACCCCTCTTCAGGTTGCTGAAGGCTGCTATCAAATCCTCCCTCACTCTTCTCTTCTGCAGACTAAATAACCCCAGTTCCCCCAGCCTTTCCTCGTAAGTCATGTGCCCCAACCCTCTAATCATTTTCGTTGCCCTCCACTGGACTCTCTCCAATTTTTCCACATCCTTTCTGTAGTGGGGGGCTAAAATCTGGATGCAATACTCCAGCTGTGGCCTCACCAGTGCCGAATAGAGAGGAATAATCACTTCCCTTGTTGTGCTGGCAATGCTCCTACTAATGAAACCCAATATGCCGCTAGCCTTCTCGGCAACAAGGGCACACTGCTGATGCATATCCAGCTTCTCATGCACTGTAATCCCCAGGGTCCTTTTCTGTAGAACTGCCGCTTAGCCAGTCGACTAATTACCTTTGTTCTTGTGGCAGGGAATATCCAGATAACTTTTAACGTTAAAACTAACTCTTTTCATTCAGTCCATTTTCTGATAAAATATTTTTACCTTAGTTTGATAGGAAGTGAAATTCTGTTTTCAAAAAGTTCAAACATTCCTGTTCATTTTATAAGAGTTTGTAGTCCTCAAAACAGTCTTATAAAATTAAATACCTCTTAGTAAGACCTTAGCTCAAGTTCGTAGATTCATAGACTCTAGGACTGGAAGGGACCTCGAGAGGTCATCGAGTCCAGTCTCCTGCCCTCATGGCAGGACCAAATACTGTCTAGTTGTTGATTCTACATGGAAATTTTGGGAATGATGATTTTATGTTCTTCCTCTGTTGGATGAGGGTTTGCTTTGATTAATTAATTCCCTGTTATTATAACTATTCTATACCTTAATGGCTTTCTATGTTAGTCATTAGTCTAGCATCAAATAACTTTGCTATATTTGTACATAAAACATCTTACTATTCATTTAACAATGATATCAAGCAATTATTACAGGAAGGCTTGTATTTAGATACAAAATATTTTCAAATATACATATTAAAAGCAGCTGATGCCATCTTAAGCATTTGAAAAACAACAAAGGTGTTGCTCCTTAAGTGGAAACACAAGTTGGAAGTAACCAGTGTCTTCTGTAAAACTAGGGCTGTCAAGTGATTAAAAAAATTAATCACAATTAATTGCTATCACTGTTAATAAAAGAATACCATTTATTTACATATTTTTGGATGTTTTCTATATTTACAAATATGTTGATTTAAATTACAACACAATACAAAGTGTACAGTGCTCACTATATTTATTTTTTATTACAAATATTTGTGCTGCATAAACAAAATAAATAGTATTTTTCAATTCACCTCATACAAGTACTGGAGTGCAATCTCTTTATCATGAAAGTTGAACTTACAAATGTAGAATTATGTACAAAAAACTGCATTCAAAAATAAACCAATTAAAAACTGTAGAGCCTACATGTCCACTCAGTCCTACTTCTTGTTCAGCCAATCTCTCAGATAAACAAATTTGGTTACATTTGCAGGAGATAATGCTGCCTGCTTCTTGTTTACAGTCTCACCTGAAAGTGAGAACAGGCATTCGCATGGCACTGTAACTGTGACATTGTAAATAAGAAGTGGGCAGCATTATTTCCCGTAAATGTAAACAAACTTGTTTGTCTTAGCGATTGGCTGAATAAGAAGTAGGACTGTGTGGACTTGTAGGCTCTAAAGTTTTCCATTGTTTTGTTTTTGAGTGCAGTTATGTGACAAAAAAAATCTACATTTGTAAGTTGCACTTTCACAATAAAGAGATTGCACTTCAGTACTTGTATGAGGTGACCTGAAAAAGATTTTCTTTTGTTTATCATTTTTACAATGCAAATATTTGTCACAAAATTAAATAATATTAATTGAGCACTGTACACTTTGTATTCTGTGTTGTACTTTCAATCAATATATTTGAAAATGTAGAAAAACATCCCAAAATACAGTGAAACTCCGCTATAATGCAATGTTTGGGGTCCAAAAACTTCCATCATGCTAAATGCGGGGTTGCGGTATAGCGGGGTTTCAAACCAGTCAGTTTGTCAGTGGTCCCCAAAGGAGTGCATTGATGTGCGCTGCCTAGTGCTCCTAGTGCCTAGTGCCCAGCAGGGGAGAGGAGCCGCAGCCCCCCGCCTGCCGGGGACGGAGAACTCCGGGGCTGTGAGCGCCGGTGCTCTCTGTCCCCAGCAGGTGCGGGGCCGTGGCTTCTCTCCGGCTTCAAAAGGAGCCGTGGCCCCCCGCCTGCCGGGGACAGAGAGCATCAGTGCCCGCAGCCTCGGAATTCTCTGTCCCCCGCAGGCGCGGGGCTGCAGCTTCTCTCCCCTGCCATGGTGTTGGGGACCATTGGTACTGTACAGTACTGTATTAGGTCTTAAAGGGGAGCCAACCTATGATCACGTTATATGCGATTTCATATTATAGCGGGAAGCGTTATTGCGAGGTTTGACTGTATTTAATAAATTTCAATTGGTATTCTATTGTTTAACAGTGCGATTAAAATTATGATTAAACGCAATTAATTTTTTTAATCATGATTAATCTTTTTGAGTTCATCGCTTGAGTTAACTGCGATTAATTGACAGCCCTAGTAAAAACATTTACCATCATGAATATTGTGTAGGTTTAAAGAATGAAGACTTTAGTGTGTTTACAGGAGAAATCAATTTCAATGAAGATAATCCTAGCATTCCTTGTGTGGGTTTAAACTCTGGTTTCTCTTTGAAAAGAAAAGGGGATGAGATCTTTTATAGGCCCAATTTACCTCTTGATTTATTGCTCTGATAACACAACTTTGAATTCCTTTCACAATCAGTTTTCTTCCTGGCAGGGTTTAAATGGTTATTCTATTTGATGACTGCTTGTCCTTGGCTATTATAAACAGAAATCTTCCAATATTTTTTGATTTGCTTTAACATTTTTGTTACATAATTAGCTAAACATGTGTCTGTTATATTTTCAAGCATCCCGGCTAAAACATTATTATGGCTATATCTTAATGTTCAGTAAAGGTGCAGAAAAGTTTGTAACCAATTAAAAAAAAGTTAATATTTTTATTATCATTTTTGTATCAGCACTGAGGTCTCTCCCCTACAAGATGCTACTTATGTAGGGTTACTAACCCTCTAGGACTGTCCTGGAGTCTCCAGGAATTAAAAATTAATCTTTAATTAAAGATTATGTCATGTGATAAAATCTCCATGAATTTGTCAAAGTTGGCAACCCTATACTTATATGATATATACAAATGAAATTCCATTAACATGCTTTGAATCCAGCAAGGACTAGTGATGGGCGAAGAAGCAACCAAAAGTTTAGGTGCTCATCTGAACTTCTTTGATCTAGAAATCTGGCTGTGGATTTCATAAGAACAGGCATTCTCTTGTGATTTAGGTTATTCTTTGCTTCTGGTCCAAGCAGGAATCTTGGGAGTACAGCCTTTCTACAGGCATTTCTGTATGTCTACTTCTAGTCTGGTCTGAAACTGGTAAATACAGAGAAGCACGAAAATGAATATGCAATCAAAGCTAATTTTACTGGAGACTGGTAAAAGATTAGTTAGTTTCAAATTATGGGTGAAAAGTTCGAATAGGTTCTTATTTCATCTAAACCTGGTCACTTATCTACAATAAAATCATTGTCTGGAGTATGATCCTGAACAATCATGGTGAAATTTGAAGATGAAAGACCAGGATCCTCTCTGCATTCCTATCAGTTGTTTGTTGTCATAGCACTAGAAAATATACTATCCTAGCAAATAGGAGATGGATTAGATGTGACCAAATAGTTTCCATCTCTGGTGGAAGTTTTAGTTATTGTAGGCTAAGGCTTTACCTATATACATCAAATATATCTGCTTATGGTCTTTAAAATCTGAAATGATCTGAACTCCATTGCTTGTGTTCCCCCAGGGAAAGGATTGTTGGTCTTACATGGGCCAAAGTGGTACCAACATCGTAAACTGCTGACTCCAGGGTTTCATTATGATGTTTTGAAACCTTATGTGCTATTGATTGCAGATTCTACCAAAGTGATGCTGGTAAGAATGATGACTGCTATTGCCATGTTTATTATGTTAGTTTCTTATCCTTGATGGGTTGAAGGCAAAGTGATGGATCAAGAGCTTCCTTGCTGTCCTTGCTGTTACCTAGCTGTTATCAGCCTGTACAGTCTATAATTCCATGGACATTCTCTCTTTTGGTGGTTTTGCTTTTTGAATGAATCACATTTCTTTTCTGAGATATAGCAACTAATTGGTCCAGAAGATGTACAGACTCTGTGGCAAAGCCTATAATAGCATTAAAAAAACCCCCAAAATAAGCGATGAGGGCCAATCAGAGAATGGTGTTTTGAGTAAATTAAAATCTGCCTGTGACGCTTCTGCTGTCCTTGAAAATTTTTGGGTTTTTTCCCCATCAAAACTTTAAACAAATTTTGAAAAACTTTTTGGCAGTTTACAGCCAAATATTTGTGGAGTTTTGAGTTTGGTTTTCCAATGAAAAGTTGACCTTTTCAACGGAAAATGCCCCAGTGTTCTGACCAGCTCTGTGAGGGACACTTTAAATGAAAAGGCTTGTGAGGAATGGGTCCTGATCAGCTCTACTCTTGAGTTAATTAATGCATTTTGCCTGTTAGAAACATAAGGAAATTGGCAGTCTGGGCTTTTCTTAAGTGGATTCCAGCTGCAGTATTTCCTTGCTTTTCAATAGATAACCATTTTAGAATCCAGGGATTTGGGGTTCCCTTTTATTGTGATCCAAAAATCACATCTAATCCACAATAGTGATTGCTACTATTAATAAGGCATTAAATAGGTTCTTGGTGGTACTCTTTAAAGGTACTTATATGAAAGGCAGGATTCAGTAAGGGATCTCGTGCATTCCCAAACCCTGGGACTGGGCACACTTCAACCCTGTGATCTGGGGATTAGAAAATACCCTGAGATGCCAATATTCACAATGTTTAGATTGAAATCTCTGCTTTCCATAGTACAGATTGCAACTACAATTTCACTTCTCAGTGGGCTCTGTGCAGGAAAAGTAATAGAGTTACAAGGTTTGCACGTGGGACCCCCATTAATTTCGGCAGCTACATTGTCAGGGGATCTGGGTACAAGAGTAACTAAATGTGCAATGCATTGTCCCTGAAAGAACTCTGATTCCATGTGGACAACACTGTCTTCTAGTGTGAGAATTAAAAACAGGCCTGCAGCATAGATTCACTACTGAGCAAACCGAACATGTACAGGGAGAGAAACCAGAATATTGACGCACTGGCATGGAGTTTGAACCACACTGGGCTATTGTAACAGAAAAATAAAACAGCCCTATTTTCTATATGTGTCAGCCAATAAAACTGGGAGCGAACGGGGGACTTCCACTGCTGAAAACATGAGTCTGTACATCTTGTATGGAGCTAAAGAGCCTCTGGGTGCAGCTGAGAGGTGTAACAGACCCAGGCTCTCTTTGGAATGGATCTGGAAGGGGCACACGTTCACTAACAGGTCACGTCTCCTTAAGACTGACCAGTATCATGGCCTCTTTTGCTGCTGTCTTTAATAGGGCAGCAAAAGAGCTAATATGTTAAATATAATGGGCAAGATTCTCACTTGCCTTCTTGTGGCTGTGCAGGCGCATAATGTCCCACTGACAACAGCCCTTCTATTTAGCCTGCACAGACTGCAGTTTCAGGGGGAGGGGGGGAGGAAAGGTGAGATCCGACGCTGCAGTGTTACTACTTCTGAACCCCAGCAAGTTGGGCAGGGAATAGGACAGGAGGGGAGCAGAGTGGCCACAGACCTATGGCTTCTCCCCCCATAGATGGCAGATGTAATAACCCAGTGCAAGCTTAAAGGTGTTATGAGCTAGAAGCCATTTGCAGTGCATAACAACTTTATGAACCTATAAACTTACAAACCATACAACAGATGCTATTATTCTTATATATGCCTCTATGTGATCTCTCTCCCCAGAGGCTTGGTAGAATTTATTTATTCATTTCTATATCTTGGACAGCTAATATGGATTATTTGTAAGCATTTGCTTTCAATTTTTTATTTAAATTTTGACAGTTGTGCAAAATTATGGGTTAGCTTTTTTCATATCATCAATTCAAATTTTTCACAGTTTCAGGAAATGATGGAGTGGGGGTCAGACAATAATTATTTAAAGACAGAGATTGAGATTCAAAAAGGTAACACTTTCTAACCATTAAAACTCGATTTGTCAACATCACATTGACAAAGTTAGTAGCCTTAAATCAAACTCCAAGTTCTCCTATCTGTATATTTTGATTTATTATCTATGGAAATATTTCCTGCCTCTGTGTGTGTATTTGAAATTGATGTTCACCAACATTTATCAATGTATCTAATCCTTCCAAGCCTATATAGATATGCCAACCCCCCATCCCCCATCCCCCCCACACACGAAGAAGCAAGCTGCATCCTACAAATAATTGCATCAACCTACACGCCAGCTGATGCTAAGGAGAACCCAGGCTGGAGCTGCAAGTCTTTTAGTCAATTTCCTTCCCAGGGTTGCTCTTGGGCTAATCTAGCTATGGCCACCCCCATGCAGGAATAAGATGCAATACAAATCATATACCAGAGCCTAAGCATCTGACATCCTCAACCATCAGTGGCCTTTAGATCAGTCAGAACTGGTACCTGAAATCATTGATCAATGAACAAATTATTTTTAGATTGACTTTTATAATAACACCTAAGAGCCTCAGAGTGCCACATTACTAAACATTAACAGCTCGTTGTGGGACCACTCAGCTGTCGTTGTGGCTTCTGCTGTACTCCAACACTTCCCCTGACAGCGGTTATTTCTGATCTCATCGTGATATAAGCCTTCGGCTTCTTCCAAGGAGGCCTTTGGTAATGACATTTGACACATCAGGATGGGCTGTGGGCCAGCATTAGCGTGTCTCCAGTCTGAATTGACACTGACAGTGTTGGCATGGGACAGATCTCTGTCTGGTAACGAGCTTGCCTTGTAAGGAAGAGGAAGGCATTGCTCAGGCTGGGGACAGAGCGTCTGGCATCCTATACATGGGGACTAAAGTGAAAGCTCACTCCTGTGCAGAGGGCCGGCCCAAGACCTTTGCATCAGGGTTTGGCTAAAGAGGGACCATTTGTACATAGTAATTTTTCTGACTAATTTTCCATACAATAAGATACCCTGCAGTGTAATGATCAAAGCAACTGACTCTGGACAAAGGCAAGAGAGAGAAAGATAACTTGGGCCTATACTGTAAGTGCTAAGTCAGATTCCTAGATTCCTCTTGTTTCAAACTGGCATCTTGAAATAAGAAATAAGAGAGCGTTTCCCTTTCCCATTTTTTGTTGCCTAGAATACACAACTGGCTAAAGATGTCCCTAGTTTATTTTTAAGATGGAAGGTAAATGCTGACACTGCAGAGCAAGGCATTTCTGGCCCTTCTCACCTGTCTCTTTCCTGCACTAGGATAAGTGGGAACAGCTGATCGCACAGGAGAAGTCAGTGGAGCTCTTTGAACATGTCAGCTTGATGACTCTCGACAGCATCATGAAATGTGCCTTCAGTTACCAGAGCAACTGCCAGACAGACAGGTCAGTACCAGATGCTCTCGGGTTCTGATGGAAAGTTGCTATTCATTGGCTGTGAATAAACTGTGCAAGTTGCTTATGACTGATAAATTTATCCCACCTTCATTTTAAAAGTTGTCCAACAGTCCACGCAGTTTAATGGGTGGAATGCACAGGAATCCCACCTCCGGCTGCCAGTCACTCTGTACCAGAGGTGACTTTTACATTTCCCAGAGTATTATAGTGTCTCAGCATGTACACTTCCTTCTCAGCAGATAACCCACAGCAAAGATTCTGCCTCTGCCAGAGTAACTCTGGGGCACCCAGGCGCGAATGCAGTACTGAGAACACTGCCACCTTTTCAGGGTATGCAATATTTGCTTCCCTCCCTCCTGAGGCAGAGAGGAAGGATGGTTTTGCAGTTCAGGCATTGGCCTGGGACTCGGGACCTCCGGCTTCAACTTCCAGCTCTGCTACAGATTCCTTTGGTGCCACTTAATCTCTGTGCCTCAGTTTCCCATCTGTAAAAGGGAGATAATAATTCTCCTACTCCTTGACTGCCTTGTATATTCAGACTGTATTTCCCTGCAGCATGGCCCAGTCTACATACAGGGCCTGGACCAGAAGAGCTCTGGTCTTGCATAAGGCCTTCTGATACTATTGGATTATAACTAATAGTGGTAGCCCGCTCCTTCCTGGGTGGTGTCTAGTTGTATGTATGGAGTCCTTATGTATTTGCCCTTCCCTTCTATTCTTGGTCACCATCTTCTGCTTTAGAATCCCATTCAGCTGCTCCCCTATGTTACATTACGGTACTCAAATTGATCAAACTTCGGTGAGAGAGAAGTGTTCCCCCTGAAACGACGTCGCTGCTTTGTAGCTTGTGACCAGGTGGTGCTGGGCAGTGAGGGTGTCCATGGGTGAAAGTGAGAATGGACCGTGTGCACCACGGCATACAATATTTGATTTCCTGAAAGTAAATCCCTTCTTTTGTCCCTCACCTCCAACCCTAGGAAGAATTCCTACATTCAAGCTGTCTTTGACCTCAGCTACTTGGTTCACCACAGGCTGCGCATCTTCCCGTATCACAGTGATCTCATTTATTGGCTCAGCCCTCATGGTTTCCAATTCAAGAAGGCCTGTCAGCTTGCGCATCACCACACAGGTACTTCCCAACACCCTGGCCTTTGGTTTTCTGAATCCTTTGTGCATTTGAGGTGTTTAACATGGAACCCTCTCTAGCCACAAAACAAGCAGCAGCCATCACAGCACCTGACCAATGCGCTCCAATCTTCTTCTAAAAGGCTAGAGCTGAGTAATGCAGACGACCTGGCCCATACGCTCCCTGACTTCAGTGCTGAGTCTTCAGCCAAGGGTCCAGTTACTTGTCAGATGTACCATTGTTTCTCATGATGTGAGCACAAAGCAGCTAGGAACCAGGCTGAGACCCAGCAACTTGTTTCACTTTGGCTAATGAATGGCCATCCTGAGGTAGTAGCTTTGGGTGCTGACTCATGCCTAGTCTGCACCGGAATTGATCAATGATCTTTCTCTGAATCCTAATTATGCCATGTTGTTTCTGGAATGTAGTAAATGGGGGTTGGAGGAGGTGCTGAGGTAAATGGAGTCAGGATAGGAGGAAGTCCCCACTCCTGAAATCCTCCTAACAGACCTTTGTTGAGGCATGAGAGCCCACACCCTCAAAGGTATTTAGACAGCTAACATCCATTGATTTCAATGAACACTACGAGTCGAAATCTGGGGGATCTGGTCGACATATTATGGTAACAGAGTGAGTGCTACCGTGTTCCCATAGGTCAGATGAGGATTGGTGGAGTTGAATGGCCACCCCACTTTGTGTTTGGAGAGCACGCAGACAGTCTCCAGGACTACAATGCTTTACTGACTGTAGCTGAAAGGTGTACTGCAATTGTTTTCTAATGCAGACAAGGTGATCCAGGAGCGGAAGGAGTCTCTCAAAGACGAGCAAGAACGTGAGAAGGTCCAGAAGAAGAGGCACTTGGACTTTCTGGATATTCTTCTCCATGCCAAAGTGAGTTATGGAGGAATGTGTGTGCATTAAATACCACTAAGCAGGGGGTATGCTCCCCTGGTCTTCACCACCAAAGGCCTGGGTGATACCAAATGAACTGCACCCCTGTGCTGAGAGCCAGCACAGGACCAATGCACCACCTAGGCCCTCAAATGAGGGCTGAAGCGATGCATAAGCCTCATGGCTGGCCTATTGCAAAGAGTGAATTTCACCTGGTGATTAAATAAAATATTCCCCCTTCTCATTCTACTGAAAGTTGGGTGGGCCTCCAGACTTTAACTGCAGGGCCTCCGTAGAGAAAGTGAAAAGAGAAGTTAGTCCCTGTGCTCAGTTAGTGACCAATCGAGCATCTATATGTAAATCTCACTTCTTGTCTATAACCTCCTTTCCAATCTGCAATCAGGGGCGGCTCCAGGCCCCAGCATGCCAAGTGCATGCTTGGGGCGGCATGCCGCGGGAGTGCTCTGCTGGTTGCTTCGGCACGCCTGCAGAAGGTCCACCGGAGCCGCAGGACCGGCGACCGGCAGAGCACCCTCTGCGGCATGCCGCCATGCTTGGGGTGGTGAAATGTCTAGAGCCGCCTCTGTCTGCAATAATTGATTCAGTCCATTAGGGAGCCCCCTCGCTTCAATTTACCCCTCTCTAGCATAGGCAGGCCTTGCTCTCAAGTCTTCTTTCCAGCTGTCATTTCATAGCGCTGGAGTGTGAAGATATTCTCTTCTCCCTTCCTCAGGATTGCTTACTGGAAGCTCTTGCAGTGGCGTGTGTCTACACAGAAGAGTAAAGAGGGCAGATTAATTTTTACAGGGGACAGAACTCCTTTCCTGGGACAGGTGGCATAACCTGGACTAAAGGGGCAATATTAAGAAAAAGAAATGTAGATGTAACCCACACACCTCCTGGGTGTGGTGTTCTGTCCCCTCTAGTGGCACCAAGACCACTTAGGGTACGTCCAGACTACCCGCTGTATCGGCGGGTAGCGATCGATTTATCGGGGATCAATATATCACGTCTCATCTAGACACGATATATCGATCCCCGAACGCACTCCCTGTCGACTCCGGAACTCCACCGTAGTGAGCAGCGGTAGCAGAGTCAACGGAGGAGCCGCAGACGTCGAGGACGGGAGGTAAGTCGGAATAAGATACTTCGACTTCAGCTACGATATTCCCGTAGATGAAGTTGCATATCTTACATCGACACCCCCCGCCCAGTGTAGACCAGGCCTTAGAGAGAGAGAAAGAGATTAATGAGTCTGCTCTACAGCCTTAGCTAACAGCCAGTTAGCTTTTAGCTCATGCTGTAAAGTCTTATGCATTAAGCTCCAGAGGTCCCAGGTTCAATCCCGCCCACGGATGACCAGGGTCTGTCAGTGTTACATAGACACAACTGGTCAAAAGTTGGTACAACTTCATGGCAGTCAATTGGGTAAGACCAGAATGCATTTGACCCTTTGGGCCTCCAGAACAGTCTCTGAAGGAAAGTGGGAGAGCGTTCTTGCTGGAGAAAACCAAAGAAGTGTGCTGTAGGGAGCAACTCTCCACTGTTCCTCCACAAGAGGAGCCAACCTGCCTCTTCCCATCTCTGAGCCAGGGAGAGGCAGCAGCAGGAGTTGTCCATGGGCACTGTAACAAAGAGATTTTGGATTCCTGCCTGAACTGGTTGGCTTAGTGATAGCTACCATGATAGACTCATAGACTTTAAGGTCAGAAGGGACCATTATGATCATCTAGTCTGACCTCCTGCACAATGCAGGCCACAGAATCTCACCCATCCACTTCTATAACAAACCCCTAACCTATGTCTGAGTTATTGAAGTCCTCAAATTGTGGTTTGAAGACCTCAAGCTGCAGAGAATCCTCCAGCAAATGACCCATGTCCCATGCTTCAGAGGAAGGCGAAAAACCTCCAGAGCCTCTGTCATCCACAAACTTTATTAGCACATTCCCGCTTTTTGTGCCAAAGTCAGTAATAAAAAGGTTAAATAAGATTGGTCCCAAAACTGATCCCCGAGGAACTCCACTAGTAACCTCCTTCCAGCCTGACAGTTCACCTTTCAGCACGACCCGTTGTAGTCTCCCCTTTAACCAGTTACTTATCCACCTTTCAATTTTCATACTGATTCTCACCTTTTCCAATTTAACTAATAATTCCCCATGTGGAACCGTGTCAAATGCCTTACTGAAATCCAGGTAAATTAGATCCGCTGCATTTCCTTTGTCTAAAAAATCTGTTACCTTCTCAAAGAAGGAGATCAGGTTGGTTTGGCACAATCTACCTTCTGTAAAACCATGTTGTATTTTGTCCCAATTACCATTGACCTCAATGTCCTTAACTACTTTCTCCTTCAAAATTTTTTCCAAGACCTTACATACTAGATGTCAAACTAACAGGTCTATTGTTACTCGGATGACCTTTTTTCCCTTTCTTAAAAATAGGAACTATGTTAGCAATTCTCCAGTCGTACGGTACAACCCCTGAGTTTACTAATTCATTAAAAATTCTTGCTAATGGGCTTGCAATTTCATGTGCCAGTTCTTTTAATATTCTTGGATGAAGATTATCTGGGTCCTCCGATTTTGTCCCATTAAGCTGTTCGAGTTTGGCTTCTACCTCGGATGTGGTAATATCTACCTCCATATTCTCATTCCCATTTGTCATCCTTCCATTATCCCTAAGTTCCTCATTATTCTTATTAAAGATTGAGGCAAAGTATTTATTTAGATATTGGGCCATGCCTAGATTATCCTTAACCTCCACTCCATCCTCAGTGTTTCTTTCTTTGTTTTCTTCTTATTTATATGGCTATAGAACCTTTTACTATTGGTTTTAATTCCCTTTGCAAGGTTAAACTCTACATGCCTTTTAGCCTTTCTCACTTCATCCCTACATGTTCTGACCTCAATAAGGTAGCTTTCCTGCTAATCCCGCCCATCTTCCACTCCTTGTAGGCTTTCTGGTTTTTCTTAATCACCTCTCTGAGATGCTTGCTCATCCAGCTTGGTCTACAACTCCTGCCTATGATTTTTTCCCCCTTTCTTGGGATGCAGGCTTCTGATAGTTTCTGCAACTTTGACTTGAAGTAATTCCAGGCCTCCTCCGCCTTTAGATCCACAAGTTCTTCAGTCCAATCCACTTCCCTAACTAATTTCCTTAATTCTTTAAAGTTAGCCCTTTTGAAATCAAAAGCCCTAGTCCCAGATCTATTTTTGTTTATCCTTCCATCTAGTTTGAACTGAATTAGCTCATGATCACTCGAACCAAGGTTGTCCCCTACAACCATTTCTTCTATAAGGTCTTCACTACTCACCAAAACCAAATCTAAAATTGCATCCTCTCTTGTTGGTTCTTCAACTATTTGGTGAAGAAATCCATCAACTATCGCATCCAGGAAAATCTGAGCCCTACTATTCCTGCTAGCACTTGTCCTCCAGTCTATATCTGGGAAGTTAAAGTCTCCCATGATCACACAATTCCCATTAGTGTTTATTTCATTCAAAACATTAAAGAGGTCTCTCTCCATATCCAGATTAGATCCCAGCGGTCTGTAGCACACCCCAAGCACTATCTCAGGGGAGGGTCTAGTAGCTTTCTTTCCCAATGTGATTTTTGCCCAGACAGACTCTGTCTTATCCATTCCATCCATTCTTATTTCTTTACACTCTACCTCATCATTGATATACAATGCTACTCCACTACTTTTGCCTTTATTTCTGTCTTTCCTAAACAGCACATAGCCTTCAATATCTGTACTCCCGTCATGACTACTATTCCACCACGTTTCTGTTATCCGTATAATATCTGGTTTCACTTCCTGCACCAGTAGCTCTAGTTCCTCCATTTTGTTACCTAGGCTTCTTGCATTAGTGTATAGACATCTTAATTTTTGCTGTTTGGCTTCACTGACATTCTTTACCCAATTAGGCACAGACATTCTACCACTAGTATCACCTATTAGACTAGTATCTACACTACCCTTCCTCCTTATGTCCATTCTTCTGCCCACAGCTGTATTCTCTCTTACTTTTTTTTCTTCCCTCTCAACGTTAAATTCCGGCGTGAAGATTACCTGGACATCTCCCAACCATCTCCTGCAAATTCCTAGTTTAAAGCTCTCTTAATCAGTTGGGTGAGCCTCCATCCTAGAAGTCTATTCCCCTCCTTACTCAGGTGAAGTCCTGAGTGACTGTAATTCCTATTGTTGGATTCATTTGTGCCACTGAAAGTGTCCATGTGTTGTTAGGATGAAAACGGAGCTGGATTATCCGATGAAGACCTACGTGCCGAGGTGGACACGTTTATGTTTGAGGGTCACGATACCACGGCCAGTGGGATCTCCTGGCTCTTGTACTGCATGGCCCTGTACCCAGAGCACCAGCAGAGATGCAGGGAAGAGATCAAGGAGATTCTGGGAGACCGGACTACTATCCAGTGGTGATTCTCACATTTTCGTATTTATCTGATTCCTTCCTATCAACATTGTCACTAGGAGATAACATATTAATAAGTGTTAGTTAGGAAGCCAAGGTGCTCAGGGCCTAGTTTTCAGAGGCACTGAATACACAGTAGTTATGACTTCATTTGATGTAGTAGATGCTATGCCCTTTTGAAAACTGGGCCTGCAATATCTATATCTGTGGTTCTCAACTTATTTATCATTGTGGGCTGCATATGTGGCCCATAATTTGTTACCTGGCTGCAGGGGCCGGATGGCAGGGCAGCGGCAGCCTGGACTCTGATCCTGGAGACCCACCACGCAGGGTCAGCCAGTTGCCCGCCCTGGACCCTGGCCTCTTGCTGCATGGGGCTGGCTGGCTGCCCTGGAGCTTGCGGGGCTGGGCGGCAGCGCTGGACCCTGGAGTTTGTGGGACTGGGTGGTGAGCCCAGATCCCTAACCGCGTGGGGCTGTCTGGGAGCCTCAACTCTGGACCCCTACCATGCAGCGTGGGTCAGCAGTTCTGCCCCGCCATGTTGGGCAGCTGGAAACCCGGACTCTGCCTCATGGGCTGGCCTTTAGCACATGGCTGAGCTGGGTTGCAGCTGTGTGGTAATTGGGTCACATATGGCCCAAGAACATCTGATCTATTTTTAACCTAGTCTGTGTCACTGCATTTCAGGGCATCGGGCACTGCAAATACGTTACCCTCAAATTAAGTCTGAGCAGATGTAGGGAAAGTTATAATTCCAAACCACAACCAGAGGTGTGGCAGATGCAAACAGTGTGTATGCTCTGTGTACAGCTGTTGCTTGCTGGAATAGCTGTACTGGAAATATGTGTATCACTCACTCACATCCTTGCCTTTGGGTCATTTTAGGGATGACCTTGGTAAGATGACTTACAGCACCATGTGCATTAAGGAGAGCCTTCGCCTTTACCCTCCGGTACCTGGAGTGTCCCGACAGCTCAGCAAATCCATCACGTTCCACGATGGACGCACTTTACCAGAAGGTCTGTATTCAGTTCCCGCTTTTCCATTAATTTTTAATAGTCAAATTCTGCTCTCAGCATATAGGTACAACTCCCATTGACAGCCATGAGAGTTACACCTAACGGAGAGAAGGATGTGGCCCGCCCCTAAATAAGTTATATGCCATTAGAAGAGCAAGCATTTATATTAAAAGCTGCAGACAAAATGCTCTGGTTGGCAGGAGATGAAGTGCAGTAAGAAGAAGGGGATTAGAATCAAACTGTTGGAAATCAATTGAATGAATTCCGACGCAAAAATGTTCAGTCACATTGTTGACCGCTCTAATATCGCGAAGAGCGGAGACTTAAGTCCTTTTGAAAGGGGCACTCAATTGCTCTAGGGACTAGTGTTGGGTAATGGAATTGCAAATTGTGCCATTGAAAAGCAACATATGACATTAGTGAGCAAGAATTATTTGTGACCACTGGTCATGGACCTATATGAAATGACTCAGTGATCTAAGTTCAATTAATAGATTCTATGGCTGGAGGGGACCATTGGGATCATCTAGTCTCACTTTCTATATAGCACAGGCCAGAGAACTGCCCCCATCCTCCCCAAATAATTCCTAGAGTAGAAAATTATTTTAGAAAAGCATCCAATTTTGATTTTAAAATGGTCAGTGATGGAGAATCCACCACAACCATTGGTAAATTGTTCCATAATTATTCACTGTTAATTTCTGCCTTTTCACAGTGGATTGGTACCATATCACACAAAACCCCACCACAACTGAAACACAACTGAAGAGAGTAGAGATGGAATGAGAGCTTGGAGATGAAGCTCCCTCTAGGCCAGTACTGTGAAACCTTGGCCTGGCTCAGGGGGCAACTGACGCTGCTCCTGCCTAGGACATTTTTTATCGGTTGACAAACAGATTTCTTTCTGCAGGATTATCAGGCCAGCACCCTGTCCTGCTTCTGAACATTGCACAATATTTGCTTTAAAAAAGAATGAGGAAAGTTGGACTTTGCTCTCCTGTATCCATTGCATTTAATTTGTTCTTTCTGTAAAACAATTTTCAACTCAAAATGGCCACCTGGCTGTTAAAGACCATACCATAACAGTCTTTCATAGACAGGACCGGTGCAAGGATGTTTCGTGCCCTAGGCAAAACTTCCACCTTACACCCTCCCCATCCCTGAGCCCTCGCCCTGAGGCACTTCCCCGTGGCAGCTCCCCACCCCCCACCCTCTGCCCCAAGGCACCCCCCATCCCAGCTCACCCCTGCTCCGCCTCCACCCCAAGCACGCCGTGGCTGCTTCACTTCTCTTGCCTCCCAGGCTTGAGGTGCCAATCAGCTTAGGCGCCACAAGCCTGGGAGGCGGGAGAAGTGAAGCAGCCACGGTGTGCTCGGGGAGGAGGCGGGACAGGGCTGAGCTGGAGCGGGAAGTTCCCCTGCGTGCTGCCCCCCCCCTTACTTGCTGCAGGTGGCCCTCCCCGCGCTCCCCTGCCCCAGCTCCCTCTGCCTAAATGCCGGCGGCGACCAGGGCAGCTGAAGATCCGGCCGCCGTGGTCGCTGCTGAAGAAAATGCCGCCCCCCAAATCCTAGTGCCCTAGGCGACCGCCTAGGTCACCTAAATGGTTGCACCGGCCCTGTTCACATATCTAACCAAACTGTCCGCATTAGGCCCATGAGCAGCCCAGGTTTTAGTCTTAAATCAGGGAGACAGAGCCTGCCCTGTCATAGCCACATCCAGAACTGGCTTTTGAAAGCTGCAGCCAACCCTTTTTATCTGGCTTGCTGGCCCCTGATTGGCCCTTGCCTGCTCCCAGCCCTTCGAACCTCACTTATTCCTCCAGCAACTGATCCTGGGAGGCCTCTCTAGGCAACTCCTGGATGTTTGAACTCACTGCTCTTCTCTCCCGAAAGGACTGCTTCATACGGCGGGATTACCATGGCAGCAGGCCTCCAGCAGGGGGCAGCGAGCACCTAGTATCCCACTGTCAGAAGGAATCAGCAGATTTTCACCCTGTTGACTTGTTCTCCTCCTAAATGGATACTGAACAAGTGACATTTAATTTGGAAAACAAATAAAAGAAAAATCCTCCAACAGGGCCTGAGCTGAAGCCCATTGACTTCACCGGGTGTTAGTTCAGGTCCCTAAAGCCCAAGAGAATAGGTGCCTGGCCCCTTGTGAAAGGCAGCGTAGGAGTTCGCAGTCTCACTGGTGCGGCACCCCCTGCTGGTCATCTGGGAATTAGCTCTTTTCCAGCCTCATAAGCGCCCTCTGCAGGCTGGTGTCTCACCTGCCTCAGGCCCCTGTGTCCCTCCCAGACCCCGGTGACTTTTACCTCAGGGTTCTGCCCCAGCAGTACCCCCAAGCGCTGGGTCTCCCCTCCCAGGGGAACCCCCAACTCTCTATACCCACTTTGCCTCAGTGGCTACAGACAGTCATCATCTAGCCCCTTTCTCAAGGGGCAGACTGCAGTCCATAATGGCCACTCATCACTGGCAAGGGGGTTGGACCAGCTGCCTCTGCCTATCCCCGGGCTACACCTGTGTATCCTCAGTACCTGCTTAGGCCTTACCCGGAGCCTCAGCCTGGGGAGTTGCCAGGCTGGAGCGCCCCAGCTCCTCTTGCCTTTCCCCAGCACTGATCTGTGGCAGGAAGCCTCTGTTCCCAGGCAGCTTGGCCCTTCCCACTCCAAGGCTGGAGTGAGACTGGCCCAGCTCCTCTCTTAATCCTTTTATGAGGGCCTTCTGTGGCCTGGTTAGGTGTGGCCACAGCTGTGGCTGCTTCCTCAACCAACCTACCTTTTCTCCTCAAGCTGGAATTTACACTCCCGCTCAAAGTGTAGACATACCCCAAGACAGAACTATTCAAAACTGCCCTTTGTTCTTCCAAGCCCACTGCCACACTCTTAAAAATGTGAAAACATCTGAGTGAAATGATCCCATCTTGACCTACAGATGGAGAGACAAGACAAACAGATTATTTTGTACTGAAGCTCTACTCTTCTGATCAGCAAGTGGGCTGCTAAATCGGGGTAGGGAAGATGTCGGTGCAGCAGAAATTTGTTGCTAATTTCCACTTCCTGGCCACTTCAGCAAGTGTTAAATGCAGACAGATAGAATAAAATGGATTAAGAACAAAGAAATTATTATTTCACTAGGAGGGTGGTGAAGCACTGGAATGGGTTACCTAGGGAGGTGGTGGGATCTCCATCTTTAGAGGTTTTTAAGGCCCAGCTTGATAAAGCCTTGGTTGGGATGATTTAGTTGGTGTTGGTCCTGCTTTGAGCAGGGGGTTGGACTAGATGACCTCCTGAGGTCTTTTCCAACCCTAATATTCTATGATTCTATGACATAGTAGGTACCTACATCCCAATTCCTGTTCAAAGATTCATAAGACAAATGGCAAAACTTCAGTGGGCGTTAGTGGGGTTAGGATTTCATCCATAGACTAAGGCCGGAAGAGACCACTGATTACCTAAGCAGGTTTCCTGCATAACACAGGCCATAGAATTTCCCTCTGTAATTGCAGCAAAGAATCCTGTGGAACCTTATAGACTAACAGACGTTTTGGAGCATGAGCTTTCGTGGGTGAATACCCACTTCTTCAGATGCATGTGGTGGAAATTTCCAGGGGCAGTATATATATGCTAGCAAGCAAGCTAGAGATAACGAGGTCAATTCAATCAGGGAGGATGAGGCCCTGTTCTGGCAGTTGAGGTGTGAAAACCAAGAGAGGAGAAATTGGTTCTGTAGTTGGCAAGCCATTCACAGTCTTTGTTCAATCCTGAGCTGATGGTGTCAAATTTGCAGATGAACTGAAGCTCAGCAGTTTCTCTTTGAAGTTTGGTCCTGAAGTTTTTTTGCTGCAGGATGGCCACCTTAAGGTCTGCAATAGTGTGGCCAGGGAGGTTGAAGTGCTCCCCTACAGGTTTTTGTATATTGCCATTCCTAATGTCTGATTTGTGTCCATTTATCCTTTTCCGTAGCGACTGTCCAGTTTGGCCAATGTACATAGCAGAGGGGCATTGCTGGCATATGATGGCGTATATTACATTGGTGGATGTGCAGGTGAATGAACCAGTGATGGTGTGGCTGATCTGGTTAGGTCCTGTGATGGTGTCACTGGTGTAGATATGTGGGCAGAGTTGGCATCGAGGTTGTTGCATAGATTGGTTCCTGAGCTAGAGTTATTATGGTGCGGTGTGCAGTTACTGGTGTGCAGCTCTGTAATTGCTGCATCAGTAAACGTTTTCTCCCCTTTGTTTGCTTTACAGGCTCTTTGGTTGCAGTAAGCATCTATCTCATTCACAGAAACCCCAGCATGTGGAAAGATCCACTGGTATGTTTTCTTTTGTCCTTACGAGACCCTTTCCGCTGCAAGCAGTGCACTCAACATATGCATTTTAGTAGCTGAGTTAGCACCTTTAGTAGTGCATACAGGCCCCTGTGACTGAAGATTCTGAGCTGCACAGGTTTCATGCACACTGTGTCGGGACGTTCCTGGCTTTGTCTCCCCAGCTGGGTGGGTGGCATTGATGGGCTATTTCTACCCCACTCCCAACAGCCCCACAAAAAACTCCACAAGAAAATCTACGTGTATGCACACACAACCCATTGAGTCCGGACTCCTTCCTTTAATCCTGGCTCTACCAATGTCTGACTCCATGGTCTTGGAGAAATCCTTGAGTGAGAGACCTTTGTCAGCAATTAAAGACATAGATAGGGGAGAGCAGCAAAGGAATTTCACAAGTCCACCTGCCTCATCTGTGTTGATCAGGCACTTCAGGAAGCCTCTTCTAATGGGTAGATCTCTTAAAGCACTTGCATAATACCATCTTTTTATCTGAGGATTTCCAAGAGACTCTCTATATATTAATTAAACCTTCCCACCCTCCAAGTAGGGGCACCCAGAGTGAGCATCCACTTTTCAAAATGGGGCCATGACCTTTTTGTGGGCATCAGCTTAACCAAACAGAAATTGGCTATGGTACCAATCTGTACTGGTACCTCATAAGGGCACTGGAAGGCTTAATTAATTGTTTGCATTGCAATCCTCAGTTAAAGTCCCATAGATGCGCAAATTATTGATTATTATTATTATTATTATTAAGTGGTTTTGGAGACACTCTGCCTCTCCCCACCCCAGTTGAGAGATGAAGTCCTTACTCAGATTAATAAAATAATCATAGATCTCAGTGTGTGTCACAACCTTGTTTTGAGGTACAAAGCGGGCTGAACTTTCAGACAGGCAAAGTCCTCAAGGAAACCTTCTCCCTGATTCTTACATCTGGTGAGTGGCTTTACAAACTCCATTATACAACCAAAGGGCTGTAATTTATGAAAGCAGAGACAACTAGAGGCAGATGGCTCACCAAATAATAGCCACGATTCTGAAAAGTGACTAGTGATTTTTGAGTGCTCAACTGGAGATACCTACAAAACATAGGATGGGAAGAGACTTCCTGGGACAGAGTCCAGTCCTCTGCTTTTGCAGGCAACTCTGTCATATAATCCCATTCATAAACATATCAAGCTCCAGCCTCAAAACTAGGGGGTTTGTCCCACTGTTCCTGTTGGGAGGCTGTCCCAGAACATAACTCCTCTGATGCCTCTACACCTTCTTCTCATTTCCAGCCTGAATTTGTTCGTGGGAGTAGATCCCCATTTGTTCTTGTGCCAAGATTGTCCTTGATTTTCAATAGCTCTTTCTCCCACTCTAATTTACCTCCTCCCCCATTTTAACCCAATGTATTTAGAGAACAATCAGATCCCCTTCCCAGTCTTCATTTTGCTAGGCTAAACAAGCAAGCTCTTTTCATGGCCCCTGGTTAAACAGGCCCTCCATTCCCCCAAACATCCTAGCAGCCCTTCTCTCCATCTGTTCTAATTTGAATTCATCTTTCTCAAACGTGCATGACCCAGGCTAGCCACTATTCCAGATGAGGTTTTACCAGTGCCTACTATTGGCATTAGTATATCTCTAATTCTACTGGAAAGACCTTGTCTGATACATCCTAGGACTGCCTTTATTTTTTCCCCCACAGTTACATCAGTGGTGGCTGATAGTCTTACTGCGATTGACTAAGACAGTCTGGTCTTTCTTTTCTTCTGTTTCCAACTGATGGATAGCAGAAATACTTATTAGTCTAAGTGCATAACCCTACACTTTATACTATTAAATTTCATCCCATTTCTATTACTTCAGTTCTCCAATTCTACCTGTATTGCTGATGCCTCCTAATTTGGGTCATCAGCAAGTTTAATTAGTACATTTCCCTTAAAGCGACCTGACTTTCAGAGGGCAGGTACTTGACCCTTCCTGGGGTTGAAGTGGGGAAGAGAGACACAGATTCTAAGGCCAGAAGGGACCATTAGAATCATTTAGTCTGATCTCCTGCATAGCAGGACCTAGTAATTCCAGCATCAAGCCCACCTTTTCTATCGGAGCTAGAGAAAGCTGTTTAAATCAAGATTGGATACCTATTTAAAGACATCAAGTGATGGAGAATAGACTGTATCCCTTTTTCAGTGGTTCCATGGATAAGCAGTGGCGGATTAGCCACTAGGCCAATGGGGCCGATGCCCAGAGGCCCTGGCCAACTGGGGGCCCCTGGAAAAATGGGCACTCCTGCTCCCCAACTTGCTCTATCTGTCTGGCACTCCAGCCGGGGAGCAGGGCCAGGCCATGAGGGCTTGTCCCACTCAGCCCTCCTGGTGCTCTTGCAGAGTGGGGCAAGCCCCCATGCCCTGACCCCACTCCCAGCTGAAGCGCCGGGCGGGTGAAGCAAGGCCCCACACTCTGACCCCGCTCCCCAGCAGCAGTGTAGTGGGGATTGCAGGTGGAAGGGGTGAGGAGGGCCCCCCACTTGCTCTGGCCCAGGGCCCTGCAAAAATCATAATCCACCCCTGTGGATAAGCACCCTTGCTGTGAAAGATAAGTTGTGCCTTGTTTCTTGTCTGAATTTGTCCAGCTTTATCTTATAAAGGAGTCTCAAATTGGGCATCGAGAACATAGACACCAAAGTCACTAGTCACTTCTGAAAGAATTGGCCAGTAGTTTTGAAACTGAAATGATTATTGTTTGTTTGTTTTTTAAATGAACTCTTTCATTCCAGGCATTTGATCCATGGAGATTTTCTCCAGAGAACATCTCTGACAGACATTCTCATGCCTTCCTGCCTTTTGCTGCTGGGTCAAGGTGAAGTATATTTTAATTTAAGAAGTCAAAGGGAAGAAAAGATTAAATATGATTTAGCAGATGTTTCTGTTTGTACTGCAGAAGCACTTAGAGACCCCAGCCAAGAACAAAGGTTGGACCCCATTGTGCAAGGTGCTATACAAGCACAATGGAACAGATGAGCCCTGCCCCAAAGACTTACAATCTTAATATTTTCTATCAAATTGACATCAGTAATTATCTATATTCTGGTAGCACCCAGTGGCCCCAGCTAAGATCCTGTCCCACAGTGCTGACAGTCATGTACCATCATGCAAAGAGCTTATAATCTAAATACACAAAATAGGAAAGGAGCATTATCCTTTGTTTTAGATACCGGGAACAGAGACACAAAGAGATTAAATGACTTGTCTGGGATCATGCAAGGAGTCTACCCCATCTCAGACAAAGAAATTCTCATCTGCTCTTCTCCTCTGATACCTCCACTTATTTGCCCAAGTGACCCCATCCCATCTCCTGATCTCCCTCGTGCCCACCCTCATCCTCTCCCTTAGTCTCCTTCTTAACCTCTCACAGTCCTCGGGCTTTTAGAATCATAGAGATTAAGGCTAGAAGGGACTGTCAGATCTTCTACTCTGACCTCCTGTACATCACAGGCCACCATCATCACACAGCACCAACACATGAACCCCAACAACCGAAACGAGATTGAAGTATTACAGCTGACAGGAGACTAGATGTGGGAAGAGAGAGATCCTACAGAAACTGAGAACAGGAAGGGAGAGGTAGAGAGACAAGAAAGCCAAGCAGGAGCCTGTAAGCACAGTATGACCCTGGGAAAAGCTAGTGAGAAAGATTTGGGGTCTGGTGTTAGCTAGACAGACTTTGGGCTTCTAAGACAAGAAACTGTTGCTTTTATTTTTGGTTCTTTCTGGGTTCAGAGACACGGAACTTTGTACATTCCTTGTAAATGAATGAACAGAACAGGTAATCATCAAGTGATCCACCCAGTCACCCATTCCCAGCTTCTGGCAAACAGAGGCTAGGGACACCATCCCTGCCCATCTTGGCTAATACAAACACAAATACAAACACTATGTTTGAAGGAAACTGTTGGTCACTAGCATTGGCTACAGGTACCCAAAGGGAGGAAACAGGTGCCTGAAACCCGGTCAAGCCTTCAAGGTAATAAATCGTTGATACATGGAGGAGCGTACCTTAGTCCTGATCAAGTGGGGGAAACACTGCAAGATTCCACCTTAAGGCAGAGGAAAGGCAAGAGGCCTGTCCCCTGAGGGGCTGCACACAGAGACCAGAAAAGGGACAGACTGGCAAGACTCTTATGGGACACTCTGGAACTTTATGGAGGGTTTTAGTAGAATACGTGTGAAAGACAAGTCGGTTGGTTAAGTCTGAAAATAGGCTGAATGCATCAGGTAG
The DNA here is from genome assembly GCF_025201925.1 of Gopherus flavomarginatus. NCBI lineage: Eukaryota > Metazoa > Chordata > Testudines > Testudinidae > Gopherus > Gopherus flavomarginatus. The sequence continues at coordinate 110,940,948 of NC_066623.1, read as the reverse complement.
GCAGTACGTAAGTCTCAACTACTGGAACTGCTGAGTAGCCATCTGCACGACAACTGTATCTGTCTGGCAAAGAGTAAGAGAACGAAAGAAAACCATAAGCAATGGCTGAGAGGGTAAGCTATGGAGAGAGGTTCATGGTTTTTGCTGATGCAGGCCCAGCTTCTCTGAATTTCCTTTGGGTCTCTTTTCTCAGGAACTGCATCGGGCAGCAGTTTGCCATGAATGAGTTGAAAGTGGCTCTCGCTCTGACTCTGCTCCGCTTCGAACTCTCACCAGATCTGGCCAACCCCCCCATCAAAATACCTCAGGTCGTCCTACGCTCCAAGAACGGGATTCACCTGCACTTGAAGAAAGTCCTCTGATGTCAATATTGCACTGATCTAAGTGCGGGAAAGGGACCACGTAGATAACGTGGTGCCATTTGAATCAGACCAGGAGATTAGTTAGAATAAACAAGCTTCTGGGCCCAAAGATCTTCACCCCACTTCTTCTGCCACCATCAGCCAAAGTGCCTCTTTTGGCCTGAACTGATGTGTCGTAGATAGTGGGTTCAATAAAAGGCATGGATCTTATTGCCCAGTAGGATTTTATTCTGCCTAGCAAGTGGTCCCTTTGGAACATCTGCCCCGCTCTGATCTTGCCTCTTCACGTCCCTTCACTGGCTTCCTCTCCTCTTTCGCACAGGGGGTTCAATCCAGCACCCAGTGAAGCCTTGCAATGGGCATTGGATCAGGCCCCAAAGTTCTAGCTTCTCTCTTCCAACTCTTACTGCTTCCTACTATCCTAAATTTCCCTCCCAATTACCTTTTCGGGTCCTTCATCCACTGTCCATACCTTCTACAATGCCTGCATATGAACCCCTCCGTCCTCATTCAAAACGCTCCTTATGTTGCACTTGCAAGAACAGGCCAACTTTTACAGACCTCTTTGTTTTTTAATAAGCATTGATTAAAATTTGGACTGTCAACCTCTGGGCAAACTGCATTATCTGCATCTGATTAAAACTGGAAAGTCGCTCGGGACAGTGTCTGCCTTCTGGGTTAATAAATAACTAGTTATTAACATAAGAACAGCTGTATTGAGTTATCAGTGACATTTATAGCTAAACCGATCAAACAGGAGTACTCCAGAAAACAGCTTAGCAATGGAGAAGGAAAAAGCATGGACCTGAAGGAACTAGACCAGATCCTCAGCTAGTGTAAATTGGTATAGCTCTATTGATTTCAATGGAGCTATGGTGATTTACACGGTCTAAGAATCTGGCCCATTGTGCAAGAGAAAAAATTGCAATGCTGAGTGTCAAATCCCATGACCACCCTCCTTGCAGAATACCCACGCCCCTAGCTGAATATTATTGACATGTCTATAAATACAATGCCTGTAAAAGTAAGAAGTCATGGGGCTGCCGTACCAGCTAAGGCAGGGGTGGCCAACCTGAGCCTGAGAAGGAGCCAGAATTTACCAATGTATATTGTTAAAGAGCCACAGTAATACGTCAGCAGCCCCCATCAGCTCCCCACCCCCATTCCCAGCACCTCCCACCCACCGGCAGCCCTGCCAATCAGTGCCTCCCCATCCCTCCTCACACTTCCTGATCAGCTGTTTTGTGGTGTGCAGGAGGCACTGTGGGGGGGAAGCGTGAGGGCATAGCAGGCTCAGGGGAGGGGGCAGGAAGAGATGGAGTGGGGGCAGAGCCAGCGGTTGAGCAGTGAGCACCCCCGGCACATTGGAAAGTTGGCGCCTGTAGCTGCAGCTCCAGAGTCAATGCCTGTACAAGGAGCCACTACTAACTTCTGAAGAGTTGCATGTGGCTCCAGAGCCACAGATTGGTCCACCCCAGAGCTAAGGCCATTGGAACATCTCACATGGTGTTTTGCCTCCTGCTATAAAAGATCACACTCTTTTCCCATCACACTCTGTCTCCAGCAGTTGTCTATTGGACAGTTCAGAGGAATATGAATACCCCCTGCCCCCACAACTTAAAATTCTGGTCAGGGCAATGGTGTTTCTCAGGGTGCAGATTCCTTCCTGATCATCGAAGGTAGCCAGTTCATACTCTGAAGCAGGAAGTTTTAAGATTACCCTTGTAATTATGGCCAGATCCAGTCTAACGCCCCCTGAAGTCAGTGGAAGACTTTTCTTTGCATAGCCATGAATGTTATCAGTGGTCAAAGTTACCCAGTTACTGAACCAAAAAAAATATTGTCTTGTATTTGTTCTAAATCTCCTGCCTTGTCACTGTCCCCAAGTCCCATTCTGTACATCACATGGGACTTGGTGCAAGAGATCCTCAGATGATCCTGCCTCTTACTTCTCTATGCAGTTGCGATGTGGCCCCTACGTTTAAGCCAAGGAGTCTCCTGTCATCTCACTCGGATGTTCAAGCTGAACAACGTGACAAAAACTGATTCAAATGCCTTAAAACGTAATTAAATTTAAAAAAGCTAATCACCATCATAAAATTCAAAGTGGTAAAGCAAATGGAATGTGTGTGTGTGGGGGGATGATACACAAAAAGAGAAGTGACAGGCAATAATGAAGATGAAACTGACAGGTGCTATCCTGAAACATATTTGAGGGGTGGGAGGGAAGGTTTCGGTGTTTCTTAAAGGCTGGATCTAATTCCCATTGACCTCAGTGGGAGCTTTTCCATTGATTTCAGTGAAAATTGGATTGGGCCCTAAAACGGGAAGAGATGAATGAGGATGACTCTCAAGGTCATCGCGTTCCACAGTCAAAGGACCACCACAACAAAGGCAGGGAGTGTGATTTTGGGACCTACAAGGAGTCTGTGGATTATAAGTGCACCTATCTCTCGGGTGCGAGGACTTAGCCGTGGCTAGAATCCACCTTGCATAGGGCTGTATAAATGATCACAGAATCATAGAATATCGGGGTTGGAAGGGACCTCAGGAGGTCATCTAGTCCCACCCCGTGTTCAAAGCAGGGCCAATTCATCTTCGTCAATCCACCAGTGTAACTGACACAGAGTTGTGGGTAAACAAGAAATCCCCTTGGTGCCCATACATTTCCTGAGATCTCATTTAAAACAGGTTCTTCAAGTTTCCTGCACTGTGGGGTAGGCTTTTCAAACATACTCAGCACTGGGCTAACTCTGCTTTTGCTGGAGTTTGGCTATTCATGTCAACGGGGACAGAATGAGGCCAAGACTGAGAGTTTTTAAAACTCTCACATGCAGTGTTGAACCTCTACTGGTCCCAGTTTGCAAGCGCTGGTTAAGTCAGTCCATATTTAGCACTATACAGCTGGCTTTTTCTCCACTGTCCAACGTGTAGTCAGCTCCTTTTTCCTCTTTCGCTGTTTGATACGCTACGTTAATTTGAAAATAAAGAGCCCCAGTTCGTGCCCAGCAATATTACGAACAGCCCAGACACTAAATGAGTAACCTGAGTTCAGAGCCCAGCATTCGTTGCCCAAATGCAAAAAAAGAAAACCCGGACATGAAAACATAAAGCAATTTCACTTCTCCCCAGTGTTGGGTGCAGGTCCCTTGTTTTTTGGCATTCTAGTAACCAGGGTCTTCCCTCAGCCGAGGGATTTCCCCAGGGCCTCCCACCCCTTGCAGCTCTCCGCAGCAAGGTCTACAATTTGGGCTTTTGTTTGAGGAGGGCATTTTCATAGCCCTCTCCTGGGCCCCAGGCTTCTTTAACAGAGCAGGGACCCTCCTCTCTCTTCCCTAGCTGCTAATCATTAGACTCAGTCACCTGGCTCCGCTCAAGTGGGTCTGATGACTCCCAGAACTTGCCATGACCCTCCCCAGAACAGGCTGACTCTTCCCCACCACTCCCAGCCCTTAACGGGGCAGCCCTCCCTGTGACCCTTACCCATCCCCCATTACAGTGGCATGTGTTTTGTACTTTACAATGCCTTTTTCCCAGATTAACACTGAGGAATATCAAACTTTTCAGTGCAATGTGTTTTTATAGGGAGGTAAGTATTGATTTTTTTTCTTTTCCGGGCAAGTTTTAGCAGCTTCAGGAGTACTGTCATAAACAGATAGCTAAGGGTTAATGTCTCTTTCACCTGAAGCACCTGACCAGAGGACCAATCAGGAAACCGGATTTTTTTCAACTTTGGGTGGAGGGAATTGTGTGTCTGAGTCTTTTGTCTTTTGTCTGCCTGCCTGCTTTCTCTGAGCTTTGGAGAAGTAGCTCTACTTTCTAATTTTCTGTTTCTAAGTGTAAGGACAAAGAGATCAGATAGTAAGTTCTATGGTTTCTTTTCTTTGGTATTTGCATGAATATAAGTGCTGGAGTGCTTGATTTGTATTCTTTTTGAATAAGGCTGTTTATTCAATATTCTTTTAAGCAATTGACCCTGTGTTGTGTCATCTTAATACAGAGAGCCCATTTGTATTTTTCTTTCTTTTTTATATAAAGCTTTCTTTTAAGACCTGTTGGAGTTTTTTCTTTACTTCAGGGAAATTGAGTCTGTACTCACCAGGGAATTGGTGGGAGGAAGAAATCGGGGAGATCTGTGTGTTGGATTGCTAGCCTGATTTTGCATTCCCTCTGGGGGAATAGGAAAGTACTTTTTGTTTCCAGGATTGGGAACAGAGAGGGGGAGTCTCTCTGTGTAGTTTCACAGAGCTTGTGTCTGTGTATCTCTCCAGGAGCACCTGGAGGGGGGGGGAAGGGAAAAAGGATTATTTCCCTTTGTTGTGAGACTCAAGGGATTTGGGTCTTGGGGTCCCCAGGGAAGGTTTTTCAGAGGGACCAGAGTGCCCCAAAACACTCTAATTTTTTGGGTGGTGGCAGCAAGTACCAGGTCCAAGCTGGTAACTAAGCTTGGAGGTTTTCATGCTAACCCCCATATTTTGGACGCTAAGGTCCAAATCTGGGACTAAGGTTATGACATGGTGTAGCAGTGGTGGGAGATAGACAGAATCCAGAAGCCAGTAGAAATATTATATTTTTCTTTTCTCTGCTAAGGGCTTTTTAGCAGAGAGAAACAGTTGGTTTTAAAAGGGAACCAGAGAGAATTTTTTTTTCTGCTCTCTCTGGCAGTTTGTGGCTTGCATGTTAAGCGAGAAGCCATTACCAAACTGTTGAGGGTCTTTTGTCATGCAATAGCCATCCCATTAGGAGGCAAGTACCAGCACTTATAGGCATGCAAATAAAGTGGTTTTTCTGGTTTACTTTCATTGAACATTAGCTAGAGAGAGAAAAGGAAAAAAGCACTGTTGCTAGGCAGACTTCAGGAGGCAACAGAGCCTGCAGTTCAGAAGATAAACACCGGAGGGCACCCCAACCAAGAAAACAGGAACCATGACTTCTAAGGCAAAAATTGAGGCCGAAGAACAATTCAGAGAAGCTGAACACAGGCGACAACTGGAAATAAAACAAAAAGAGATGGAGATGAAAGAAAGAGAAGAACAGATCAAAGAGGCAGCCTACCAAAGAGAACAGGCAGCCTTCCAAAGAGAACAGGCAGCCCAAGAGGCAGCACACAAAAGAAAACTAGAAGAAGAAGAGGTGGCCCACCGCCGAGAAATGGAAAAACACAAAAGAGAATGAAGAGAAGGAAAACAGAGAAAACATGAACTGGAGTTGGCAAAAGCTGGGCTGCCTGTGCCAGCCAACCCTAACAACCCGGCGCCAAATATTGCTCCACAGCACAGGAAATTTCCCACCTACAAGGCAGGTGATGATACCGAGGCCTTCTTGGAAAATTTTGAAAGAGCCTGTCTTGGGTACAGCATTCCCGAAGACCAGTACATGGTAGAATTGAGGTCACAGCTCAGTGGACCTTTAGCAGAGGTGGCAGCTGAAATGCCTAAGCTGCAAATGAATGACTATAAACTTTTTCAAACCAAGGCCAGATACCGAATGGGGATAACCCCAGATCATGCCCGTCGGCGCTTCAGAACCCAAAAGTGGAAACCCGAGGTGTCATTCCCCAAACACGCCTACTACATTGCAAAAAACTATGAGGCCTGGATAACAGGAAACAACATTCAAACCTTGGAAGAACTGCACCTCCTCATACAAATGGAGCAGTTCTTGGATGGTGTTCCTGAAGACATCACACGGTACATACAAGATGGAAATCCCAAAGATATCGCTGAGGCGGGGGAGATTGGAGCCAAATGGATGGAACTGGCAGAAAGCAAGAAAGCTACTGTCAAGGGGAACGATTACCCCAGGGGGCACACAGACCATAAACCCTACAACCGAGGACAGCCAAAGACCCCACATACCACCCAAGTAAAGCCACAGATACCCTACCCTTCAACCCCATCAGTCTCCAGTAACTCACCTCGGCCCAGTGACCCCTCAGATGGAAGATGCTTTAAGTGTAATGAACTGGGACATATCAAGGCCAAGTGTCCCAAGAACACCATGCGAGTGCAATTCATTACACCACCATCACACCAAAGATCCCCAGGCCCAGATGCCTCTCAAATACCCTTGGAGCGAAGGGAAAATTTGAGGGTGGGCGGAAAGAAGGTTACTGCGTGGAGAGACACGGGGGCACAAGTGTCAGCTATCCACCAATCCTTCGTTGACCCCAAATTCATCAACCCAAAGGCCAAAGTTACAATTTACCCCTTCATGTCACAAGCTGTAGACTTGCCTACAGCTCAACTGCCTGTCCAGTACAAAGGCTGGTCAGGAATGTGGACTTTTGCAGTCTATGACAATTACCCTATCCCCATGCTACTGGGGGAAGACTTGGCCAACCAGGTGAGGCGGGCCAAGAGAGTGGGAATGGTTACACGTAGCCAAACCAGGCAAGCTTCCAGACCCATTCCTGTTCCTGAGCCGTCCACAGACGCCCCGTCTGTGTTACCAGAGACCCAGACAGAGGTAGTGGATCCAGATTCCATGCCAACCACTGAAACAGCCACAGCATCTCCAGTCCCAGGCCCGGAACTGGAACAGCAACCAGCACCAGCAAGTGCAACCACATCTTCAACCTCAACGCCAGAGGGCGCCAGCGAGCCAGAACTGGCAGAAGCAAAAGACAACCATACCCAAAAGGCTCAGCCAGAGCCTGAAATACCCTCAGGTGCACCAGCGGAGAGCGGTTCACCAGCAACGGAAACAACCCCATCACCTACATCGCTTCCAGAGGGACCAAGCCCAAGTCCACAGTCTGAGGAAGAACTGGTGACCCAGCCTCAAGGGAACAGTTTCCAGGCTGAGCAGGAAGCGGATGACAGCCTTCAGAAAGCTTGGGCGGCGGCACGGAGCACCCCACCGCCTCTCAGCTCTTCTAATCGATCCCGGTTTGTTATAGACCAAGGACTTTTATACAAGGAAATTCTTTCTGGTGGACACCGGGAAGAATGGCAGCCGCAAAAAACAGTTGGTGGTTCCAACTAAGTACCGGGGGAAGCTCTTAAGCTTAGCCCATGATCATCCCAGTGGCCATGCTGGGGTGAACAGAACCAAGGACCGGTTGGGGAAGTCCTTCCACTGGGAGGGGATGGGCAAGGACGTTGCCAAGTATGTCCGGTCTTGTGAGGTATGCCAAAGAGTGGAAAGCCTCAAGACCAGGTCAAGGCCCCTCTCCAGCCACTCCCCATAATTGAGGTCCCCATTTCAGCGAGTAGCTGTGGATATTCTGGGCCCTTTCTCAAAAAAGACGCCCAGAGGAAAGCAGTACGTACTGACTTTAGTGGACTTTGCTACCCGATGGCCAGAAGCAGTAGCTCTAGGCAACACCAGGGCTAACACTGTGTGCCTGGCCTTAACAGACATCTTTGCCAGGGTAGGTTGGCCCTGCGACATCCTTACAGATTCAGGGTCTAATTTCCTGGCGGGGACCATGGAAAAAACTGTGGGAAACTCATGGGGTGAATCACTTGGTTGCCACCCCGTACCACCATCAAACCAATGGCCTGGTGGAAAGGTTCAATGGAACTTTGGGGGCCATGATACGAAAATTCATCAACGAATTCTCCAATAATTGGGATCTAGTGTTGCAGCAGTTGCTGTTTGCCTACAGGGCTGTACCACATCCCAGTTTAGGGTTTTCACCATTTGAACTTGTGTATGGTCACGAGGTTAAGGGGCCATTACAGTTGGTGAAGCAGCAATGGGAGGGGTTTTACGCCTTCTCCAGGAACTAACATTCTGGACTTTGTAAGCAACTGCAAAGCACCCTCCGACACTCTTTAGCCCTTGCTAAGAGAACCTAAAGGATGCTCAGAAGAGCAAAAGGCCTGGTATGACAGACATGCCAGAGAACGTTCCTTCAAGGTAGGAGACCAGGTTATGGTCTTGAAGGCAACAGGCCCATAAGATGGAAGCATCATGGGAAGGGCCATTCACGGTCCAAGAGCGCCTGGGAGCTGTAAACTACCTCATAGCATTTCCCAATTCCTCCCTAAAGCCTAAAGTGTACCATGTTAATTCTCTCAAGCCTTTCTATTCCAGAGACTTACAGGTTTGTCAGTTTACAGTCCAGGGAGAGGATGCTGAGTGGCCTGACGGTGTCTACTACGATGGGAAAAAAGACGGTGGCATGGAAGAGGTGAACCTCTCAACCACCCTGGAACGTCTGCAGCGGCAACAAATCAAGGAGCTGTGCACTAGCTTCGCCCCATTGTTCTCAGCCACCCCAGGACGGACTGAACGGGCATACCACTCCATTGATACAGGTAATGCTCACCCAATCAGCACCCCACCCTACCGAGTGTCTCCTCATGCCCAAGCTGCTATAGAACGGGAGATCCAGAACATGCTACAGATGGGTATAATCCGCTCATCTACCAGTGCATGGGCATCTCCAGTGGTTCTGGTACCCAAACCAGATGGGGAAATACGCTTTTGCGTGGACTACTGTAAGCTAAATGCTGTAACTCGTCCGGACAACTATCCAATGCCACGTACCGATGAGCTATTGGAGAAGTTGGGACGTGCCCAGTTCATCTCTACAATAGACTTAACCAAGGGGTACTGGCAAGTACCGCTAGATGAACCTGCCAAGGAGAGGTCAGCATTCGTCACCCATGCGGGGGTTGTATGAATTCAATGTCCTTCCTTTCGGCCTTCGAAATGCACCCGCCACCTTCCAGAGGCTGGTAGATGGTCTACTAGCTGGACTGGGAGAATTTGCAGTTGCCTACCTCGATGATGTGGCCATTTTTTCAGACTCCTGGCCCGAACACCTACTACACCTGGAAAAGGTCTTTGAGCGCATCAGGCAGGCCGGACTAACTGTTAAGGCCAAAAAGTGTCAAATAGGCCAAAACAGAGTGACTTACCTGGGGCACCAGGTGGGTCGAGGAACCATAAACCCCCTACAGGCCAAGGTGGATGCTATCCAAAAGTGGCCTGTCCCAAAGTCAAAGAAGCAGGTCCAATCCTTCTTAGGCTTGGCCGGATACTACAGGCGATTTGTACCACACTACAGCCAAATCGCTGCCCCACTGACCGACCTGACCAAAAAGACCCAGCCAAATGCAGTTAAGTGGACTGATGAGTGTCAAAAGGCCTTTACCCAACTTAAGGCAACGCTCATGTCTGACCCTGTGCTCAGGGCCCCGGACTTTGACAAGCCATTCCTAGTAACCACGGATGCATCTGAGCGTGGTATAGGAGCAGTGCTCATGCAGGAAGCAACAGATCACAACTTCCATCCTGTCGTGTTTCTCAGCAAGAAACTGTCTGAGAGGGAAAGTCACTGGTCAGTCAGTGAAAAGGAATGCTATGCCATTGTGTACACCCTGGAAAAGCTACGCCCATATGTTTGGGGACGGCGGTTCCAACTACAAACTGACCATGCTGCACTAAAGTGGCTTCATACTGCCAAGGGGAACAACAAGAAACTTCTTCGTTGGAGTTTAGCTCTCCAAGATTTTGATTTTGAAATTCAACACATCACAGGAGCTTCTAACAAAGTAGCTGATGCACTCTCCCGTGAGAGTTTCCCAGAATTCAGTAGTTAAAAGTGTTCTTAAAATGTAGAAGTCTGTTAGTTATATACTTAGGAGTATATGTAAGGGTGTATGTGTTGTATTAATCTGTTTATTTTCAAGTTCTAGAAGGAAATCGCCGCCAGTGAGCTTCCCCACTGTCTGCAATTTGGGGGGCGTGTCATAAACAGATAGCTAAGGGTTAATGTCTCTTTCACCTGAAGCACCTGACCAGAGGACCAATCAGGAAACCGGATTTTTTCAACTTTGGGTGGAGGGAATTGTGTGTCTGAGTCTTTTGTCTTTTGTCTGCCTGCCTGCTTTCTCTGAGCTTTGGAGAAGTAGCTCTACTTTCTAATTTTCTGTTTCTAAGTGTAAGGACAAAGAGATCAGATAGTAAGTTCTATGGTTTCTTTTCTTTGGTATTTGCATGAATATAAGTGCTGGAGTGCTTTGATTTGTATTCTTTTTGAATAAGGCTGTTTATTCAATATTCTTTTAAGCAATTGACCCTGTGTTGTGTCATCTTAATACAGAGAGCCCATTTGTATTTTTCTTTCTTTTTATATAAAGCTTTCTTTTAAGACCTGTTGGAGTTTTTCTTTACTTCAGGGAAATTGAGTCTGTACTCACCAGGGAATTGGTGGGAGGAAGAAATCGGGGAGATCTGTGTGTTGGATTTGCTAGCCTGATTTTGCATTCCCTCTGGGGGAATAGGAAAGTACTTTTTGTTTCCAGGATTGGGAACAGAGAGGGGGAGTCTCTCTGTGTAGTTTCACAGAGCTTGTGTCTGTGTATCTCTCCAGGAGCACCTGGAGGGGGGGGAAGGGAAAAAGGATTATTTCCCTTTGTTGTGAGACTCAAGGGATTTGGGTCTTGGGGTCCCCAGGGAAGGTTTTTCAGAGGGACCAGAGTGCCCCAAAACACTCTAATTTTTTGGGTGGTGGCAGCAAGTACCAGGTCCAAGCTGGTAACTAAGCTTGGAGGTTTTCATGCTAACCCCCATATTTTGGACGCTAAGGTCCAAATCTGGGACTAAGGTTATGTCAAGTACACTTCCGATCTTGATTGTGATCTGTTAGCGAAATTCTCTTTAACATGGACTACATCATTGTTTTTCCCTTGAACTATGTAACATCTGACGTAGGACACTGTGTTCTCAGGGATTGTGACTCTTTTCCAATGGTTTGGATTTACAGGCTATAAATGTGCCAATAAAATTACAGGAGAAGCCAGTACAGTGCCTGGAATTGCTGGGTAGTAACACAGAAGCCTTTATTATGCAAGTATCGTGTTGCATGCACCTTGCATAAGAAACCCTCACAGTGATGTCCTTCCACCTCCTGTGAGTGTCCCTATCTCAAAATAGGACCACCAGAACTTAATACCCAAAGATGGGCCTGAGCCATAGAATGTGGATCAAAATATTAATTTCCCCAAGGATAAGATGCATTCAGGTCTGGTGTTCCAGTTCAGGCCCATGAACAGATAAAGAACTTGTGCTACAATTTGCAGCGCTTCAGGAGAACATCTCCCAAATTCAAGAGATTGAGGAGGAGGGGATCGGATCTGGCATTGCTCTTAATTACGGCTTCATTCAAACATCAAAACAGAATCAAACTTATTAGAGACAGATCTGCACTAGAACATCCCAGAATCCATTCATGGCTTGTGCGGCTGATGCCGCTCTCTCTGCTCGGACAACCTAACACCCTGGGCAAAAGCCCTCATGAATTTAGAGGTTTAGAAATCCAGATCCACATCTGTATTTTGCTCAGCTTACTGCATCAAATGTGCGTTCATTTCACTGCACCACCAGGTTTGGAGTAAAAAAATGACTAGATCGTTCAATGAAAAATCTGCTCAGGAGGGATCTACCCAATGTCATGTTCCATCACATGAATACGTTTTCGATCTGTCCTGAAACTGCCGAGTTCAGTGATTCAGATACTAGGCCAGTGGTCCACAAACTTCTGAGGGTCACGCCCACCCTTACCCCGTCCACCTCCCCTGCCTCCCTGCATGGGGAAGGGGGCAGGAGGGGAGCCCCAGCCAGGCTGCAGTGGGGGCTGGAAACTGGGCCCACGGCCAGGCTGGCTCCATTCCTGGCCTTGCCCCCAGTCTCGGTCTTGGACCAGGAACAGAGCCGCAGGCAGCAGCTGCGGCTTGGGGCGGGGCCAGGAGCGGAGCCACGGCAAGGCTGAGGTGGGGCCAGGAGACAGGGACACAGCTGGGGCAGGACTCGGGGCAGAGATGGGGGTGGTGAGGGGCTGGGTGGCACTCCCTCTCTGCCCCCCCATGGGGGCTGGCCCAGGCCCCCCCACCCCCGGACATTCCCACATGCCCCTCTTGGGGAGCATGCCCTACAGTTTGGGGACCTCTGTACTATGCAGGGAACATAAGTGATAATTTCATCCTGCCAGTCCAATTCAAGCTTCTACCTCTAAAACGGCTCTGCTCCTGTATAAATCTGTGCTCTGCTTTCTTCCCACTCCCTTCAAGGCAGCACAACCAATTTAATTACCCCTCCTTGTGCACCCTGCTCCCAATCCTCCGCCCTTGTTCCAGGCTGCTGCTCATGCTAGAACAATCTCTTCTCTCTTTGTGCTCTTGTTAGTCTCCATAACCTCAATTACATCTAGAAAGGAGCCAATAGCTGAACACAAAACTGTTGTCCAGTTTCCCCACAGGATAATTTTTACCACCTCTAGTTGTCCAAGGAGAATTGTGGGCTGTCCATTTGATTGCAAATCCCCACTCGAATGAGTTGCAGAACAAACAGTTTACTTACTGGATGATGAAACCTGAAACGACAGATATTAATCTCAAACAGCAAATAACCAATGGTGAAAAAAGTGAGAGTCTCACGATACCGTCACAAACAATTCCCAAATTGAGATAAAGGCATCACTGATCAAATACATTGTCTGTTTCAGATGATTCCTTACGCTCACTGTACCTCGTCTCTTAAGAAGCCTTTCAAAGCTTTCCATGTGCATCATCTCCCAAGCACCCTGTCATGTCCTCAGGGTGGCTTTGCAGAGGCCTGTCTCAGTTTCCCATTCGTTGAGGGTTCCTTAATAAAATTCCAGACAGGCTCTCTCGTGGCCGGTTTAATAACAACCAGTTTAAAACAATCATCGGTGTTCCAAACTAAAGTCCATCCTGCTGACACTTAGGGTATGGCTACACTTGGAGATGTGCAGCGCTGGGAGTTACAGCTGTCTTTGTACAGCTGTGTAGGGAAAGCGCTGCAGTGTGGCCACACTGACAGCTACCAGCGCTGCAGTGTGGCCACATTTGCAGCATTTGCAGCGCTGTTGGGAGTGGTGCATTGTGGGCAGCTATCCCAGCGTTCAAGTGGCTGCAACGTTCTTTTCAAAAGGGGGGGGTGGGCTGGAGTGTGACAGGTAGCGTGGGGGAGACAGAGAGGGTGGATTTTTGGAGCTGACACTGTTCTCAGCTCCCTGCTTTGCAAGTTCTAAGGACTGGAAGATACACAGTGCCTACCTTCAATCATTTTAAAAGTTTTGACCTTTCCCCCACCTGTCTCTTATTCACTAAATGCAAATTATGCACTCCTAAATAGTCTTTAGACCATATAAGCAGCTGCTCAACACTACCCCTCCCCTCTCTCCTCAAGCAAACAGCTGTGAACATTCCAAAGCAATTCCCCTGCCTCCGTTCTCTCACTGGAGCAAAGAGCAGCTGTGTTTGTTTTTTAGCTAAGTAGCTACGGGGAGATCGGAGTTCAGCCATTCTTCCAGTTTGTTGTGGTCAGGAATTCTGGGATACCTTCTAATATCCTGGAGGCCAATAACAGCGCTTTTGGTGGCTACACTTGATGACCAGCGCTGCATCACCAGCGCTGGAATCGCTACACCCCAAGCAAACCAGGTGTACAGCCAGCACTGCAACCAGGGAGTTGCAGCGCTGGCCGTGCTTTGCAAGTGTGGACACAGAGTGAGTTGCAGCGCTGTAACCCCATCACCAGCGCTGCAACTCTCCAGTGTAGCCATGCCCTAAAACTCACACTCAGCTTTGGCATCTTCAGCTAGTCCTGCATTTCTTCTGTCCCAGTCTGCTCTCCACCAAGCTGCCATGCCCAGCGCTTCCCAGCTAGAGCTCAACCTTCCTCAACCTATCTCAAAGAGATCAGCCGGCAAACCCCCTCTGCTGCTCTTCTGGTTACTCAGACCCTCCTGCACTGTGCAGCCCCTGCCACAATTTTCTCTAGCCGCACTCTTAGCTTCATGGCTTGAGAGAAGTCAGTGGGCAGCCAGTCATTCCATGGTGCCGTCTCCTCCTTTATAAGGCCCAGGTGTCTTCCCTTAAACTCAATTGGGCTGTAGGTAATCAGTCACAGGTGCACTGGCCCCTCCTCCCTCCTAAAAGGGGCCAGTCACCCTGTGACACATGGCAACAGAGGACCTGCCAGGCTGGATCAGACCATTACTCCGGTATCCTCTCAAACCATGACCAGCTGTGTCGGAGGAAGGTGCATGAAGCCCTGCAGTGGCAGTTATGGGATAATCTGCTTCCTGGGAACATTTCTTCCTGATCCCCTTAGTTATGCCCAGAAGCACCAGGATTTGTATAGGTGCCAGATCTCTTCTTTCTACCCTAACAGAACTCTAGATACTCTTGTTATCCATATAAATGTCCAATTTATTTATTTTTTTCAATCCAAAAAGCCCTTGGCCTCTAGGGTAAAGGGTTTTACACTGATGTCTAAAACGGGAAAGAACAAACTTGAACGTAAAACTGATCTGCAGAACACGTCTCTTCTGTGAAAATCATTTCTCTTATCGAGCTGTTTCATGACACTGTCTTCCCGCCTTGCTTGGAAAGGTTTCTGCTGCAATCACTATGTCATAATCTGAGAGCTCTGTTGCCTCCTTCAGAAGTAGAGATTAATTAGCACTCCATGTGACAAGCATTCTGTCTTTTCCACTCTCCTACAGGTATCACTCACCAGGTGCAATGTCTAGGTTGGTGTCTCTCCATTACACTCCACTGTGTTTTTTATTAGCAACAGTCATTTGAGCACAGGAATGGCATCTTTGCATTTTATTATCCTTGGACTCCAGCACATTGGCTGGTGAATCATTCCCATCTTGTTCACTTGCTAGGTCTGTGGCAGCACCATCTCTGGCTGTCTTAATTATTGACTCCAACGCTGCATTTCAGGGCATGTCCTCTCTGTTATAGATATTCTCTGTCTTCAGTAGTTTTTCCAGTCCGCCCCAAGCTGGGTTGTGAAAGGTTTGTCATAAACTTCCACTCACATTGCTGCTGGCACAGACACAAAGAGAAACTAGGACAGCAACGTACAAATCTATGGTATATCTAGTTCATCCCCTGCCTTTTTCCTGCACTGTGCTGCAGCAAAATCATCAGTGAAATCACTGAGCTCCAGCTGTTTTCCCTATGAACTCTTGCTAGATGGGGCAAGAGGCCAAATTCAGCTGCAATGACAACAGCCCTTATTGCGTTTAGCTGGAACATCAGCTGTCCCTTGGGGTACTGAGTTCAGTCAACGGCTAGATTTGGTCCAGAGAATTCAGTTTATCCTTTGCCAACAGTAGCCTGGAGTTACCAGTGCCAAATACAGGAAAAGCTTTGTTATCCGGCATGTTGGGGGAATGTGGGAGTGCCCATTAGTCCAAAATTCCGGTTAACTACCAATGGAAGGAGGGAATTTGGGTGTGGGAGGGGGCTTGGGGCAGAGGCTTGGGGCACAGGAGGGGTTTTGGGGTGCCGGATCCAGGCGGCGCTCACCTCGGGCGGCTCCCCACAAGCAGTGACATGTTCCTGAAAATCTTCAATAGGGTTGCCAGGTATCCAGCTGGTGCGGGGCTGGCAGGCTCCCTCTCTGACTCTGTGTGGGTCCCCAGAAGTAGCAACATGTCCCTGCTGTTCCTACGCAGAGGTGTGGCCAGATGGGTCTGCACGCTGCCTCCATCCGCAGATGCTGTCTCCGCTGCTCCCATTGGCCATGGTTCCCAGCTAATGGGAGCTGAGGAGCGAGTGCTCAGGATGGGGCAAGGACAGCGCATGGAGCCCTCTTGGCTGTTCTTCTGCTTAGGAGCATCAGGGACATGTCTCCACTTGCAGGGAGCCACGCAGAGCCAGGTAGGGAGGCTGATGGCCCTGTGTCAGCTGGACACCTGGCAACCCTATTGACGATTTGTATTGGGAGACATCACACATGCCGGTTTCTAAAGCTTTAGGTGCCAGATAAGACAGCTTTTACTGTAATCTCCCTCTCAGCATTGACTTGAGGAGCTGGATCAGGCACTCAGATTCAGACAGTGCAAGATACATACAACATACTCTCATGAACGCAGGGGGAAACACAGCAGTTTTTGCTAATATCTAACATCAGGGGGAGCGAACGCATAAAAAAGGCGCCACCCGACATATCAAATTACACCTCTACCTCGATATAACGCGACCCGATATAACACGAATTCGGATATAACAGGACAAAGCAGTGCTCTGGGGGGCTGCGCAGGCGCCCGCTGGGACAGCCCCTCTCATCTCTTCTGAGGGGGCTGCTCTGCAATCTGGGGCCCCTGGAAGCAGACAGCACACAGGAGCGGGGGGCGGGGGCACAGTCCACCGCATAAGAGAGACAATCGGACAGAGGTGGGCAGGGTCTGTTGGGGGTTCACATGGGGGAGAGGGGGTGGGGGGGCTGCACTGGGACACTCTCCAATGCAGCACCTTGCCACGCTGGCTCTGTGCATCATGAGGCACTCGGGAAAAGGAGGCAGCAAGAGAGAGAGGCCGAGGAGGAGTGCCCTTCCCCTCCCAGCTGGGTCTGTGAGTCCCTGATCTCACAGAGTTTCAGCGCTGCAGGTACCCAGCCCCCAGATACTAGGCTGCAGTGCAAGCTAGAGGGGCTGATACAGAGAAGTCAGAACCAGTCAGAGCACTTCCCATGTCAACATGAAAACTCACTCCTGGAAAGCTGGGTGAGGCAATATGGGGGGGGCGTTAATATATATCAAAGTGGGTGAGGTACAATATTTTATTGGATCAGCTTCTGTTGATGAGAGACAGACAAGCTTTTGAGCTTTCACAGAACTCTTCTTCAGAAAGAAGAACGAACTCAATGAAAGCTCCAAAGCTTGTCTCTCTCACCAACAAAAGTTGCTCCAATAAAAGCTATTACCTCACCCACCTTGTGGCTCTAATTTCCTGGGAACAACAGGGCTACACCAACCCAGCATACAAAAATGCAAGATTCCCATGAACAACACAGAGTGACCACCATCACACCAGGACACTATTTTCACGATTCATCTTAGCATAGTGTCCATAGCATAGCATCGCACCAAGGAAGTAGCACTATTAGCACAATGAGATAAATACAGCCACATGTGCATGCCAAAAATTCGCAGTACAAGTGCACTGGGATCCACACAGCAGGATAGTTGTGTCAGTTTAGCTCTCAGTGTCGGAGTCCATCCCCACTAAACTAAGTCTAAAGTTTCAGCTAAACACAGGGGCACATGCAAATAGCTGTACTAACAGCAGGATCTACACTGGTAAAATAGGAGGAGTTGCATGTCAGGGCACTAATTCCCAATCCCAGTGCAAGGCAATATAGGATCCAGGCACCAGGTCCTTAGAACCAGAATTTGTAATCACTGGAGAGTAGGATGAAATTAGAGAAGTTACAGAAGGCAACTCCCAAGAAACAAGGCATTGACCAAATGGCTGGGTGGATGTTAAACCATCACCAGCCATTGCGTGCAGCAAGTGAATGACAATTAGTAACTTAATGACCACCATCACCAGAGAATTACTCAGCCCTGGGACTCAGCAATGCTACCTCTCCCTGCCCCCCAACATGGTGCCTAGACTTGTGTTTGCCAGAGCACATGGACTAAACTAAACACATACTACAACAGCAGACAGTTCGTTCCAGCCTTCCATCCACACAGGGCCGGCTATAGGCCGATTCAACCAATTCCCAGGAATCGGGCCCCGCACCGAGAGGAGCCCCGGCCGAAGCATGGCAAGCCGCCCTGCAGCCCCGCTCTCCCGGCCGGAGCCCCTGCCGGAGCGCGGCAAGCAGCCCCGCTCTCCCGGCCAGAGCCCTGGCCGGAGCCCTGGCCAAAGCGCGGCAAGCCGCCCTGCAGCACCGCTCTCCCGGCCAGAGCCCTGGCCGGAGCCCCGGCTGGAGCCCCGGCCGGAGCGCGGCAAGCCACCCTGCAGCCCTGCTCTCTCGGCCGGAGCCCCGGCTGGAGCACAGCAAGCACCCCCGCTCTCCCGGCCGGAGCCCCGGCTGGAGCGTGGCAAGCCGCCCTGCAGCCCTGCTCTCCCAGCCGGAGCCGCGGCCAGAAAGCGGCAAGCTGCCCCGCAGCCCCACTCTCCCTGCTGGAGCTCCGGGCCCTTTAAATAGCCCCCATAGCCCTGGGATAGCGGGGGGCTCCGGGGGCTATTTAAAGGGTCGGGGCTCCAGCTGCCTCTGCCACCCCATCCTTTAAATAGCCGCCGGAGCCCCGCCACCCCCATGTATTCTCCAGGGCTCTCGCCGCTATTTAAAAGGTCCGGGGCAGGGTAAAAGCAGGGGAGCCCTGGGCCCTTTAAATAACCCCCAGAGCCCTGGGATAGTGGGAGGCTTGGGGGCCATTTAAAGGGCCGGGGCTCCAGCTGCCTCTGCTGCACCCCCTGCCCTGCCCCCAGCCAGCTCTGCACTCTGTGCCCACAGCCAGCCCCTGCCAAACCCCCTGCCCTGTCTCCAGCCACCCCCTGCCACACACCCCTGTGGCCCTGCCCAAAGCCAGCCAGCCCCCACACACCCCTGCCCGCACCAGCCCTGCACACCCTGCCCACACTCAACCCCCAAACCCCTGCCCTATCTCCAGCCAACCCCGCTGCACTCCCCTGCCTGAAGCCAGCCAATTCTACACTCCTCTGTCTCCAGCCCTCTCAATCCCTGCTGCATCCCCCTGCGGCCCTGCCTGAAGCCAGCCCACCCCACACCCCCGTCTCCAGCCAGCCCTGCACCCCTTGCCCTGCCTGCAGCTAGACCCTACCTCCAGTCAGCCCCTGCTCTGCCTCCAGCCAGCCCCATGTCCACTGCTCCCCTGCAGTTCCCAGGGCAGTAACCCTGCATACCTGCTTCAATGAGGGGGACAGGGAGCAGCTGGGACCCAAACATGTGCACACCTGCAGGGAGTGGCAGGGACCCACACATGTGAAATGGCGGTCATTAATAAGCAATCAACAGCATATATGATGCAATGTACATAATATATAATTATATTATTTATATAGTTATGGAAAGTAAATAATACATGGAAGAAATGAAAGGCTTTTTTTTACCTTTTTTTTTTTCAGTCATCTCTGTCAGGGCCCCGCCGAAAATGTTCGAATTGGGCCCCACACTTCCTAAAGCCGGCCCTGCATCCACACCCCCAAGGCAGAGATTGTACTGCTAGGAAGATTTCCCCTGATAGTCTGTTTTCCTCTCCTACCCCACCACCCCATCCCTTCCCCACTGCCTCTTCCCTTCCACCCCTCACCCCCTAAGAGGCAGTCACCCAGATGCCAAGGAGAGGGAACCAAGCACACTACATGGCCACTGTCTCTGAAAGGCAGGCGTCTCTGCCTGGGCAGGGAGGGCAAGCAGGGACACCACAGCCCACAGGAGACCAGGAGATGTGCCTCCCCCCCCGACCAATGCCTGTCCTGGTCCAGCTGCTACTGAGCTTTAGTGATTTAAAACAATAGTAGAGAGCCCCAGTGAAATTGACTCCTGGTATTATTTATAGTTTGGTATTCCCACAGTGTGCCACACGTGGTCCCTGGCCCGAAGAGCTCCCAATGTAAAAGATGCTGTGACACAGCAAAGGCGAAAGAGTACAAATACGAGTGTAAAGGTCCCAGTGGCCATGGAAACACAGTGCTTGACCAGCACACTGAATCAAGCTTCCGGGCTCTGGACTGGCAACCAAGAGAAATGTAAAGTTGTACTGGGTGCAGTGTGGCTCGAGGGGCTGTTCTGGCAGCCAGGGATCACCAAGGCACAAGTGTACTCCTGGCCACACCTCTTTTCATGATGACACCCACTACGTGGGAGGCTGGGAAGGGTCCAGAGTGGGGCTGAGGACATGGTTCGTTGTGTGCACCATGGTGCACTGGACTGTGCCTCCCCAAAAGCCAGTTGGTCGACAACATTCCATATATGGGGTCCCTTCAGTTCTCCTAAACTGCCCACACTATCCCCCACTACCACATCTATGGTGCCCATCGACATCTTGGCTGCGCCATCTCCTTCCCAGAGTGCAGAGGCTCACCCAGAAGCAAAGGCCCCTTCGTCCCTCACCCCAGGTTCCTGCCTCTGGGGCAGGGAGGGTGCGACGCTGTATGGAATTTGGGGGGCACTTTAGGATATTATGAACACCAATATTGTAAAATTGACATGAGTTGTGCCAGATATGCCATGTAAGGTATCTGCAAAAATGTTATAATTTTCCAAGTTGATGATCTTGTTTATATGTTTGTGTCACATTTGTATTATGTGTTGTAGCTATGTATGTATGCCTGTTTTTCAAAGTTGTGCCATGCTTCTAAGTGACAACCCCAGATAGTTTGGAATCAGCACTGCCTAGCCTGCTTGATGGCTCATCAAGCAACATCAATTGTACAATGAACCCTTTGAAAGAGTCAGGGATATAACTTATGACTCAGCAAGGCATGCAGGGACATGCCTATAGACAAAACTCTATAGCTTCCAGGTCTTGTGCTCAGCATCTTGAGTTTGGAACAAAGGAAATTAAGCCGCACGGCAAAAGACTGTAAAAGGCAGCTCCATCTTCTGCTTCTTGTCTTCATTCCTGTTTCTTACCTCTGGAATAACCTTCCTACAAACGAAGCTCTGAACAAAGGACTGAATGAGCCATCCAAGCTTTGGATGTGTTCCAGAGGGACTTTCAAGCCAGCAAACTCACCAATGTTGCTAGGAACCTGATGGACTTCAAAGTCCTTGTATGTATGTGGCTGTTTACCATTGAACAACTCTGGTCATCTTCTTTCTTTTTTCTTTATAATAAACCTTTAGTTTTAGACCCTAAAGGATTGGCTGGCAGCATGGGATTTTGGGTAAGATCCAAACCAATACTGATCTGGTAACATGGCTGACCCTTTGGGGTCAGAGGAACATTTTGTATGTGTGAGCAGAGTTTTTAAAATAACTTCTCACTATCCTGGACCTCAGTCCTGATTAGGAGCCTGAGAACTGGAATGCAATAAAGGGGGATGTGTGATTTCTTTTTTTACTTCTTGACAACCCATGTGGGGGATCAGAAGCACAGTCTGTGACTGGTTGGGGAGTTTAACTTCAGTGTTACCCACCAATCTTGGAAGTGTCTGGTTTCTCTTTTACAGCCTGCCCTGACAGTGGCATTTCCAGTGAGGGATGCCCCAGGTCGCAGAGGGGCACTGGACTCTTCTCTTTACCCTTCTGGCTGTGGAGGGGGGCACGGGGACTAGGCTGTTCTTCTGGATGGCTGCAGCAATGGCACAGCCCACCCTGAGAGCCCAGGGATGGTGGGTAGGAGATTGCTCTAGACACAAGCAGCAAGGTGGAAGACGTTGTGATGGTGAGAGTGGGAGCAGGCTACAACGGGGAGCGGTTAGGAGACAGGCTGAGGTGGAGTGCTGGCTGGGGGAATAAGATCTAGCAGCTGGCATTCTGGCAGCAGGGCAGCTGTGCAGAACCTTGAAGATCAAGCTGAGAAGCCTGGATGTACACCCTGTCACACAGTCATTGGCATTCGCCATTAAGTGGGTGATTTCGGTCAAGTGGGTCCCGGCCCCCTGATGGGGTCACTTAGATTAATAGTCCCTGGGTCCCTGAGTGGACAAAACAAACAAGCAGTATGAGTCCTGCAGCCTCCTGGCTGAGGCAAAGCAAATGAACAGTCTGGAGGCCTGAAGCCTCTCTACAGTACCATGCTGTCTCCTCTAGCTGGTGGTGATCTGGTGTCCCCATCAGTCTCTGTAGTCAGCGAGGTATCCACACTGTAGTCCGGGTCCATGGACCCTGCTGCTTGCAGAGTAGCTGGTACCTCTGGATGAGCCCCCAGGACACACCCTTACTCCTCTGCAACCAGCCCTGACTGAGCTGGGCTGCCTCCTTTTATCTGGTTCCTCCACTTGGAGTATGCCCAGCAGAGGAAAGGAGATGTGGCCGCCTGGGCCCACAATGATTGGTCCGCCCCCGTCACAATCTTGCAGTCTCTGATCTCCTTTATCGCTGGGTCTCAACATTCTTGCCAGTGCTCACATGTGTTGTCAATGTCTCTTCTCAGTAAGGGCTGGTCTACACTGTGTGTGTGCGAGGGGATTGATCTAAGATACACAACTTCAGCTACGCTATTCGTAGCTGAGTCGAAGTATCTTAGTTTGACTTACCTGGCTGTCCTCATGGCAGCAAGTTGACTGCAGCGGCTTCCCCGTCGACTCCGCTTACTCCTCCTGCCGAGGTGGAGTATGGGCGTCGATTCGGGGATTGATTTATTGCGCCTAGACAAGACACGATAAATTGATCCCTGATAGACCGATTACTACCCACTAATCCAGCGGGGAGTATGGATGTGGCCTAAGTGAATTCTACTACTGGTCAAAATTTTTTGGAGACAGATTTTTCATGAAAAAATTGTTTTACCAAAAGCTAATTTTTTTGAGTAAAAAGAAATCATGTTTGACAAAATTTGATTCCTCCTGCTTTTGAAATGGAAGAAAAAAGTACTTTTTGGCATTTTCAAAAATTTTCATTTAAAAATTATGGCTAAAATCCTACATTGTCTAAGGGCTTGGCTACACTTGCAGATGTAGAGCACCAGGAGTTAAACCAGCCCTCAGAGACCTCAGCAGGGAAAACGCTGCCCCTTGTCTACACTGACAGCTACAAGTACACTGGCGTGGCCACATTAGCAACTCTTGCAACACCACAGAGAGCAGTTATTGTGGTAGCTAACCCAGTGTACAAGTGGCTGCAGTGTGCTTTTCAAATGGGGTGGGTGGAGTGGAGTGTGTTGTGTGTATGTGGGGGGAGAGACAATGTGTTTTGGGGAGCAGAGAGTGCATCAGCATGCTGTCTTGTAAGTTCCCTCCCTCGCCTCTCTCTCTCTCACACGCACACACACACATATACACACACGGCTCAGCAGCAATAGCATTCCACAGTAATGGCAACACTTTGGTGGCGGGCCCTTCACTCGCTCTGAGTCTTCGGCAATGGGTCCCTTAGTGCTGCCAAAGATGCGGAGCGAGTGAAGGACCCACCGCCGCCACAGACTCAGAGCGCCGCCCAGTGAGTACAAACGTCCACTCCCCCGCTTTGTCCCAGGCCCCCTGAATCCTCTGGGTAGAACCAACAACAAACCTCCACCCACAACACTTTCCACAATTGGCAAAATTTGGAAAACAGCCAGAAAGTGGGTGGAAATAGTTTTTGTTTAATATTTTCCCTGGGGAAACCATGATTTCCTGATGGAAAATAAATATTCAAATAATTTCCCCTTGAAAATTCTCGTTTTCTGGCCCACTGCACTGATTTCCATGGTATTAAACTGACATTTGGCTTTGCTCAATTTAAGCTGCTTTCTCTTTGTAATAGCAGTGCTGCCCTAGGCTATCACATGATCAGGGCGCCCTTTCACTCCAACACCACATTCTGTTATTGGGGATATTATACAATGAAATACAGTATTACTTGCACATATGTTCTCCAAAAGACTATGTCAAGAAGCAGCATCTGCCAGCGAGTGTATTAAATATGGTCAGCTTCGAAATTTCTTCATCCAGGGCAACCTGCCAGTACATCAAATTTGCTAAAAAATTTGGCTGCTACCATCTCATCATATATCCAGTTTCTTGTGGGTGTACAGACATATTCCCCATTAAAGGTCTTCCTCGGGTCCTTTGCCCCCCTTACATTTCTGCAATTACTAAGCAGCAAACCCAGTATCTTGGCTCTATGAAAGACACTATCTCCTCAGTTCTAGACTCATTAAAAGCTTGTGGAGCATTTTAGGTGGCATGCACATGTTCCATGCCCTCCCATAGCAGCTACCCTTTTCTGGGACCACACCTGTGTATGCTGCAATGAGCCCATTCCCATCAGACTGAGGATGATTGCAACAGTTATGACCAGGACTCCCTCTGGCATATTCCCTTGTGACTAGGCCAAACACCTGCAACGTATCTCAGCCCAAGAATGATTGATCTCCTCTCTGTGCTCCTGCCAAGCCCTTTTGTCACTGCCTTGTCTTTGTGCATCAGTGACAGCTTCCCACATCCACAACTGGAATTTATTCCTCACCATAAGATTTGAATTTCACTGTTGACTTCTCCGGCTTTCCACATTCTTTGTACAATGCTGCATCCATTTCTATTACCACATTCATTTGGGCTCCACAGCCTGTTCATATGTCACATGATCTATTAGTCATTCTTTGGCATTTGCAGCTTCTTTCCCTCTCACATTTATGGGCGGCTCATCGGCTTCATTCAAGGTATCTGTACTTTGTGTTTAGCCCATGCGTTTGCCTGTTTTGGCTATACACTTTACAAAGTGAACTTGGCTTGAAGAGTAATTTGGGATTAAGACCATAAAAAATCTGGAGATTAAATTAAGCTTTGCTTTGCAGCGGATGAATTTCTCATGGTGCTACTGTGAATTATTGTGCAGTAAACATAGCAGCAACCACATAGAATAGCTACAGTGCGGGGGCCACAGTTTGTCCATAGAATAATGGACCTGATCCGAAACCCATTGAAGTCAATGGAAAGAATTCACTGGGTTTTAGTTCTGATCCAGCAAGATGTGGGCCTGACCCCAAAGCCTGGATTCAAACATCACAGAATTTGGGAAAACTCTGGATCTGAATCCAAACTTTGTGGATTAGCCAGTCTTGAAGATTCAACTCTGGCTCACCACTCCACTTAAACACAGAGCACTTACGTATATATATTGTGAAAACACGAATCTGTTTGTTAGCAGAGAACAGAGATTCAAATGATAGTAAATAGGAATATTGGAAACAAATGGTTATATGATCATATAATAAAAGACTGACTCAGAATGCAAATGCCTGGGGAGGCTGAATTGAGCTTGAATGGGTGATCCTGATAGCAGTATGTCCCAACTTTTAAGTGCTGAGCTTTGCTAACACAATGTTCTTTTAATGCTGTTTTTTTTGGCACGTAATTATTGTCTGCATCACGGTAGCTGTCAGATGCCACAACTAAAATCAGGACCTGTCACAGGGTTGGTGCAGGCTCTCCCTCTTTTCCGCCTGCACCCTGTGTTTAGGCTGGTATAATAAAGAGTCTTTCACGCCTTCTTTTGTTGGATCACCCAAGTGTCTTTATTTACAGCATTCATGCAGTTCCCAACAGGTAGCGCCTCACAGACCCTCCTCAGGGTCTCCTGCCTTGGAGGCTTTCCTCCTTTGGTAAGGAGACAGCAATACTACCCTCCTGTCTCCTTCCAGTCTAGCCTCCTCTCTGAGCTGCGTTCAGGGTTTTTATAGCCCTCCCATGCCTCAGCCCAGCTGTCAGCACTCAGCTCAGCATGTTCCTCTGAGCTAGCCCTGATTAGGGCTTGCAGCTGGGCCCACTGTTGAATACCCGTGTCTCTACCCTGGCCTCCTGGCCAGAGAGCAGACTGCAGCCAGCACTTTGGCAGGGTTTTACCCGTGCCCTGCCACAGACCCCCATTGTATTAAGCACTTTAAATGTACCTAAAAAGAGAAAATTCCTGCCCAAAGAGCGTACAACAACCTGAACAGACAAAACAAAGAAAATATCCTGCTCATAATTTTACAGGAGGGGAAATGAGGGCTCATCTTCAGTGTACTGTTAGCTTGAGGTATAACTCAATTGTTGTCCCTAACCTCATACCCACCCATCCAGAGATCTCCAGCATGAGTTAAGTGGCACTTTAAACTCAAGCTGGCTGGCCCATTGCGGGTGGGTTGAAGTTCCAATGCTGATGATGCTCGAGTTAGTAGTGAAATGGGGTCTCGGCCACTCTGAGCTGTTCACTGCATGCAGCTCAAGCATTTGTTTTGCAGTGTGCCCGCTCTCTCTGGAGCTAGCACTGCAGTTATGACAAGCCCCGAGAGAGAGAGAGAATGTGTCTCGCCCAAGATCCCAGGGCTACCAAGAGAAATGTAAAGTTGCACTGGGTGCAATGTCACTCAAGGAGCTGTTTGGGCAGCAGTGGATCAGCAGGGCACAAGTGTACTCCTGGCCACACACCCTTTTTATGGCCCCACCTCCCACGTGGGAGGCTGGGAAGGGTCCAGAGTGGGGCTGAGGTCATGGTTCGTTGTGTGCACCATGGTGCACTGGACTGTGCCTCCCCAAAAGCCAGTTAGCCAACAACACTCCATCTGTGTGGTCCTTTCAGTTCCCCTACTGTGCTCACACTATCCTCCACTACCATACCTATGGTGCCCATGACATCTTGGTTGCACCATTTCTGCAGGGTCTCACCCAGAAGCAAAGGCCCCTTTGTCCCTCATCCCATATTCATGCTTCTGGAGCAGGGAGGGGCACTGGGCTCTTCTCTTTACCCTTCTGGCTGTGGATGGGGGCACCGGGGACTAGGCTGCTCTTCTGGATGGCTGCAGCAATGGCATAGCCCACCCTGAGAGCCCAGGGATGGTGGGTAGAAGATTGTTCTAGACACAAGCAGCAAGGTGGAAGATGTTGTGATGGCAAGAGTGGGAGCAGGCTACAACGGGGAGCGGTTAGGAGACAGGCTGAGATGGAGTGCTGGCTGGGGGAATAAGATCTAGCAACTGGCATTTCGGCAGCAGAGCAGCTGTGCAGAGCCTTGAAGATCAAGCTGAGAAGCCTGGATGTGATGCTGAGGGTGAGATGACCACTTGTTTCCTGCCAAGAGGTTTGAGCTACCGTGAGCTCAGCTGTGTCAGAGCCATTCCACACAAGCTGAGCCATTCCACACCATTCCACACACGGTGTTTCATGAGGTGGAGGGGGAGCCTAGGCTCTGCTGCAGCAGAGAGTTCTTTTGGTGGTGGTGAAGGAAGGAAGAGGACAGGTGGCTCACATGCAACAAGGATCTGTCTATACAGAGACAAGAGAATCCTGGGCACTCTGCACCTTTCCAAAGACAATAGGCTTCCTCCATCACGTGGGCTTGACAGCCCTTCTGGACAGCTTGATTTATTTCACTGCTCGAAACAGACCTCCCCGTCCACTGTGTGAGTTCAGTTGAGCATAAAACTAGAATTTTGGCATAGCCAATATGCTGAGTAAGGTTTTTATTGATAATTATAGTATGGGAATACACAGGTATTAATTACTCCGCCCCTTATGTCAAAGTTGATACAGCTTCAAGGAAATAATACTGAATGCAATGAGAATTTTATTTTAAGTCATCCTAATCGGACAGGTGGGGGGGAGTCCCAAACTCTTACATTATTTGTTTGCATGAAAAATGATCCAGGGTGTGATATGGAGGTATTGTTTTCACAGCAACTTCTGCTACCAAAAAAACTGGGAAGAAAAGAGTCTGACTTCTAAAGGAGTTGCAACGATTAATGGGCCAGCCGTGATGTTGCAATATTTTCAGATACAGATTACCAGGACTGACTTTTACTAGTAGTTGTCAATCAAGGCTGATTGAGTGTGCGACGAGACAATATCTGTAATATTACTTGGTCCTTATAAACGAGACTTAAATAAAGTTGAGGTACTGGTTCTGTATTAGCGGAAAGACCATCCCTGAGTTTCTGTGGCATTCTCAGCCTCCTTGTGCTGAGCCAGACTAGACAGAGCCAACCCTAAACATGACTCTCTCAGAGAGATATCTTCTCATCTCCCGGTTCCAACTAAACATGAATGTTAGACACAACCATATATATAGACAAAACAACCCCCTAATAACTCACAAACAATTTTCAATTAGTCTTTGAGGTGTGCTGCTCAGTCTTGTGGATCTGGTGTTATCTCTTCAGTCTCTGCAGGGTGGTGTTCAGTACCAACCATGTGCACCCATTCTGTGGACTCCTCCATGGCCCTTCCTGGTTCTAGCTCTGCAGATTTAGATTCTGCCTCCCGTGCTGTCTCATCTCTTGTCTCCTTGCCCTCCCTTCATCCAGGGGTCTGCTAGAGGCATCTCCTATTCCGTCTGTATGTCAGTTCCCTCAGGAGTGACAACCTCGTAGGACCTAGGAGCCACTTTGTGAGAGATCCCAGCCTTTTGTGATCAAGTTCTTGCCTCACATACTTATACAAGATCATGTTGCTGCAAAGGCTGAAGTTCTTATGACCCCTGTCATAATCAACTTTTTGTTTCTTTTGGTCAGTTTTCTTATGCACAGTGAAGCCATTTTATCTGTTACACCAATTTCTACACAGTTAGGCTTTCTTCTTTTCAGTTTTCTATTTGTAAGGGGACTATTGGCCCCTTACTAAAACTCAGTGATGGGTTTTGGTTGGCTAGGTCCCAGTACCAAAAGGAAGGGGAAGTGTGGATGGGAAACCAGGACCCTGAGACTGACAGTCCCTAGGGGCAATGGGGAGAGGCCAATGCTCCAGGTTAGCCTGATTGACAGGGCAGATGGGCTAATGACGGAGTCGAGGGTCAGAAAGGTTCTATCCTCCGTGTGAGCTGGAATTGCCCTGGGTCAGACAGACAGACTGGGGCCGAGCTAAGGAGAGAGAAGACCCTGTGCTGGGAGCAGAGCTGCAGCCATAGAGCCAGAGTGGCCAGAGAGGCAGCCCAGGGGCTGGAGGCAGAGCAGTAGCATCAGTGCTGAGGCTGAGTGGAGCCGGAGCTAGAACAGTGGAGCTGGAGCCGGGTGCAGTGAGCAACTGGGGCCAGCCAAGGAGGGACCCTGGGCAAAGGGCTAAGTGCAGAAAGACATCCCCAACCAAGGGTCCTTGCAGGCCAGACTGGAAGGGGGATCTTAACTCAATGGGGGCGGATGCTGGGAAGAAGGGTCCCACCACCCAAAGCCCAGAGCTGTGTGGCCACCACCAGAGCAAGTGCTCAAACGATAGCATCCGTGCAGCACAGCCAGGACCTGAGAAGGAAGCCTGGGACCTACAAGGAACAGACTATGAACTGCCCTGATGTTCCAGAGACACTGTTTGTGATGTTCCCTGCCACAGAGCAGGGTGATGTGTTTC
Source organism: Gopherus flavomarginatus (assembly GCF_025201925.1). Classification (NCBI taxonomy): domain Eukaryota; kingdom Metazoa; phylum Chordata; order Testudines; family Testudinidae; genus Gopherus; species Gopherus flavomarginatus. Next base: position 110,911,868 of record NC_066623.1, on the reverse strand, counting down.
CTTTACCCTCTCCCCATTTTTCCTTATTCTTTTTTAAATTAATTGCTGATTAAATAAATTGTATTTGCTTTAAAATGTATGTAATGATTAGTGAGTTAGGAAAGTGTCCAGTGCAGAGAGAGCACCCAGGAATGGGGACACCCTAGCCCCTGTCCTGGGTGATCACAGCAAGGTTGGGGGTTGAGCCCCCCAGGAATCCTGGGCCCAGCCTTGGTGGGGTTACAAGGACTCTGCCAGACAAGAGAGTGGAAGGGGAGTCCACGAGGGCAGGGAGGCCTCTGGTTAAAGGAAGTGGGAACGAGGACTCAGATCCTTGTGCTAGCCCATTTCACCTGGGTAGTGCAGAAGCCAGGAAAATTCCCCACAATAGCAGGATCATTCCCTCACTTACATATTGAACAAAACCTCTGCTGGTGACAACCCAAGTGTAACAGAGCGTGACTCCTTTCCCACCTTTTTCCCCACAGAAAATGCACAGCTTCGAGTGGTTGTGCTTTTACTGTATCCTTTTATTTTAAGTATTCACCACCATTTCCATAACAATTCCTATGCAACAGTCTGTATACAGCACCACCATAATTTTTTGGCCTTCTCCCCAGGACCCTAGGGGAACAGAGGTCTCTGTCCTTTGAGACCTTCATTTAACTGGGCTCAACTAGCCTTAATCCCTCTCTTTCCCCCTGGCACTTCCTTCCTGCTTTGTTGTCAGCCTTGGATTGATGGGGTAAGTGGCTCCTGATCCCATCAAGTGGCCAACCTGATTGTCTAATTACTGCTTCCAGCTTTCTCAAGGGGAGCTAATTAACTTCTGAGTGATCAGAGCACAGACTCACCTGTTCTCTCCCTGCACTCTGTTCCTCCATGCTTTAAGGGGGCAGCAATTTTGAGTAAGAGTTAGACTCCTCTTCCTTTTTAAACAGCCTCTTAATTATTTGGATGCCATTTTCCACTAGACCATTAGACTGTGCATATCTCGGATGAGATGTAATATTTTTACACTAGGGCTGTCAAACGATTACAAAAAATAGTTGCAATTAATCAGTTTTAATCTCACTGTTAAACAATAACAGAATACCAATTTAAATTGATCATAAATATTTTTGCATGATTTTCTACATTTTCAAATATATGGATTTCAATTACAATGCAGAATATAACGTGTACAGTGCTCACTTTATATTATTTTTGGTTACAAATATTTGCACTGTAAAAAAGATAAACAAAAAAATAGCATATTTCAATTCACCTCATACAAGTACCGTAGTGCAATCTATCGTGAAAGTGCAGTTTACAAATGTTGAATTATTATTTGTACAACTGCATGCAAAACCAAAATAATGTAAAACTTTAGATCCTATAAGTCAAAGCAAGAAAGGGTATATGCATTTTTAGCACATCTGGCATATAAATACCTCGCAAAGCCGGCTACAACAGTGCCATGCGAACGTCTGTTCTCACTTTCAGGTGACATTGTAAATAAGAAGCGGGCAGCATTATCTCCCGTAAATGTAAACAAACTTGTTTGTCTGAGTAATTGGCTGAATAAGTAGGATGACTGAGTGGACTTCTACGAGGTAAATTGAAAAATACTATTTCTTTTGTTTATTTTTTTACAGTGCAACTATTTTTAATCAATAAAGTGAGCACTGTACACTTTGTATTCTCTGTCCTACTTGAAATCAATATACATGAAAATGTAGAAAATCATCCAAATATTTATAATACATTTCAGTTGTTATTCTGTTGCTAGTTAACAGTGCAATTAAAACTATGATTCATCAAAACTATTTTTTTAATCTGATCAATTTGTTTTATGTTAATTGCGTGCATTAATGATGATTATTAATTGGCAGCCCTAGTTTACACCTTTGTTAGCAAATTGTCTGAACTCACATCCATCAAACTGTGGCCCATTATTTGACATGCCCACTTCCTTGCAGTGGTGTTTTCTAGTTTCTATTTTTGGAAACTGCAATAAATAATCTCAAACCAGTGCACAGTTTCTTCTAACATATGTGAACAAATCAATGCCCACTTTTACCATGGAACTAAACTCTCCTGTGTAAATATTATGGGCTCTTTACTTGACTGGGTCTGTATTTCTGTCATATTTCACAAGCTCTAATGGTTTCTTCTATGTCCACATCTATGTACCAGATGGAGGATAGCTAATATAATACCTATTTTTAAAAAAGGCTCCAGAGTTGATCCTGGCAATTACAGGTGGTAAGCCTAACTTAAGTACTTGGCAGATTTGTTAAAACTATAGTAAAGAACAGAATTATCAGACACATAGATGAACACAATTGTTGGGGAAGAGTCAGCATGGTTTTAGTAAAGGGAAATCATGCCCCCCAAATCTGCTGGAATTCTTTGAGGGGGTCAACAAGCATGTGGACAAGGGTGATCCAGTGGATATAGTGTACTTAGATTTTCAGAAAGTCTTTGACAAGGTCCCTCACCAAAGGCTTTTAAGCAAAGTAAGCAGCCATGGGATAAGTAGTAAGGTCCTCTCCTGGATCAGTAACTGGTTAAAAGATAGGAAGCAAAGAGTAGGAATAAATGGTTAGTTTTCAGAATGGAGAGTGGTAAAAAGGGGTGTCCCCCAGGGGTCTGTACTGGGATGAGTACTATCCAACATATTCAAAAATGATCTGGAAAAAGGGGTAAACAGTGAGGTGGCAAAATTTGCAGATGATACAAAACTACTCAAGATGGTTAAGTCCAAAGCAGACTGTGAAGAGTTACAAAGGGATCTCACAAAACTGGGTGACGAGGCAACAAAATGGCAAATGAAATTCAATGTTGATAAATACAAAGAAATGCACATTGGAAAACATAATCCCAACTATACATATTAAATAATGAGGTCTAAATTAGCTGTTACCACTCAAGAAAGATCTTGGAGTCATTATGGATAGTTCTCTGAAAACATCCATTCAATGTGCTGTGGCAGTTAAAAAAAAGCGAACAGACAGTCCTGATTTGGGGGTATTTTTCTTATGTAGGCTCCTATTACCCCTCACCCCATCCTGATTTTTCACACTTGCTGTCTGGTCACCTTAGGGGCATGGGTCACTTCTTGGCTTGAACTAGAGTAAAGGGTGGAGTCTCTGTAACTTGAAGTCTTTAAAACATGATTTGAGGACTTCAGTAACTCAGACAGAGGTTAGGGGTCAATTACAGGAGTGGGTGGGTGATGTTCTGTGGCCTGCAATGTGCAGATCAGATAAGATGATCATGCCAGTCCCCTCTGACCTTAAAGTCTATCAATCTAGGTACAAACTGCCCTACAAAGTTACCATTTCTAGGAATTTTTGTACCTCATCTTTGTCTGTTAGGGCCAATTGCCTGTACCCCACTGGGGCCTACTTGTATCTCCTGTTCCATCAGCCTCTCTCCCAGGTATGTTTCTCTGACCTTAAATTTAAATTTTTGTTGATTTAGCTTTTACCCTACTGAATAAGCTCTTTCTAGTGCTCTTTGGAGCCTCTGGTCATGTTCCTCTGGCCTATGTCCCCAAATTAAAATATCATCCATCTATGCTTTGGTACCTTCAGTACCACCAAATATTTGTTGTGTTTTTCTGTGGAACACTTCAGGTGCAGGATATAACCCAAAGGTAGCCCACAAAAGCAGTATCTCCCAAAGGCAAGTGCACAAATGGGTACTACTTTTTTTCCTAAGGGCACCTGCCAAAAACTAACTGATGCATCTAGTGTGGAGATATTTGGCATCAACCACTTCTCCAAAGATTTCTTCCCTTGTAGATATAGGAAAATGTTCCCGCTCTTCCGTATTATTATGGGTGTCTAGATGTAGGTGAAGGTGTCCATCTTTCTTTTCAACCATTACTACAGAATGGACCCACTCTGTCAGTTCTACTTTCTCTATGGTGCCTAGTGCAATTAACTTGTCCAGTTCCTCTTTGAGCTTCTGCTTGGGGAAAAGAGGTGCACTTCTAAGGGGGAGGTGGGTGTATTATGGGACTATTGGCTTCAGTCCACTCTATCTTATACTCTGTTGAGAGCTTTCCAGTCCCCTTAAAGACATCTTGGAACTGGTCCTCAATATGTGATCCCCTCCCCCTCTAAAGAACACACTCTGTATAAGGCCCAGGGTCTGACACTTTTGCAACCCTAGGATTGGTGTTCTTCGCCCTTGCACAATTACAAACACTATCCTTTCCACATTGTCTTTTCCCTTTACTTAACGCTTACATACAGCAATAGATGGAGTCAGCTCTCTGCTATAAGCACTCTAAATGCAAGCCTAGATCTTCCAGCAGCCTCCTTCTGAGCTTTATTTCTCTGCTTCCCATAACAATCAGTTTTCTAATTATGGAACCTGTGAGCTCTCCACCATTGATCTCAGGCTGCCAAGCCAGTCACAAATTCTTCAAAAGTTTCTCCTTCTTTTTGAGCTCTCCTATGAAAGTTGTTTCTTTCAAAAGTCTCCTTCCTTCTGGGAGCAAAGTATGCCACAGATTTTTGCAGCACTGCCTCATAAGCTAGCCTGCTCTTCTTGGCTTACCTGCAGATTGTTATGCACATCTAGCGCTTCTGACACAGCTATATTAAGGAAAATCTTTTGTTTATCTACCTTCCCAGTGGCTCCATTGGTCTGCTGCATTTGAACTTTGTTGGGGCTCTGAGCAGCTCCATTTCCAGTCTGTGTTCTCTTCACCCCACTCCTGAAACCATGTGATATTACTGGGCTCTTACGAAGGAGATAAAGACAACATTGAGGGATTTCCTTCTTTATTAGAAGCAGAAGTAGATTAAGTTTTTGTGGGAGCCTGAGACAGAAGAAGTGGGGGCACCTCCCCATCCCTTCTGCCTGCAGTTCTGCCCCCCCTCCTCGACACACACACACTCTTGCTGGGGAAATGGGGTCAGGGCCTGGGGGCTTGCATCACTCCACCTGCGTGGCGCTCTTGCCAGGGAGCGAGGTAAGGGAGTGGTGGAGTCTTCCCCTGCTGGAGCACTGGGTGGGCAGAGCTGGGCAAGCTCCCATGCCCCGCTCCCACTCCCCAGCAGGCGCGCCAGGCAGGAGGAGTGGGTTGGAGTGTGGGGGTGCCCATTTTTCCAGGGCCTCCCAAGTGTCTGGGGCCCCTATGCATGAGCCCCGTTGTCCCAGTGGCTAATCCACCACTGATTAGAAGAGAAACGGAGACTGTAACGATCTTGGAGTTCATTAAATAACAAGCTAGTGAATGAAAAAGGAATAAAACTTTAATAAAACAAACTGGAGAGCTTCTGGAGTGAGTGTTCCCAACCCCTGCCCCAGGGCACCTCTTCAAATTCCTATGTTTGTAATACGTCCCTTATGAAGGAGCGTCTCTAAATTATAATCTTCTGTGAACATATCTCTGCATCTTCCTTCTTAAAGAAAGGCAAATTAACTCTAATCCACATATATAAACAGCTAACAACTATCTAATAACTCATGCATTACATTCTCATCCCATGTAGTATATTTCCATAAACCCAATGTGAGAGGAGTGGTTACCCAGACATCACTCTCGAGTGAGTCTTTACCACTCACTTTCCTCAAATACCCCTTCTCCAGGCAGGTTAGCAAGTCTTTATGAGTGTTTCAGGATGTTTAATCTCCTGCTCTGATCTTCTCAGAATCAGCCTTTCATTAGAGTCTGGAGTTGTTCTCTTGTTCCTTGACATTTTCTCCTTTTTTTGAAAATTAATTGGAGATATACCTATCTCCTAGAACTGGAAGGGACCTCAAAAGGTCATCAAGTCCAGCCCTTTGCCTTCATTAGCAGGACCAAGTACTGATTTTTGCCCCAGATCCTTAAGTGGCCCCCTTAAAGATTGAACTCACAATACTGGATTTAGCAGGTCAATGCTCAAACCACTGAGCTATCCCTTCCCCCCAATCTGTGCACTGATAAAGGATCAGTCAGATGAGAAATGCCAGAGTCCACATCTACTGTCAATGTATTGAAATTTTCTGGGATTATTCGTAAATCCCTCCAATTATGTTGAAATGTGTCCCCCCTGCTCTGTCTGGACGACATAAGATCTTGGATGCAGCTGTTCTTTAATGGTACTACTTTGGCCCCAAGTATTAGAAGTGTGATCTCTCAGGCACACTGTCATCTGGGTTAAGAGATGGGAGATCACAGGCCATTTTGTCAAAATAATAGTTCCGCTTCCACTTCTGATTTTCTTTCATCTTCTGTATGGTTTCATTGTTATGAGATTTCAGCAGGTTATCAGTGATTGGTAAATTAGATCTGATCCTTCTTCCCATTAACATCTGAGCTGGAGAAAAGCCATTCTCCAGGGGCGTCCTTCAGTAAATCAGTAATGCTTTACACAAATCACTGTCAAAAGTCTTTTTCATAATATTCTATACTGTCTGTGCTTTCCGCAAATCCATTTGATTGGGGACAATTTGTGCTTGATGTTTTGTGATTAAAATCCCAATCTATGGCAAATTGCCTAAAATCTGCACTGGAAACTTGTGGTCCATTATTGCTAAAGAGTTCATCTGGAATTCCATGTCTGGAGAAGATTCCCTTCATGCCAGCTATTGCTGATTTACTCTTAGTACTAGGCAGTGTGCAAATGTCTGGATACAGACAATAATAATCTGTGACGATTAAATAATCCTTTAATTGGCAGGTAAATAAGTTAGTGCCGATCTTCTCATAAGGCCTTTTTGTGGAACTGGATGAGGACTCAGTGGCTCTGCCTGTTGGCATGGCTTGTATTTCAAACATGGAAAGCAGTTTCCTACCACATTAGCGATATTGTGATTGAACCGCAGCCAATACAGCCCACGCATGCTCGTTGTTTGCACTTCTCAATTCCTAAATGACCCTCGTGGATCTTCTACAACATTTCTTTTCGGAGGCTTGTTGGAATTACAACTTTACTGCCCTTGAAAATCATCTCATCTATCACAGTAAGTTCATGTCTGCAGTTCAAATAGTTTCTTATACTTGGACAGCAACTGCTTATTTCTTCAGGCCATCCTTTAATTATCACTTCTTTAAGGATTCCCAATGATTCAGCTTTCTCTATTTGCTCTCTTATTTGTTGCAGTTTCCTGTTAGCTATGGAAATTGACTTTACAATCAAAGCTACATAGTCTTGCAGCTCTGTCTTTAAAGTCCTCCCTGGTTTCATGGGAGCCACTGCTCTGGAAAGTGCATCTGTAGTGAACATGAATTTACCAGATATGTAGGTCACAACCAAATCGGATTTTTGCAGTTTTATTATCATTCTTTGAATCGTTAAGGTGCAGTCATTCAGCGATTTGCTAAATAACGCTATCAGGGGCTTGTGTTCCATTTCATCTTCAACTGTCTGTCCATAAATATACTGATTGAATCTTTCACAGGCAAACAATATTCCTAAAAGCCCCTTCTCAATCTGTGCGTAGCTGGTTTCTGCCTCAGCTAGTGATTTAAGTGCATATGCCACTGGTTGCCAAGAACCCTCGTGCTTCGTAAAATTACTGCATCTAGCCCAGACTGTGAAGCATCTGCTGAGATCTTAGTAGGCCTTCCTAGTGTATAAAACTTCACTGGTTCTGGTAGCAGCTGTTTTAAATCTTCCCATGAGTTCTCCTGCTCTGCACTCCAGTACCATTCATTTTTATTTTCTAGAAGTTTTCTCAAAGCTGCTGTTTTGACAGATAGATTAGGTATGAATTTTCCAAGATAATTAGAGGAACCATTAGACATCTTTCTTTGACCAGGGGACATGGCATCATTTCAATGACTGAAATCATCCTCTTATCAGGTTTTACACCTTTGCTGGAAATCATGTCCCCAGCAAAAGTCAGTTCTGTAACCCCTAAAACACATTTCTCCCTGTTTAGTTTAAGGTTTACAGCTCTAGTTGCATCAAGGACTTCTCAAATTCTACAATCATGCCCCTCTTTCATTGAGGCCCAGATGATGTCATCCATCCCACAGTTCCCCATGCATGCCCAGAAGGACAGATGAGTTTTGCTGGGAAGGAATCACAGAGTGGCTCAGCTTCTGTGGCCCAAAGAACCCTGGGATGTGATACCTGAAGTCCCAGTGACACACGCAGGAGAGTGCAGCCATAAGCTGTGACTCCATGGGTGCTCTGGGGCTGGAGCACCCACGGGGAAAAATTGGTGGGTGCTCTGCACCCACTGGCAGCTCCCCTCTCTGCCACCCCCTAGCTCACCTCTGCTCTGCCTCCTCCCCTGAGTGCGCTGAGTTCCGCTTCTCCCCCCTCCCTCCCAGTTCTTCCCACCATGAAACAGCTGATTCATGGCAGCAAGCGCTGGGAGGGAGGAGGGAAGAGAGGGAATGCAACACGCTCAGGGGAGAAGCGAGGCTGGGGCAGGGATTTGGAGAAGGGGTCCAATGGGGCAGGGAGAGGGCAGAGTTGGGGTGGGGCAGGGGTGGAGTTGGGGCAGGGCCGAGCACCCACCAACTCCTGGAAAAGTTGGTGCCTATGAGTGCAGTTACGGTGAGCACACAGTAATGCAAGTAGGACTTTACAGTGAGCAAATCCAGTTGCTCGGACCATGTTCCGAACACGCTGCAGTGAAAATACGCTCCAAAAGTTGGTCTCTTCTGCCACTGGATGGCTCCTGCTGCCATTTTTGTAGCACCAGCTCTAAATTTTGGACTCCTAGAGCCCATTTCAACTCCCAAGTGAAAATGATGGGAATCTTTCGATCAGCTGCAACGGCAATAGGATCAGACCTTTACAGTGGTGCTGGCAAAAAACATTCAGCTAGCCTTGCTATCTGAAAAGGAAGGCACAAGAGGGAGAATTTAATCTCTGTGTGCACACTTTATAATTTTGGGAGGTGTTGAGATGTGTGGAGTGATGGATGTGGTTTACAAAGATGGGTGGATAGAAGTTACTATTATTAAAACTGTTTATTAATTATTATTATTACTGAGGATGAGCCTAGGAGACCCATGACCTCACCATGTTAGCTGCTGTTCAGGCACAGACAAAGGGTACGTCTATACTACCTGCCAGATCGGTGGGTAGTGTTCAATGTATCGGGGATCGATTTATCGCATCTTGTCTCAATGCGATAAAATTGATCCCTGGATCAACGCCTGTACTCCACCTCAGCAGGAGGAGTAAGCAGAGTCGACGGGGGAGCCGTGGCGGTCCACTCATCTCCGTGAGGATGGCCAGGTAAGTTGAACTAAGATACTTCAACTTCAGCTACACTATTCACGTTGCTGAAGTTGCATATCTTAGTTCGACCCCCTCCCCATAGTGTAGCCCAGGCCTAAGACAACATGCCCTGCCCCAAATAAAAATAAACATTAACAACACAGCTCTTATGACGATTGTCCCCAGTGTCCATTCAATGATAAGGATCATCCCAGCTGTCCGATCAAAATTGTCAGAATCTTGCAGTGCCGGCTCCCTCCCCAGTCTCTGCATTTATGTGCAGGGAATTTAATACGTTAACCCACTGGGTAACCTCCACCTCTTATTTTAGAAGAACTCCATCTCCTGCCTTATGCTGTGTATTGGAAGTATTAGCCAAATCAACTGAGTTTGGTGAAAAGCACCTTGCTTAAAGCCCACCGAACAAGCCTTGCTAAATCTCCGTCTAGCAGGTGGGCATCCATTTTACTTGTGTGGAGATGGTGCAGTCCAAACAGGCTCTGACTGTAGGAGACACTCCAATGATCTTTGATTCCAAAATGATGCCTGTGACATTGTTGGATGGTTTCCAACATCATCATTCAGATATTTTCTTTAATGCTCGACTCTGGCAAGCTCGCTGGGAAGATTGTCCACACAGAAATAGAAAGAATTCTCAGACTAAGGTCATGTCTGCGCTAGCGAGCTTACAGTGGCACAGCTGCACTGATACAGCTGTGTCGCTGTAAGATCGCTCACGTAGCTGCTCTGTGCTGACAGGAGAGAGCTCTCCCTTTGACATAATAAAACAACTGACATAGCGCTGCGCACACAAGCACTTATGCCGGCAAACCTTATGTTGCTCAGGGGTGTTTTTTGTGGAAGTGTAGACATGGCTAAATCAGACCTATGGTCCAGCTAGTCCAGTATCTCATCTCCAACTGTGGTTAGGACCAGATGGTTCAGATGAAAGTGTAAGAAACCCAGGATCAGGCAGATGTAAGATAACATGCTCCATGCATTAACCTTCTCTTGAGGTTTCAGAGTGGCAACTGTGTTAGTCTGGATCAGCAAAAAGAATGAGGAGTCCTTGTGGCACCTTAGAGATTAACATTTATTTGGGCATAAGCTTTTGTGGGTTAAAACCCACTTAATAGGATACATGCAGTGGAAAATACAGTAGGAAGATCTATACACACACACAAAACATGAAAAAATGGGTGTTGCCATACCAACTGTAATGAGACTAATTAGTTATGGTGGGCTATTATCAGCAGGAGAAAAAAAAAGTTTGTATTGATAATCAGGATAGCCCTTTTCCAACAGTTGACAAGAAGGTGTGAGTAACAGTAGGGGAAAAATTAGCATTGGGAAATAGTTTTTACTTTGTCTAATGACCCATCCACTCCTAGTCTTTATTCGAGCCTAATTTAACGGTGTCCAGTTTGCAAATTAATTCCAGTTCTGCAGTTTCTCATTGGAGTCTGTTTTTGTTGTTGGAGAATTGCAACTTTTAGGTCTGTAATTGAATGACCAGGGAGATTGAAGTGTTCTCAAATTCTGGTTGGCTAGTGACACATATTCCCGTGTGGGCTGTCACTGGTAGAGATAGGAGGTCTTGTATTCTTGCTATAGCAACATTTATTTTGGCATCTGGGAGACAGCAAAACAACATCAGCCCCAAGTGTCCCAACCCAGGCTTCTTATTGTGGAGTCATAAATGAAAGAACCTCAATCAGTGAAGCACTGCAGTTTTGAACAGAGCAATACTTAAGGTGATGCAATTCTAAGTGGGGCAACACCTAAACAAATTCTTCTGGTCCTTCCCCTAAGTAAAGCTGGCGGCAGATCAGCTGCTTGTGTGATAACCTCTTAGGATATCATTGGATCAGTCTGCCAGCTGGAACACCTATAAAGAGAAACTGGATGGTGCATTTGCTGGTGGGGAGAGGACGTATACAGCAGGAAGATGACTTCTGTGGTGGTGAGACTGATAACCGCTATTTGGTGCTGGCTGAAAAAGGATGTCTTTCGAATCTTGTACCTGCTCACTGTGCTTTGTCTGGCCTACATGGTGCTGAAAGCAATCAAGCTGTATTGGTGGAGAAGGAAGCTGAACAAAGCACTGCAGAGTTTTCCAGGCCCTCCAGTCCACTGGCTTTTTGGCAACGTCCATGAGGTAAGGAAAGAGGTGGTTGTGAAGACTTAAAAGGTCAAAACTGAAAAACCAAAAGCAGCTTTCTTGTATAGAGAGACAGCCTGCTTAGTGGTTAGAACAAAGGTCTGGGAGTCAGGACCTCCTGAGGTATAATCCAAGCTCTGATATAAAGTTGCTATCTAGAATGCAGGGGTGGGGAAATCACTTAACCTCTTGCCTACTCATGGTGAAGGAGGAATAATAATGTTTACATTGATCACTGGATGTTGAGAGGATAAATTGATAATGGAATTTATACTCTATAAATGCTGAAGTATTAGGGTTATTTGGTTATGGATTTTTAAAAAAAAGTTACTCCACGAGTTTGGAAGAGTTATAAATTCTTGTGTTTCGAGACATATGACAACCAGTAGCTAAGGAGGGCTTAAACCTCACCCCCCACCCATTTTTGTGGGCAAGTTATTCCATAACTGTTTTTAGCAGGGTATCTTGTACCATCTTCTACATCTGATAGTATTGGCCACTGTTGGAGACAAGATACTGGACTAGATGGACCCATTGATCTGATCTATTATGGCAATGACAGTGCTCCTATGAAGTAAAAGAGAAATAGAGAAACAACTCCACCTTCCTGGCCTCTAGGCTAATATCATTAGAGCTATGTTTCATGCATAACATTGTGTAGCACACATTATACAGTGTGTGCTTTCCATTTAAGTAGCCACAGAAGAAACAATCAGATGGGGGCAAGAGGGATTTGAGACAGGAAAACTCTGGTTAAACTTTCAGTAGAAAATAATCTAAGAGCAAGGTTATTTATTTAACTTATTTTGCATGCTTCCCATTCAGTAATTTCTTTGCAGACGCAAGGTCCAAATCTATGCTTGTGTTCTGACACTGAAGGTCAGATATTTACTGAACTCAATAGGGTTATTCATATGATTAAGTGTGAGACTACTAATGTCAGTAAGGAATGCAGAATTTAGTCCCCAAAAAATTGGTCACTTTGGGGTTGGATTATCAGTGGCACTGAGCTGACGGAAAGGTGGCATCACATCAGCTTTCTGCATCTCTCTTTCCCCAATCCTGGGGACAGTAGGGGACTGTTTCAGACTCTGGTGTCATTTAGAGCAGTCTTGGGGCTGCTCTGTAATATGCCTGGCTGTCTGGGGGCATCTAAGAGCCATCCATTGGCCAAGGATTCCTGGAGCACAGTGTACTCCAGTCACTCCCTTACTGACCCCAGCACACCCTCCATCCCAGGGGGTCAAAAGCATGTGGCATAAAGGTGTCTATGCCAGCCTCTGAGACTTGGGGATCCCCAGCTGCCTTATGTCAGCTTTCTACCCCCTCTTACCACGGGGATACGGTAAGGGATAGGAGACTTGCCTCGTGTGAAGCCTCCTACAAAAATGAAATGGTAAACAAAGTATTTTGTCCTTCCCACAAACCTCTGGCCTGGCAATCCTAATCAAGCAGCGTGGGGTGTGTTGCAACAGTCTGAAAATGCCAAGGCTAGATTCCTTGAATCTGCCAGGGCTTATAAAAAAGAAAACCCAGCAAGTTCTTTGCCATTTTGCACTGCCGCTTCTACCAACTCACTTGACTGTGCGTAGGAAGGACTTGACGTAGGGGGCTTGAACTGATACAAAGAGAACTGCCAAGTATGCCAACATCTTTACAGCTGACTTAGAACAATGCTTCCTTAGCATTCGTTCCCTAACACCCTTACTCTACTTGTGCTACATTGATGACATCTTCAACATCTGGACTCATGGAAAAGAAGCCCTCGAGGAATTCCACCGTGATTTTAACAATTTCCATCCCACCATCAACCTCAGCCTAGACCAATCCACACAAGCGGTCCATTTCCTAGACACTACTGTGCTAATAAGCGATGGTCACTGTGAAGGTGTGGGACTGGGGCTCGACCCTCTCCAAGAGGCGGAGGGGAGCCACACCAGCTCGCTACACGTTCTCTGGCCGGGCAGGCCCCCTGGCTCCGGTCCTGGGCGACAAACACAAAGTCACAAGGCTCGGGTCCCCGGGTTCGGGGCAGAGCAACACTACAGAGTCAAAAGGGGAGGGCGCTCAGGCCCTCTGCTTCAGGGCTGAGCAACAATACAGAGTCAAAGGGGGCTCAGGCCCCCTGCTTCAGGGCTGTTCAAAGCACAGGGTTTAGGAAGCGCAAGCCCTCTGGTTCAGGGCTGAGCAACAATACAGTGTAAAGGGGCCCAGCCCTAACTTCGAGCGGGGCACCAAAAGCACAGTCAGAGAGCTCAGGCCCTTTTGGCTCAGGGCTGAGCAAAGCACAGGGTTTAGGAAGCTCAAGCCCTCTGGTTCAGGGCTGAGCAGCAATACAGTCTAAAGGGGCCCAGCCCTAAGTTCGGGCGGGGCACCAAACACAGAGTCACAGGGTATGTCTACACTACGGGATTATTCCAATTTTACATAAACCGGTTTTGTAAAACAGATTGTATAAAGTTGAGTGCACGCGGCCACACTAAGCACATTAATTCGGCAGTGTGCGTCCATGGTCCGAGGCTAGCGTCGATTTCCGGAGTGTTGCACTGTGGGTAGCTATTCCGTAGCTATCCCATAGTTCCCACAGTCTCCCTCGCCCACTGGAATTCTGGATTGAGATCCCAGTGCCTGATGGGGCAAAAATCATTGTCGTGGGTGGTTCTGGGTAAATGTCATCAGTCATTCCTTCCTCCGGGAAAGCAACAGCAGACAATCATTTCGCTCCCTTTTTCCCTGGATTGCCCTGGCAGACACCATAGCACAGCAACCATGGAGCCTGTTCAGCATTTTTTTACTGTCACCATATGTGAACTGGATGCCGCTGACAGAGGCGATACTGCAGCACTACACAGCAGCATTCATTTGCCTTTGCATGACAGCAGAGACGGTTATCAGTCATTCTGTACTGTCTGCTGCACCATTTGAGATGACGGTTATCTATCATTCTGTTCCGTCTGCTGCTGTCAGGTGAGGTCGGCCGGGGGTGCAAAGACAAAAATGGGAATGACTCCCGAGCCAATCCCTCCTTTATGGTATCTAAAAATACAGTAAGTCCTGCCTAGAATATGGGGCAAGTGTACTAGAGAACCAGTGTATCAGAGAGCACAGCTGCTCCATGTCAGACCCCGCAGAAATGATGAGCTGCATGCCATTCACGGGGGATGCCCCTGCAACAACCCCACCCGTTGCTTCCCTCCTCCCACAACCTTCCTGGGCTACCATGGCAGTGTCTCCCCCATTTGTGTCATGAAGTAATAAAGAATGCAGGAATAAGAAACAGTGACTTGTTAGTGAGATAAAATGAGGGGGAGGCAGCCTCCAACTGCTATTAGTCCAGGCAGGACATTAAGCGGTGTGGGGGAGAGGAGACCAGCATCCCGCGGCTATGATGGTCCAGGCAGTACAGAATCTTTTGTTTACACATGAAAGGGAGGGGGCTGATGGAGCTCAGCCCCCAGTTGCTATGATGAAGATGGTTACCAGCTGTTCTGTACCATCTACTGGGAATGACTAGGAATTATTCCTATTTTTACCCAGGCACCCCCGGCCGGCCTCACCTGAGGCCAGCCAGGAGCACTCAGCAGATAGCAAGCATATTGTACTGTCTGCCACCAAGGAGGAAAGAGCAGATACTGCTCTTTACTGTCCCAGCATCGTGTCTACCAGCAGCATTCAGCAGACATAGGGTGACATTGAAAAAAGTCAAGAAACGATTTTTTTCCGTTTTCTTTCATGGGGGCGGGGGAGGGGTAAATTGACGAGCTATACCCTGAACCACCCCGGACAATGTGTTTGACCCTACAGGCACTGGGAGCTCAGCCAAGAATGCAAATGCTTTTCGGAGACTGCTGTGGACTGTGGGATAGCTGGAGTCCTCAGTACCCCCTCCTTCCCGCTATAAGCGTCCATTTGATTCTTTGGCTTTCCGTTACGCTTGTCACGCAGCACTGTGTAGCCTGGAGATTTTTTTCAAATGCTTTGGCATTTCGTCTTCTGTAACGAAGCTCTGATAGAACAGATTTGTCTCCCCATACAGCGATCAGATCCAGTATCTGCCGTATGGGATTGGATTTGGGACTGCATCGCCACCCGTGCTGATCAGAGCTCCACGCTGGGCAAACAGGAAATGAAATTCAAAAGTTTGCGGGGCTTTTCCTGTCTACCTGGCCAGTGCATCCGAGTTCAGATTGCTTTCCAGAGCGGTCACAGTGGTGCACTGTGGGATATTGCCTGGAGGCCAATACCGTCGATTTGCGGCCACACTAACCCTAATCCGATATGGTTTTAGCGCTACTCCTCTCGTCGGGGAGGAGTACAGAAACCGATTTAAAGAGCACTTTATATTGATATAAAGGGCCTCATTGTGTGGACGGGTACAGTGTTAAATCAGTTTAACGCTGCTAAAATTGGTTTAAATGCGTAGTGTAGACCAGGCCACAAAGCTCAGGCCCTTTTGGCTCAGGGCTGAGCAAAGCACTCAGTCTATAAGACCAGGACTGTAGGCCTGGGCACCGCAGAGAGGGGGAGTCTGCCACCCGTAAGTGGGGTGGCAGGGGGGATGCAAGCCCACCCACTCCACTGCGTCCCAGCCCGGGGCCCTAACAGTGGCAGAGGGTCCGCTGCTGCGTCAGTGGGGATCCTGCCCGCAACACACTGACATAGGCTCGGATATGGTTGCAGCCTGACCAGAGTCGGCTGTCCCGGGCTACTTCCGACCTCCCCCTCAGGGCCTACCTGGTCCGTAGGGTCGCCCCCCGGGAAGTCCAGCAGCATGGGCTCCTCGCGGCCCTGGTAGTTCCTCAGGGAAGTCTGGGCTGGCTTGCTCCGGTGGTTCCTCTGGGTAACAGCAGGGCTGGGGAGGCTCCAGCGGCTCCTCCGGGTAGTAGGACGCGGGGAAGCTCTGGCAGCCCCTCCGGTAGCAGGCGCGCAGAAGCTCCGGCCAGTCAGGGCGACTGCCCTTGGCCCTAGAGGGTTCCCAGTCTCGAGCTTCCTGCGGCAGGTCTGCTCCTGGCAGCGGCTGGGCTCCAACTGAGCCCTGACGGCCGGCTTTTGTACTTCTGGGTCGTCACCTGACCCTCTGAAAGGTGGGCTCACTGCTCCTTAGCCCCGCCCACTCAGGCTACTGGCTGGGCGCTCCCTCTCCTGGGCAGGAGGGGAGCCACACCAACTTGCTACAGTCTCATAAACACCACCCTATACCGGAAACCCACTGACCGCTATACTTACCTATATGCCTCCAGCTTCCACCCAGGACACATCACACGATCCTCTGTCTACAGCCAAGCTCTAAGATACAACTGTATTTGCTCCAATCCCTCAGACAGAGTTAAACACCTACAAGATCTCTATCAAGCATTCTTAAAACTACAATACCCACCTGCTGAAGCGAAAAAACAGATTGACGGAGCCAGAAGAGTACCCAGAAGCCACCTACTACAGGACAGGCCCAACAAAGAAAATAACAGACTACCACTAGCCATCACCTACAGTCCCCAACTAAAACCTCTCCAGCACATCATCAAAGATCTGCAATCTATCCTGAAAGATGATCCATCACTCTCACAGATCTTGGGAGACAGGCCAGTCCTTGCTTATAGACAGCCTCCCAACCTGAAGCAAATACTCACCAGCAACCGCACACCATACAACATAAACACTAACCCAGGAACCTATCCTTGCAACAAAGCCCGATGCCAGCTCTGTCCACATATCTATTCAAGTGACACCATCATAGGACCTAATCACATCACCATGCCATCAGGGAGCTCGTTCACCTGCACATCTGCCAATGTGATATATGCCATCATGTGCCAGCAATGCCCTGCTGCCATATACATTGGCCAAACCGGACAGTCTCCACGCAAAAGAATAAATGGACACAAATCTGACATCAGGAATCATAACATTCAAAAACCAGAGAGAGAACACTTCAACCTCTCTAACCACTCGGTGACAGACTTGAAGGTGGCAATTCTGCAACAAAAAAACTTCAAAAACAGACTCCACAGAGAGACTGCAGAACTCGAATTAATATGCAAATTAGATACAATTAACTCAGGCCTAAACAGAGACTGGGAATGGCTGGTTCATTACACTAATTGAATCTATTTCCCTATGTTAAGTTCTCCTCACACCTTCTATGGGTCATCTTAATTATCACTTTCAAAAGTTTTTTTTCTCCTGCTGATGATAGCTCATCTCAATTGATTAGATTCTTCCTGTTGGTATGGGTACTTCCACCTTTTCATGCTCTCTGTATGTATAAATATCTTCTGTCTATGTGTTCCATTCTGTGCATCCAAAGAAGTGAGCTGTAGCTCATGAAAGCTCATGCTGAAATAAATTGGTTAGTCTCTAAGGTGCCACAAGTACTCCTGTTCTTTTTGCAGATACAGACTAACATGGCTGCTACTCTGAAACCTGTCACTCCTGAATGTTGGGCCATTACTTCAACTGGAATATTATGTTACGCAAGTGAGTTAGTTACATTGAATGGCAACCGAGTAGCCAGTTTCCTTGCCAGTGTGTTGTGCAACAGCTCAGATAACAAAAACTGAGCATCAGTCCCTCAGGAAGAGATCCTGCTTAGCTCAAATAGATAGAAACCACAAGGTGGTGTCAGTCATTGCTCTACATTTTGTTTCTTCTCTTTATTTCACACTCTGATAGTTTATCTTCACTAGCAGCTGGCACAGTTTCAGGTCTCTCCACCTCTGACCCTGTCTGCTCAAGGGATGCCCCTTTAGGTCCAGGGCCGGTCTGAAGATTTATGGGGCCCTGCGCACTATTATTAAACTGGTGCCTCTATGCCTGATTGCAGCCCGGGGGAGGGAGGGAGGGCAGAAGGACGAGGCAGCAAAGAATACCAAGATGCCCGGCCTGCCTCATGGTGGCGGAGAGTTACAGTTCCCCACAGAGACCCTCGTACCCTCTCCCTCACGCAGACTGTGCAGCGCTGGTGCATTCGGCTCTGTGAATATGGCCCCTGCCTACAGAGACTGCAGTGCGTGGTTGGTGTGCCGGAGCTAACCCACTCTTACATGCTGTCATGGCCGGTGGGTGAAGCTGCTGCTTGGGGATGCTAGCTCCCCAGCCCACCTCTTCGGCCTGTGGCCCCGCCCATACTCCAATCCTGCTCCACCCCAGGCCCCGCCCTCTTCTCACTGTCTCCCTCCTCTTTCGTCCCCCACCCCGCTCACCCTGTTCCAGCCAAATCCCTGAACCCAAATGAAGCAACTGACATTAAAAGCACTACATTTGGGAATAAAAAATGTCACAGGTTTTTTGGATATCCCCTGAAGTTTGTCAGAGATTTATTTGCAAAAACTTGTCTTACTGAATACAACATTAATTATGGAGGAATGCCTGGTGCTGTTTTCCCTTTTCTTAATCAGTATTTCTAAGCTGATTTTATATTTTAAATGTACTCTTAAGCCTTCATAAAGTAATCATTCCAGATTACTACACATTTAACTCATTGAAACAAAGACATTATTTTAAAATAATCAGTCACAGAGGTTTAGTGTGTTCATAACAATATGGATTGCTCTTAGAAAAAGGGAACACTAATTTACTTGGTGATCTCCATAACAGACATGTTTATGAAATGTCACCAACTTTAAAAAATGTTTCCAAAGATTTTAGGCATAACAAAGGATTTTATATCTTACTAGATACTGATTTGGCTGGATGGTTCTCTTAAAACTAGTTCATTGGATAGTCAGAAGTAAAGAAAGGGAACTCTTTGTCCAGTTACCTGAAATGAAAGGGGTGTTGTCCCTTTAAGGGCTCTTTTCAATGGGGGAGTGGGGCGTGAAGGGAGAAAGGGATGGACAGAAAGGACAGGAAGACTTTGGAAGCAAGTTCCCTCCCTCTCATAGTAATTAAAATGTGTATTTTAGATAAGGGTGGTCTTTTGAAAGATTTATTTTAAACACATGTCTGAAGATCCAAGCATTTACGGCTAAAGATGACTGTGCATCTAAAAATCTATGCAAGGATTTTTTAGAAAATGTGATTTTATAAAATTCACCAACTCACTAATGAAATATTTTAAAGCAAATTTTAAACTAAGGTCCTGTAGACTAACATGTTCTGAGTAAATATGACAGTCACGCACAACTGTATATACCTGGAGATTGGCAAATACCTGTGAAATAGGCTCATTACCACTTGAATGGCTCTTCAACAGTTTCAGTATTGTGCTAATAGGTCTGGCAGGCTGGAGGTGTTTTCACCTTTACATTACTAGATCCCCTCCAGAGTAAGAGTCACCAGGTTGCAGCAGGTAGGGTGACCAGACAGCAAATGTGAAAAATCGGACAAGGGGTAGGGAGTAATAGGTGCCTATATAAGAAAAAGACCCAAAAATTGGGATTGTCCCTATAAAATTGGGACATCTGGTCACCCTAGAAGCAGCCACCTGTGGGAGCTTGCAGGAGGGGTCAGAACAGAATTAGGAAGAGCTGGAAGGGTGGAAACTAAGACCCAATAGTGCCCCAAATTTCCAGGTGCCCTATGCAGCCCTGTATGCTGCATATGCCTAAGGACAGGCCTTGTTTAGGTCTCAGGGCTCCTGCTGACACCTCTCTATAGGCAGACTCTGTCCCTCCAGACCATGGTTTCAGGCATGCAGTCCCCCAGCAGTTCACTGCCATTATCCTGTAGCACCTGCAGTCAGGATCTCTCTTTTTCAAGGGCTATGACAGTGATTTACCAGAGACCAGGAAGCCATCACAGATGTTTAAGGACAAAAGCCTTCCAGAGAAAACATCCAGAACAATTGACAGTCTATACGCTGGCTTCAGCTTACCAAGTGTGCCTAGCAGGATCCAGTCCTTCATACCCTGGAGCAGGTGTTTCCATCTTGGTCAGGGGTGGCTCCAGGCACCAGCACACCAAGCGTGTGCCTGGGGTAGCAAGCCACGGGGGGGCGCTCTGCCAGTTGCCGTGAGGGCGGTAGGCAGGTTGCCTTCGGCGGCATGCCTGCGGAGGGTACGCTGGTCCTGCGGCTTCAACAGACCTCCCGCAGGCATGCTGCCGAATCCACAGAACCGAGGACCTCCCGCAGGCATGCCGCCAAAGGCAGCCTGCCTGCCCTGCTTGGGGCGGCAAAATACCTAGAGCCGCCCCTGATCTTGGTTAAAGGTTCCTGGCAGTTGGCTGGATCCAAATGCGGGCCCTCTCAGTCAGTTTAAGCTGACACTTCTATACAGTTTGTGGGGCCTTTGTTTCCCAGCTGTCCTGAAACAGGTAAAAACAGTTACTTCACCTTTGCCCAGGGTGGGTAAAGCTTCAAAGGCCAGGTAGCTGCATAACCAGCATTAGGATTTGGCATTAATAACCCCTTAGTGTGTTTGGATTCCACAAGAATCTCAGCAAGCCAGGAACACAAAGACATATAAAACGTATTAATACAAAGGCCTATCCATGTCCAATAGACCCCTACTGTCTCATGCATCTCAATATAAGTCTTTTGCAGTTTCCATGTGTCCAAGGATGGACTCAAACCCCTCAGCGTTTAAGCTTCTGCCTCTTGGCATTTGCACAACACCTCACATGAGGTGTTATGATGCCTCTCTCATGCCTAAGCCTCAGTCAAACTCAAAGCCAGTGCAGGGAGGTGTTGCCCTGCCAGTCTCACCTGCAAGGCCTGAGTGGGTAGATGTGCTCTCAGAATGACTAACTCCACACAATGAAACTGGAAGTGGGGAGGAAAAGGCAGCCTCTCTTATAACCATTAGTCCAGAGTTTGGGGAATTCACCCAGGATATGAGAGACCCTGATTCAATCCTCACCCATGTTCTGCTCCCCTCTTCTTCCCCCTCCTCCGGCCCCCAGAAGCCAGCAGTGGTTCAGCTCCAGCTGGCAGGCTCCCTTCTAGCCTCCCCACTGCATAGTGCCTGGGAAGCAGCCAGCATGTCCCCATTCCAGCTCCTATGCATAGGGGCAGCCAGGGGGCTCTGCACACTGTCCTCAACCCAAGCACTGCCCCCACTGCTCCCATTGGCTAGGAAGCATGGCCAATGGGAGCTGTGGGGCGGCGTCTGCAGACCAGGCAGTGCGCAGAGCCACTGGCCGCGGCTTCCGCATAGGAGCCGGAAGGGGGACATGTCACTACTTCTGGGAGCTGCTTGAAGTAAGCACCACTCGGACCCTGTACCCCTCCCATACCCCAACACCCTGCCCCAGCCCTGATCCCCCTCCTGCCCTTCAAACCCCTCAGTCTAGCCCAGAGCACCCTCCTGCACCCAAATCCCCAGCTGCACCGCAGAGCCCGCACCCCTAGCCGGAGCCCTCACCCCGCCCACATCCCAACCCACTGCCTCAGCCTGGAGCCCCCTCCCACACTCTGAACTCCTCATTTCTGGACCTACCCTAGAGCCTGCACCCCCAGCCAGAGCTCTCACCCCTTCCTGCACCCTATCCCTCTGGCCCAACCCGGTGTAAATGTGCGAGTGAGTGAGGGTGGAGAGCAAGTGACAGAGGGAGGGGAGATGGAGTGAGTAGGGGGTAGGGCCTATGAGAAGGGGAGAGGCATAGGTGGGGCCTTGGAGGAGAATGGCAGGGGCAAGTGTGTTTGGTTTTGTGCCAGTAGAAAGTTGGCAACCCTAACTCACGCCAGCCTGGTGGTGGTGGTGTTGGGGGTGTCAGACACTTGGGACCAGCCTGGGTAGGATCGGGCCAGCAGCCTGGTGCAGAACTGGGGCTGGTCTGAAGCGGGGGGAGCTGGTAGCTTGGCCTGACACCAGGGTGGGTGGGCATTGTGGCTGGAGCAGGTGGGCTGGGACACCTCTGGCTGTGGGGCCTCAGGAGGAAGGGGCAGGTCAGGGCCTGCTGCGGGCTAGCCTCCCTGAAGTGTGGGGGGGTTCCACCAGCTGCCCATGCCCTTCTGCCTCACGAGGAGAAGGACAATCCATGCTCAAATCCCATTTCTCAGGCGAGTGCTCCTAATGTCTAGGTTATACATTCAGTCTCACTATCTCTGGTCCAATGCATATTTAATTCTATATCCACACAGAGGAACAGCTTCAATGGGAGAGATGGAGAGATGCCACATGAGAACATCCTGGAGTCCTGTGCTCAGGGCCCTCACCTGGGAAGGAGGCAAACCCTTGTTGAAATGCCTTCTCCTCATCTGGCAGAGAGGGGAATTGAACCACATTCCCCCACATCCTGAGGGAGTTTCCTAACCACTGGGTTACAGGTTACAAGGGAAGCCTCCTCCTCTCTCCCCCTGCCACTGGGGATTTTAGAATTAGGTATGGAACACCACTATTCTTGGAAGTAGCAGCTTAGGCCTGTGACTCTAGGAAAGGTTCACAGGAATATATGCCTCCCTCCAGCCCAGATTGAGGGGCCTAACTCCCTGAAAGATGTGGGGTTTAGGATGCACCCATCTCCTTGCCATCTGATATTGGAGTTTAGAATACACTTCTCTCCTTCACATCTGCTATTGGCTGACTACGGTGGTTCCCCACCTAGTATGTTGGCTTTTGTGGATCCCATTCTTAGGGGCTGTCTCTTCCTACACATCATAGGGAGCCTGGTCACCTAACTCAGCTTTTGTGGATTTCACTGGGTGGCTAGGGGTTTAAGAGTTGGGTGTTGCACCACTCAGCCTTGCAATGCCTACGTTTTCTTTGTGGCTATGGACGTTAGTGTCTCTCTGGCTAGAGCTAGTCAGCATTTTGAAATGTTGACACAAACACATGAGATAACCACAGTAACATTTTAAATTAAAAAAAAAAATCGTGTCCATCTTCCAATCATTGCTATAGCTGCTTGGGAAATTTTGAAAAAGTCAATGAAAAAACAGGGGGAATAACGTCAAAGCTTTTTACTTGTCCCTTCTCAACCTTGCTTTCCTGCCATCTCTAAATCTAAGGGCAGGTCCACACTAAAACATTAGGTCGACCCAGTTGCATCATTTAGGATTGTGAAATTCACACCCCTGAGCAACATAGTTAATACAACCTAATCCTTAGTGTAGACAGTGCTAAGCCAACAGAAGAATTCTTCTATCAACTGAGCTACCACCTCTTAGGGAAGTGGATTAACTACAGTGTCAGGGTTTTTGTAGTCTGGAATTGGGAAGGCATTTTAGCACATACTTAAGTTTCAGTAACCTGGAAATTTTCTGAATTCAGGGCCTAGATATGATAAAGTTTAAATTATTTTCCTTATTTTTCTGTGCCTCTGACAAAACCAAAATACATGCCTATGGACAAGAAACCTTTCCCTTTTGGGAGATTTGTTTCCATTTATCAAGCAGGGCGGTATGGAGTATCTCCTGTGATTTGTTTAGAGATCTGTTCACTCTGTGCTCTCCAAGGTCTGCCTCAGAACTATCACGAAGCAAAACAAAAAAGCAGTTTGCTTGCCCCAAGGCTCCAGTAGAGATCCAGCAGGACAAGCTGACTCCTTCCAGATCTCATCTTATCTGAAGAAAAGGCAAAGTTTACAAATTCCTTTATCTCCCAGAATGCCATGGGCTGCTAGGGAACTCTGTCTCCTAGCAACCTTGCTCCCCTGAATCCTAGAGGACTATCCCAAGTCAGCCTTGTCCCTCATCACTGAGGGGAGTTTCAACCCACTCAGCTTGGGGAACTCCAGCCTCAGGTTCACCGGTATGTTTTAAGAGGTAAAACCTGGATCAGAGTAGTGCCACGTCTTAAGGGCCAATGCACTTTGTTCCATCCAGGGTACTTTGTGTCATCCTCTAATTAATTCAGCAGTATCATGTATAAATAATTAAAATTGGGATGGAACCATCACTGGTGGGGGTCTGCTGCTGAATGAATATCCCAGGAGATGAGTGAATCATAGACTCATAGACTCTAGGACTGGAAGGGACCTCGAGAGGTCATCGAGTCCAGTCCCCTGCCCTCATGGCAGGACCAAATACTATCTAGACCATCCCTAATAGACATTTATCTAACCTACTCTTAAATATCTCCAGAGATGGAGATTCCACAACTTCCCTAGGCAATCTATTCCAGTGTTTAACTACCCTGACAGTTAGGAACTTTCTCCTAATGTCCAACCTAAATCTCCCTTGCTGCAGTTTAAGCCCATTGCTTCTTGTTCTATCATTGGAGGCTAAAGTGAACAAGTTTTCTCCCTCCTCCTGATGACACCCTTTTAGATACCTGAAAACTGCTGTCATGTCCCCTCTCAGTCTTCTCTTTTCCAAACTAAACAAACCCAATTCCTTCAGCCTTCCTTCATAGGTCATGTTCTCAAGACCTTTAATCATTCTTGTTGCTCTTCTCTGGACCCTCTCCAATTTCTCCACATCTTTCTTGAAATGCGGTGCCCAGAACTGGACACAATACTCCAGTTGAGGCCTAACCAGCGCAGAGTAAAGCGGAAGAATGACTTCTCGTTTCTTGTTTACAACACATCTGTTAATGCATCCCAGAATCACGTTTGCTTTTTTTGCAACAGTATCACACTGTTGACTCATATTAAGCTTGTGGTCTACTATGACCCCTAGATCTCTTTCTGCCATACTCCTTCCTAGACAGTCTCTTCCCATTCTGTATGTGTGAAACTGATTGTTCCTTCCTAAGTGGAGCACTTTGCATTTATCTTTATTGAACTTCATCCTGTTTACCTCAGACCATTTTGAATTTTGACCCTGTCCTCCAAAGCAGTTGCAATCCCTCCCAGTTTGGTATCGTCCGCAAACTTAATAAGCGTACTTTCTATGCCAACATCTAAATCGTTGATGAAGATATTGAACAGAGCCGGTCCCAAAACAGACCCCTGTGGAACCCCACTTGTTATACCTTTCCAGCAGGATTGGGAGCCATTAATAACTACTCTCTGAGTACGGTTATCCAGCCAGTTATGCACCCACCTTATAGTAGCCCCATCTAAATTGTATTTGCCTAGCTTATCGATAAGAATATCATGCGAGACCGTATCAAATGCCTTACTAAAGTCTAGGTATATCACATCCACCGCTTCTCCCTTAACCACAAGGCTCGTTATCCTATCAAAGAATGTTATCAGATTAGTTTGACATGATTTGTTCTTTACAAATCCATGCTGGCTATTCCTTATCACCTTACCACCTTCCAAGTGTTTGCAGATGATTTCTTTAATTACCTGCTCCATTATCTTCCCTGGCACAGAAGTTAAACTAACTGGTCTGTAGTTTCCTGGGTTGTTTTTATTTCCCTTTTTATAGATGGGCACTATATTTGCCCCCTTCCAGTCTTCTGGAATCTCCTCCGTCTCCCATGATTTCCCAAATATAATAGCTAGAGGCTCAGATACCTCCTCTATTAACTCCTTGAGTATTCTAGGATGCAATTCATCAGGCCCTGGTGACTTGCAGGCATCTAACTTTTCTAAGTGATTTTTTACTTGCTCTTTTTTTATTTTATCTTCTAAACCTACCCTCTTCCCGTAAGCATTCACTATACTAGACATTCCTTCAGACTTCTCAGTGAAGACCGAAACAAAGAAGTCATTAAGCATCTCTGCCATTTCCAAGTCTCCCGTTACTGTTTCCCCCTCCTCACTGAGCAGTGGGCCTACCCTGTCCTTGGTCTTCCTCTTGCTTCTAATGTATTGATAAAAAGTCTTCTTGTTTCCCTTTATTCCCATAGCTAGTTTGAGCTCATTTTGTGCCTTTGCCTTTCTAATCTTGCCTCTGCATTCCTGTGTTATTTGCCTATATTCGTCCTTTGTGATCTGACCTAGTTTCCATCCCTACCCTTGTGGGAGGATGGGGAAAACAGGGTTAACTGGTCCAGAAGTACCCATTGCAAAACAAAACAGAAGCTTGGGAGGGGCTGCAGCCTATGGCCTATGGCCATAGGAATCCCACAGATGGCAGGATGGGGTCCCTGCTCGCACAAAGTGAACCCTCGGACATTTGGAGTGCTGGACTATGGTGACCTGCTGTTACAACAACTAATCATAAATCTATATTGGGGTAGCACCTAGGAGTCCCAGTCATGGACCAGAATCCCATTGTCCTAGGCATTGTTCAAACATATGACAAAAAGACAGTTCCCACCCCAAAGAGCTTGCAACAGGTGGAAATAAACAGACGGGGAAGCAATAATAATAATTTATTTCACTATTATGACACCTATGATCAACAGTGTAGGAGCCTCAGAAATCACAGTAGCCACCCAAGTTAAAAGTCAGCTGAAAAGTACAACTGAGTACAAATGGGTGGTAAAAAGGGGGGACTTGGCATAGGCACATATCAGACACCTAGCTTTTGTCTTCTCTTTGTCATTAATAGAGCTGGTTGAAAATTTTCAGATGGGTCTATCACAAAATTTGATTCATCGCAATCTAAACATTCCATAGACATTGATTTTTTACTCCATTTTGTCTAGGAAAAAAATCAAAATGAAGGATTTGTTTCAAAACAGCTTATTGTTTTGAATTTTTAAAAATATTTATATATATTGTGACAGACCCAGGCCAGTGGGGTGCAGGAGTCTGGTAGAGGGCAAATATACTGGTCACTGGGTAAGTAGTTTTCTGTTCCCTGAGTGACCAGAGCAGGGTCTGCACTAGAGTAATCAGGAACTTGCTAGAACCAATTAAGGCAGACAGGCTGATTAGATCACCTGCAGCCAATCAAGGCAGGCTAATCAGGGCCCTTGGGTTTAAAAAGGAGCTCACTCCAGTCAGGTGAGGGGGAGCCAGAGGAGAGGAAGTGCGTGTGAGGAGCTAGGAGCAAGAGGCACAAGGAGCTGAGAGTGAGAGGCTGTGCTGCTGGAGGACTAAGGAGTACAAGCGTTATCAGACACCAGGAGGAAGGTCTTGTGGTGAGGATAAAGAAGGTGTTTGGAGGAGGCCTTGAGGAAGTAGCCCAGGGAGATGTAGCTGTCACACAGCTGTTACAAGAGGCACTATAGACAGGGCCGTCCTTAGGATTTATGGGGCCCTACGCAGTATTATTAAACTGGTGTCCCTGTGCCAGATGGCAGCCCAAGCTCACAGCCTGGTGGGGGAGGGGGAGGAGGGACTTGACAGCAAAGGATAATGAGATGCCCAGCCTGCCTCATGGTGGCGGAGAGTCACAGTTCCCCGCAGAGACTTCCATGCCCTCTCCCTCATGCAGAATGGACATGAAGAAAGTACCTAATTAAAAGCACTAAAATTTGGGAATAAAAAATGTCAGTCACAGGTTTTTTGTTATGCTCTGAAGTTTGTCAGAGATTTATTTGCAAAAACTTCATAGTAAGGGTGAGTCAGCTGTCCTGCTGAATACAACATTACATATAATGGAATACATGATGCAGCTCTTCTCTGTTTTTACATTTTCTTATTCAGTATTTCTAAGTTGAATTTATATTTTAAATGTACTCAAATCTTAAGCCAGCATTCCAGATTATTACATATTTAACTCACTGAAACAAAGACATTCTTTTAAATTAATCAGAGAGGTTTAGTGTGTTCATAACAATGTTCATTGCTTTTAGAAAAAGGGAACAGTAATTTACTTTGTGTGATCTCCATAACAAGAGACATGGTTATGAAATTTCACCAACTTTAAAAAAATATGTTTCCAAAGATTTTAGGTATAACAAGGATTTTGTCTTATTAAGGTACTGATTTTGCTGGAGGGTTCTTTTAAAACTAGTTCGTCGGATAGTCAGAAGTAAAGAAAGGGAAACTCTTTGTCCAGCTATCTGGAAGGGAAGGACTGTTGTCCCTTTAAGGGCTCTCTTCAGTGAGAAGTAGGGGGAGAGGTGGTGAAGGGATGGACAGAAAGGACAGGAAGACTTGGAAGCACTTTTTTTTTTAACTATAGTAATTAAAATGTGTATTTTAGATAAGGGAGGTCTTTTGAAGGATTTATTTAAAAAACTGTTTGTCTGAAGATCCACGCATTTAAGATTAAAGTTGATTGTGCATCTAAAACTCTATGCAAGCATTTTTTAGAAATGTGATTTTATAATCTTCACCAGCTCACTAATGAAATATTTTTAAAGCAAATTTTAAACTAAGGTCCTGTAGACTGACATGTTCTGTGTAAATATTACATTAATGCACAACTGTTTTTGTCAGTAAAGTCAGAAACTGACAGTATAAAAATTTATTTGGGCATAAGCTTTCATGGACATCAGATGAAATGGGTTCTAGTCCACAAAAGCTTATGCCCAAATAATTTGTTAGTCTTTGAGGTAACACAAGGACTCGTCCTTGTTTTTGCTGATACAGACTAACAGGACTACCACTCTGAAACCTGTCAGTATATACCTTGGGGTTGGCAAATGCCTGTTAAATGGCTTTATTACCCCTTGAATGTCTCTTTAACAGTTTCAATGTTGTGCTAATAGGTCTGGAAGGCTGGAGGTTTTTTCACTTTTAACTACTAGATTCCCTCCCAAGGAAGACTCACTAGGCTAGAGCAGCCATCTGTGGGAGCCTGCAGGAAGGGTCAGAACAGGGATAGGAAAACAAGAGGGTGGACACTAAGACCCAGTGGTGCCTCAAATTTTCAGGTGCCCTACGCAGCTGCCTATGTTGCCTATGCCTAAGGACGGCCCTGACTATAGACAGCTGCAAATCCATAGGGCCCTGGGCTGGAACCCGGAGTAGAGGGCGGGCCCGAGTTCCCCCCAAACCTCCCAACTCCTGATAAGACACAGGAGGAGTTGTTCCAGACAGTGGGGGAGATCACTGAGGTGAGCAAATCTGCCAATAAGTGCAGGACCCACCAAGGTAGAGAAGGAACTTTGTCACAATATTTACATTTTTATATTTTATAAAATAATGGAAACATGTAAAAACATGCAAAATGGAATATAAAACATAAGAATCAACTAAAATGTAAAAATATAAAATAATAAATTAATACTGAAACATACCATTTTGATTGTATTGAAATGGAAAATTTCAATGGACCCCCAAATGATCCCTCTCCTCCAACACTTCATTTTACAGGAGACTGAAATTCAGTGTTTCATTCTGATTCTGAACAAAATTCAGATTTTCCCATAAAACAGAACTGCAGGTTCCCAACCAGCACAGGTCATTCATTACTAGTATTTAGTAATCTAGATATTCACCGATTCTTATAGCACCATAAAAACACACGGTGCTGTAGAATAATAATCCCTGTCCTTATCTGCACCATGAAAATTAATGATTTTCCTCACTGACGTTTAAGGAAGCAGGATCAAATCCTATGGCACAAGCTGATACAACAGAGACCAAGCAGAGCTGAGTTTGACTCTTGTAGCAATAACACCTCCTGGAGTAGGTGACACTTCAGAAGTTTTAAGAAAGAGAAGGATGGTACATAAGGAACATTAGCTGGGTGCTCGTGCCAAGAATGCAGGCCTGGCAGAAGAGAAGGCACAGAATCAGGATTGAGCGGTGGAGCCTGATGGCGCTATCAGGGCAGAGCTGTGGGTGAAGAGTAAGAAGCACAAGACGGTGTGGGAGGAGATGAAATTTTAAATTGATGATCCTAACTATGTGCACAGGCAGGGCAAGATTCCATTGCTGGTGTAAATCAACACTGCACCAGGAGGACAATTTGTACATCTTATATGATGTTTTTAGATCAATGGAAGAGAACAACAAAGTCAAAACTCTTGGCATAGATTTTGATTTTGATATTGCCTTGAAGGAAACAGATCAAATTTGAAACTGTTGTTAATATTCAGCTGTATAATAAATTAGGGGACAATGGATAGTCATTTTTAAAAAGAGTAAATGGGATTGTCACAGTTCAAGGAAACTGCACTTGTATTCCCCCTCTATGGTCCCTCCAGGGCACCAACTCTAGGGTCCCAGCTCCTCCACAGTCACATCTCTTGGGCAAAGACACACACATCTCTCCCTTCTGAGAAGAGTATTTTCAGGCTTCACAGCTCACTACCTGCACTATGAATTTCCCAGCAAAGTCAGACTGCCTATGGAGGTCTGCTTTACTTTTCTCCTCAGAGCTAGTAAACAGTGCAATTGCCACAATTATAAAAAGTTAACGTTCAGCTCTTTCTAAGCAAGCACATTTTTTTCTTAAGGTATAAGCATTACAGAGCAAACATATTAAAACAAACAATAAAAGAACTTACACGTGTGCTTTACCAGAGATCACCTCCAGCTCCAACAAGATCTCTGGCTGGTGAACAGTACTTCAAACCTCACCAAGAGTCACAAGTTCATAATGGCTGTTATTTCAGAACGAGCGCACTCATGAATCTATGAGCCCCTCCTTTGTTGAGTTTGGATCTTTGAAGAGACCATGAATGGGTAATCAGTCGTACAGGGGGTTTCCCACTCAGAGAGAAGCTTGCATAAACAGAGTAGATGCATTGTACACCCATCCTAGAGATTTCCTGGGATTTCCCTTTCTTTAAAAGTTCATTCTTTTCTTGACCAATTGTTTTAAGAGTTCCTTGAAGCACAGAACCCTTTCTAAAGTTTACATTAGTCCTGTCTCCCCCTAAAAATTAGATACCATCCCATAATAATACATATACATTTGTATTTTAATACAATGAACTCCTAGGATACTTAATTCAATAAGGTTTGTCCAGGATATTGCAGAAAATTGCTATACCTGTCACAGGGATGACTCCGGTAATTATAGGCCAGTCAGTCAGACATCGATCCCAACCAAGATAATGGAGTGACTGATACGGGACTAGATTAATAAAGAATTAAAGCAGGGTAATATAATTAATAGCAGTCAACATGGTTTCGCAGTGCAGGACTCACCACTGCGGTGCCTCCTGCTGGTCGTCTCAGGGAATTAGCGTTTCCAACCTCTGGAGTGCCTCTGCAGGCCAGTGTCCTGCTGCCACTTGGCCCCCATGTCCCTCCCAGGACCCGGTGCCCCTTGTCTTTGGGGTGCTGTCCCCTGGCAATACCCTCACAGTCTCAGGGTCTCCCCACCCAGAGGAATCCCCCAACCCTCTATCCCCATCTTGCTTCAGTCGTGGGTTACGGCTAGTCACCACCTAGCCCCCGCTCACTGGGGCAGACTGCAGTGTAAAAGCCACTCATCATAGGCAAGAGGGGGGGTTGGACCTGCTGCCTCTGCCTACCTGTGGGCTGCCCCTGGCAACCCCAGTACCTAATTGGCCTTCCACTAGGCCACCGCCTGGGGAGTTTCCAGGCCGGAGCTCCCCAGCTCCCTTGGCCTTCCCCCAGCCCTGCTCCACTCCAGATACCTTCTCTCAGCTCCCTACAGCCAGGTCCCTCCCTCTCAAAGCTAGAGAGAGTCTGTCCTTCTGACCCACTGCCCTCTTATAAGGGTCAGCTGGGCCCTAATTACACCGGCTACAGCTGTAGCTGTTTTCCCAAACAGCCCAGCTTTTTCCTTAGCCCTCTCCCCAGGGGCGGCTCTACCCATTTTGCCACCCCAAGCACGGCGGCATGCTCCCGCGGGATGCTCCCAGCGGAACCTCCTCAGGGACGCCTGCGGGAGGTCCACCAGAGCCACCTGCCACCCTCCTCGCGACCGCAGAGCACCCCCCTCAGCATGCCACCCCAAGCACGTGCTTGGCGTGCTGGGGCCTGGAGCCACCCCTGCCTCTCCCAGGGCTGTTTTAAGCCTTTCTTTTTCTGATGAATTTTAAAGTTGGATTGATAAAGGTAACAGAGTTGATGTAATATACATAGACTTCTGTTAGGCACCTCCAGTCTAGACCTTACATCATCAATGGAGCCACACTGATTTGCACCTACTGAGAATCCATCTCTGTAGGCGAGTCTACACTGCAAAAACAAAAACAAAAACAGGAAACAAACCACGGCATTGCATTGCAGAAACCGAGTCTATGGGCTGGGGCTCATGCAACTGGGCAAAATATAGCACTGTAGACATTTCTGCTCAGGCTGGAGCTTGGGCTGTGAGACCCCATCCCTGGCCAGGTTTAAGAGTCCATGCTGGAAAGTCTACACTTCTATTTTAAGCCCTGTAGCATGAACCCCACAAGCCCAAGTCAGTAGACCTGGGCTCTGAGACTTGATGTTGTGGGTTTTTTTAAAGTATAGATGTATCCTAAGAGTCTTCATTGTGAGAAGAGACAAAAGAAGGCACATGATTAGGGCTGGCCAAAAAAATCCACATTAATTTCTGTGGAAATTTTAGAAAGAAATGAAAATTTTCTGTTTTGTTCAAATTTGTGTGTGTGGAAATTTTCACTTTTTTGGAGGAGGGGAATCAAAATTGAATGAAAGTTTCCATTTCACTTCACATGGAAGTTTTTAATTTTGTTTTGTTTTTTTTCAACCGTCCCCTCCCCCACAAATCCATTTCTGATGTTTGGATTTTGGATTTTGATTTCTCTCCTCACCCTTTCTTTACCTCTCACATGTGGTTTTTTTATTTTTTTTTGCTTCGCTGGTGGACCCTTCTCCCTTCCCATGTGTCCCAAAATTTTCTCCCTCTCATCTGGTTACCTTATCTCCCCCCTGCCCCCCACGCTCTGGACAATGGAGAAGGGGAGACTTTTAAAAAAGGAGAGAAACTAAGGAAAATCCCACCCCCAACCAAAGTCAATGTGGTTGAAAAGTCAGTGTTCTTTGAAAATATCCTGTGACAAAATTTCCAGCCATGTTCTACCCATGATATCGCTTGTGTATGCCTGCTAGAACTTGTTTTCTTTCTCTTTGGAAGGCATCTGGTCGCCTTTCAAATTACTAAGATATCATTGAACAACCTAAAGCATCTGAAATGTGTTAACAAAAAATCTGAGGATGCATCATAGAAGTTGACAAACTGGATCAGATTGGCTCATCTTATCATTTTATTTAGTGCTGTAGATTTTTAATGTGCTTATTCTGTAGACACCATAGTTTCAAGTGCTGCATTATCCAGCCCACGCCTGAGGTTGGTTGCTTTTGCTAAACCCTTACGGTAAGGCACAATTCTTTTATTAAGCAACTAACCACTGCTATCAAATGACATTGTAAATCTGATGAAAACAAAGGTCTTCAAGCCTGGTTCTACTCCCACAGGGTATATAAAAGGAGCTAATTTTTGAAGTGAGACTTTGTGGGTGGAAGATGGAGCATCTTAATACTGGAGTGTACTAGGGAAGGAAGGTGTGTGTACTTTGCTTGCTTAAATGTTTGTTCATCTCACTTTCATGGCAATGGATTATTAAATAATAGTTCTGATATAACAAACATGGTCAGATGGATCACAGACTTTAGAGTTTGCACTGTGACAGTAATCCTTTCCTCTGACACTGGAAAGGTTGTCTTGAACTCTACAGGAGAGAGATTTTGGCAAACACCTGTCTTATTGCTCCTGTCCTTTTTTCCCTCCATCATTGTTGCAGTTCACCAGAAGAGGGAAGGATCTGGACAAGCTTTTGGAATGGAGTAAAAAGTACGCACGTGCCTTCCCCGTGTGGTTTGGGAAATTTGTAGTGTTTGTGAGCCTCAACGATGCTGATTACGCTAAGGCTGTATGTGCCAGGGGAGGTAAGAGGTGGTGCATTTTGCCTCTGAATGAGAACAACACACTTGTTATCGAAGTCCTCCAAGGTGTGATTCTGCTCTGAGGCCTGCCAGGAATTGAGTAAGCAAGTATAACCTCAGCCCTGATGTATGGCTGCAGTCTTCTGCCTTTTTTCCTTGGGGTTATGGGCTAAGTTCCCTCTAAGCTGTGCAGCCGCGGAGCAGCCTATCAGGCACTCAGGGCTGTGACAGAGAGAGACGCCCCTCCCCCAGCCCTGGACCTGCCGCAACAGGGAGAGACAGATTTCCCCCCCAGCCCAGGTGCTGCTGTGGGGAGAGAGAGGGCTGGGGGAATCCTCTCTCCCCACCGCAGCCCCAGGGCAGCCTGCACCCCAAGCCCCTCATCCCCGGCATCACCCCAGAGCCCACACCTCCAGCTGGAGCCCTCACCCCCCCACTCCAACCCTCCGTCCCAGCCTTGAGCCCCCTCCTGCACCCTGAACCCCTCATTCCTGGCCCCAGCCCTGAGCCCCCTCCTTCACCCTGAATCCCTCATCCTTGGCCCCACCCCAGAGCCCACACCTCCAGCTGTAGCCCTGACCTCCCACACTCCAACCCTCTGCCCCAGCCCTGAGCTCCCACCCACACCTTGAACCCCTCATTCCCAGCCCCAGCCCTGATCCTCCTCCGATACCCTGAACCCTCTCATTCCTGACCCCACACCCTGAGCTAGAGCCCTCACCCCCCGACTGCACACCTCCAGCTGTAGCCCTGACTTCCCACACTCCAACCCTCTGCCCCAGCTCTGAGCTCCCACCCACACCCTGAACCTCTCATTCCCAGCCTCAGCCCTGATCCTCCTCCCCACCGCAGCCCACCGCACTCCCCACCTCCCCACCGCAGCCCCAGGGCAGCCTGCACCCCAAGCCCCTCATCCTCGGCATCACCCCAGAGCCCACACTTCCAGCTGGAGCCCTCACCCCCCACTCCAACCCTCTGTCCCAGCCTTGAGCCCCCTCCTGCACCCTGAACCCCTCATTCCTGGCCCCAGCCCTGAGCCCCCTGCCTCCCTCTGAATCCCTCATCCTTGGCCCCACCCCAGAGCCCACACCTCCAGCTTTAGCCCTGACCTCTCACACCCCAACCCTCTGTCCCAGCCCTGAGGTCCCACCCACACCCTGAACCCCTCATTCCCAGCCCCAGCCTTGATCCTCTTCCGATACCCTGAACCCCCTCATTCCTGACCCCACACCCTGAGCCAGAGCCCTCACCCCCCCCGACTGCACCCCAATGCTCTGCCCCAGCCCTGAGTCCCCTCCCACACTCCGAACCCCTTGGCTCCACCCCCACCACACACCACCTCCATATTGGGGCACATAAGAAAATTCATTCTGCACATGCATGGGAAAAATTAGAGGGAACATTTGTTATGGGTCTTGAGTTCACCTATAAAGATGCCTGGTACCTTCACCCAAGGAAACTCCTAGTGCAGAGAACACAGAAGGCTTGTCCCTTTAGAAAATATTTCACACACAATATCATAAAGAGGAGTGTCAGTTAGAGCACACACAAAAATAAAATAGCTATCACAATTCCCAGGTAATAAAACAGTGACGGTTGATTAGGCATGGGGAACTGAGGCTAAGGGACAAAGGAAAAAGGGATCAGGATAATAAAAGATAAAAACAGCAATACAGCAACTCCACCCCTTCCAACATATATAAACACTAAAAGCCACCCTTGGAGCCCAGCACCTGCCTAGGTAAATAGTGAGTTAAGGCTCATCCTTTGATTGGTGTTGCAACACTGAAGTTGGTGGCTGGCTTAAAACAAAACAGCAAAATAAATAAATAAGTATGTTCTTATGAAGTATCCGCCCCAAGGATGGCCAAATCATCCGTGTTGCTCTCTGGTCTGGATTCCAGTGTGCAGGTAGTTAGCTCTTGGTAGCCTGACCATGATTCTCCACATTACTGAGTGTCCCAAAAATCCCGTAAAATCCTTCCTTGGATAGGAATGTGGAGGGCTGAAAGGTCCTCCCTGGACTGTGACGCTTCTCTCTCTGCTACACTCCAAACACAGCCAAAAAACTGAAAGTAAAACCAAACCCATTGTGTCGGAGTTCTGCCTTATTACGCCTGGTTCTGGTAGTGTTGCTAGCCAGTCTGTCTCCTCTGCCACTAATTGCTGCTGTGATTCAGGGGCAAGTCCACTAGATGCTCAGTGTAGCACTTCAGAAGCACCTTCTCCAAAGTCCAATCAGTCTGGACCAGACCACTAACACAAAGCTGTTTTTCTCTCTCTCAATCACAATTTTGCAGATCCCAAGGATAATATTTTCTATCGCTACGTACTCCCATGGATTGGTAAGTATATTCTTGCTTTTAGCCATCAATAATGATATGGAGAAGCTACTCCGCCAGCTGAGGATCAGCCCTTGTGTTTCCATGATTGCAAAGCAAGGCTGTTTCAGATTGTTTCAATACACAAAAACTCCCGGGGCAACTTCATCCCTTATTATTACCATTCATGCTTATTACAGTAGTGCCTAAGGCAGGGCCAACCAAACGTGGGGCCCCATTGCGTCGGCACTGTACAAACAGGGTGTGAGAAGGGATGAAGCTGTTCAGATGAATGGAATTACAACATGTCCAAATTTGGCTCTACCTGCTTTTGCTCCGCTGCCTCAATGGTTTGTTCAGCAGCTGCCTGAAGTGTTTATGGTGTCTGTGATTTTAAAGACTTTCATTCTTTAATTCATTTCCATTTGAAAAGCTATACAGTGTATTAAACGTTAAAAACATTTCGACGGAGCTTGCAGAGCAGCTGATTCACTGCAGCAATTTCCTCTCTAGTGACAGTCACTCTGACCCAGAGGCGATCTGCCTCTTCTTGCCACTGAGCCTGCTGGCCAGGTCATGGTGTGGTCACACCCCTTCTGGGGTGACAGAAAGTCCAATGAATTGAAGTCCTTACGTCTGGTCCTCGGTCCCAAATCTCAGCCTCAATGTCCACTCCTTAGAATCCTTTCCCAGGGCTTTAGATCATCCTGATGTCCTTATGTCAGGGGCTTCAAGTCACCTTCCCAGTGGCTAGTAGGGGAACCCAGATCCACCGGCTACACTGGGCTCCAGGCCAGGAACTCTGGGATAAGCAGCCAAGATCTGCTCCCTCAGACACCTTGCTGCTGCCTCCCTGGACTCCTTCTTGTCTTTTTCTCAGTCCTTTCTTCAGTTCTTTGCAACAATCAGCTCCTCCCAGGGTTTCTCCCCAAGAGGCCCAGTTCCTGCCCTTGTACCAGGGTCTGCCATAGAAGCTGGCTCCAATCGTGTGTCTTACCCCCTCCCTCCATCCACAGGCTTTGTCCTCACCCTGAAGGAATCTTCTTGCTCCCCTCAGGTTTCTCCACTCTCTATTACGAAGAAGGTGACTGCAGTCTGACAATAGGCTAATGGTACCAAGGGAAAGCCTGTAATAGGGTAGTGATGGGTAAACCCAGTTACCTTTCCACCCTGGAGATAAACATTCACCTGAAATGAGATTTTGTAAGATATTTACCTTGAAACTAGCAAACAGGATAAAATGTCGTGATTGGGGATGCGGCGGGGGGGGGGGAGGGCGGAACGTGGAGGTTTGGTTTGGAGACACATTCAGAAGCTGCTCATCTGAACCTCTTGCACTTAGAAAAAAGTCAGGCAAGAGATTTTGCAAGAAGAAACTACCTCCTTAGATTCTGGTACTTTCTTCCAGTTGAGCCAGAAATACCAGGTGCGCAGCATTCCCCAAACTTGAATGGTGTACTACTTTAATACTGTTGATCGTGGATCCAAATTACTTGAGGTTTAGGCATTGGTACAGAAATGATTAGATTGCGTTGACGAATAGGCTGAATTTTTCAATCTGGAATTTTTTTCAATGAGGAAAAGGCCTTTCATAAATGAAAAATTTTGTGGATATATACATGAAATTTTCTGAATTTTTGACAATGCCCCCAAACCAAAATCATTTCATTTTTCAAACCCGGAAACCTACTTCTTTTTTAATTGTAGGAGTTTTGGTTGTCCCCCCTTTTCTTTCACCATCCCCCCACCCCTTTTCACTGCAAAAAAAGAGGGGAAAAACACTAAATCTCCAAAAACCAAAACATGGTTTTGGAAAACCAAATATTTCCCTGTTATCAGTTTCCAGTTTTTCTTCAAAATAAATTAAAAGATTTTGAATATTTTTTGCAAGGAATGTAGAAAAAATAAATTATTCCCCCCCTTCTCACGCATAAAACATATGTACCACTTTTCTGAGCAGTTCCCTTCTCTAGTGACTGAAATCATCTGATCTTTGTTGCCTGTGTTTCTCCAGGGAAAGGATTACTGACCTTACAAGGGCCAAAGTGGTTCCAGCATCGTAAACTGCTGACTCCAGGATTTCACTATGGGGTTTTGAAACCTTATGTGTCATTGATTACCAAGTCTACACAAGTGATGCTGGTAGGAACTGCTGTTGCAATTGTCATCACCTACACTTGGTTCTTTTCTGACTTCTATGCTGAAAGCAAAGCTTCTCTTGCCATTTCTTCACTGTTCTCTTGGATTCTCTGCCTGCATTTAGTATTTGAAAGACATATGGGGTGATTCACATGCTATGACATAATTTACACTTGTGTAACATGTTACTAGATCAGAATTCTCCACTCACAATGGTGGTGTGATAAATGAAGGTGGGTGTAGGGGACTTCCTTTGAACACACAGCTAGCCAGTAAGCTGTAAAATCCCTCTTGGTAGCTACTCTCTGCTTCCTTTAGCCGTAAAGGGTTAAAAAGACCCCCAGATTAAAATAAATAAATAAATAAAAAGGAGAGGGCATCTGACCAAAAGAGCCAATGGGACAGCTAGAACTTTTTAAAATTGGGAAAAAACTTCCCTTTGTTGTTTGTTTGTTCTCCGAGAGAGGGGACAGAGCAGGACAGGGCTGAAGTTATGCTGTAAGCAGCTTTAAAACCAGGTATGAAAACACATCAATTCATATCTCAAACCTACTTATCTGAAACCCCAGATGTGTAAGTAGATCAGAAATGTTTAGAAAGACGCGATTAGATTATTTTCTTTTATTTCTCAACGGCTTGTGGACTCCTCTGTGCTAATCCCAGATGCTTTTGTTTGCTTGTAACCTTTAAGCTGAACCCCCAACAAAGCTATTTTGGGTGCTTAGTTTTTGGAATTGCTCTGTTAAAATCTATCAATAGCCTAAATTCCAGAAGTATTTTCTTTCTTTCTTTCTTTCTTTCTTTCTTTCTTTCTTTCTTTCTTTCTTTCTTTCTTGTTTTTAATAAAATTTACCTTCTTTAAGAACAGGATTAGATTTTTGATGTCTTAAGAGGTTTGTGCCTGTTGTTTGATTAGCTGGTGGCAACAGCTAATTTCCTTTGTTTTCTTTCTCAGCTCTTTCCCAGAGGGGAGGTGAAAGGGCTTGAGGGTATTTCACAGGAGGAATTCTCAAGTGTTCCTTCCTGGGTCCAAGGTGGGTTTTGCATGTGGGTAGTGGTAGCATTTACCAAGCCAAGGTCAGAGAAAAGCTGTAACCTTGGGAGTTTAATACAAGCCTGGAGTGGCCAGTATTAATTTTTAGAATTCTTGCAGGCCTCCACTTTCTGCACTCGAAGTGCCAGAGTGGGGATTCAGCCTTGACAGGTGGTAACATTTTATATCCTCTTTGCACTCACTTTGAAGAAGTATAAATCACTAGAGATCTAATATAGCAAGACCTCCATCATCCTCCCAACACTTTAAACCCCAGCATGGAGGTGGGGGTGATCATAGAGGATTTTCCAGAAAGCATCTGGGCTCCAGCAGTCCCCTGCTGCTAGAATAGTTCCTTGGGATATGTTTCAGTTGAAAGCAAGTTAGAGCAGCCCTGAGTCTATAGGTCAAACCACACCCAGGATCAGA
This sequence comes from Gopherus flavomarginatus, assembly GCF_025201925.1. NCBI lineage: Eukaryota > Metazoa > Chordata > Testudines > Testudinidae > Gopherus > Gopherus flavomarginatus. The sequence goes on along the minus strand of NC_066623.1, from coordinate 110,872,208 downwards.
GGAATGCACTGGCTCCATACTGCAGATAAATGTGAACCCCCCTCACACGCCCCTTCCAATCTACACTGGGGGAAAATTCCCTCCCAACCCCAAACCTGTCAGTCAGTATGAGAGAGTCAAACCAGCCAGGCACCCAGAAAGAGGATTCTCTATATTACCTAAGAGCACTAGTCCACCTTGTCCAATGTCCTGTCCCAAGCGGTGGCCAATCTCTGATGTTTCAGAGAAATGTGAGAAAACCCCTCAGTATTCACCTGGCCAATTGTGCACCAGGAAAAATATTCCTTCCTGACCCCAGCAGGCAAATGACTGAAGCCCTGAAGCATCCGATTTGATTATAGTCATTCTCTTAATACAGAGATGCAAGTGTTATGAGAATGTTGAGGGCAATGCCGGCAATCCCCATAGCCAGTGAAAAAACGTCATGAACGGGGGGCCCAGAGATTCATCGATCCTAAAGTCAGCAGGGACTGCAACGAACATCCATTTTACCCCACTGCACACAGAGGCTCCAAGTAATGGCAAGTCCAACCTCAACACGGATAAGCTGTTCCAGTGTTTAGGAAATCACCTAACTTCAATTTTCAGTAACTGGGTCTTGTTATGCCTTCATCAGCAAAGCTGAAGAGCCCCACAGCATCAGATATCTTTCCCATGCATAAGTACCAATTCACAGCATTAAGTCGCCTCTCAGCCTCCTCTTCGATTGGCAAGCTTGTTTTCCAGCTTCCAGGTCATTTTTGTGACTGTTACTTTGAACTGTTTGATTAATACCTGAGATTTTTGTTCTCACTCTTCCCTTTCTGTCTGCTCGCCTTTGCCTTAGTTTTCCCGTTTCCCTTTATGAATAACTTTTTCCTGCCTTCTTCCACATAAATCTGTCCTCTGCTCTCCTCCATATTTTCCTCTTCCCCCTTCCATTCTCCTCCAATTCACTTCCATTGGGTCCTACATTCTCCTCTTGTCAGAGGGCCAGCGGGGGTCTAAGGTGCTGCTTGGCTTCGGGGCAGCAGTGCCCCGGCAGTGGGAATCTAAGAGGGTGTCTTTTCTAGCAGGAGTACGTAGTGAGAGTCTCAGGAGTCACCCTCTTTCTGGAGGTAGCCGTGCCTAGTGACAGGAGTCCAGAGGGCTGCCTTCTCTGGCAGTGGTAGCGCCTAGTGGCAATAGACCAAGGAGCTGCCCTCTCTGGAAGTGGTATGGCCCAGTGGCAAGTGCAGGGAGGGGAGGGGAACCCGGGCCCATTCTGCCCCACCATGATCTGAACCAGGCCCTTCAAAACCCATTACTCTGTTGAAGGGTTCAGGTATCCATGTCCCCAAGCAGGTCACTTCCTACCCTTAGTCCTTACTCTGGTATCTCTTCCGCTGGTTGCAGTTCATCATCCCCTTCAGTCCCTAAGGTGAACTGGGCTCCTGTGGTGTAGTCAGGATTCTCAGTCTTGGTGGTTTGTAGTCCCGTTGGCTTCTCAGCAGAAGCCTGCAATGCATGTCCACTTTCCTCCTCAGCCAGCCCAGACTAGGCTGAGCTGCTTCCTTTTATGTGCTCCCTCTACTGGGAGTGTGCCCAGCATGGGCGAGGGGGCATGGCCTCTTGGACACAAAGCAGTTTGTTAATCCCCGTGTCACCAATGCGGGGTTGGTACACCCAGTCACAGCTCCTCTGCTAAATTCCATCCCCTCTGCCTCACCCTCAGGAGTAATCAGGAAGGGGAAAAGGAGTTCACAGGGCCATTTTGTATCCTGGTACTATTAACTTCCAGGATTCAGGCCCGTCAAAATCATGAGATTGGATTAAAAATCATGAGATTAAAACAATAATAAATAATAATAATAAACACTGTGAATCTTTGAATGAATCCAAGGCCAGAAGGCACCATTAGATCACTTAATCTGACCTGTAGAAAACAGGCCATAAAATTTCACCCCATTTCTCAAGCCTATAATTTGTGTTTGGCTAAAGCATCTCTTCCAGAAAGGTGCTCAGTCTGGATCTGAAGACATCGAGAGATGGAGAAGGCACCAGTTCCCTTGGTAGTTTGTTCCTAGGGTTAATCACTATCACTGTTAAAAATGTGTGTCTTAGTTCTAATCTCCATTTGTTTGGCTTTAGCTTCCAGCCATTGGTAAACTGGGTTCTTTTTATTTGCCCTCTGGTCTCTAAACTCTTTTGAGTGCACTTGGGTCACATTTTCAAGCCTTTCTCTGCAATCATGAGGGCTAGAAGCTTTCTTTTTTTAAAATGAAAGCTGAGATTTTCATGTATTCACTTGACTCCAGGAGCTGGGGCTTTAAGAGAAACACCAGATATGATACTCCTAATCAAAGCATGAGTGCTGTCAATACTAGTTCTCCTGATCCTTTAACGGGGAAGTGGAGGGGAAGGTGATGGTGGTGCAGGAGCTCTCTTCTGTCTTCCTCTTGGAGCTGGTAGGTGGTAAGGTTAAGAGCATAAGAAGAACATCAAGTGATTCATCCCACATCACCCATTCCCAGCTTCTGGCAAACATAGGCTAGGACACCATCCCTGCCCATCCTGGCCAACAGCCATTGATGGACCTATCCTCCATGAACTTATCTAGTTCTTTTTTGAATTCTGTTATAATCTTGGCCTTCACACCATCTCCTGGAAATGAGTTCTACAGGTTGACTGCGTTGTGTGAAAAAATACTTCCTTTTGCTCATTTTAAACTGCTCCCTATTAATTTCATTTGGTGACCCCCCTACTTCTTGTTTCATGAGAAGGAGTAAATACCACTTCCTTATTTGCTTTCTCCAGTCATACCAATCAGCTACCTGAGGGGGTCAACAACTCGCTCTCCTGTGGTGTTAGGTATATCGACAGCTCTGTGTAAGCTCCAAAACTTGTCTCTCTCACCATGGAAGTTGGTCCAATGGAAGCTATTACCTCATCCACCTTGTTGCTCTAGCATCTAGCAAAGCACTTTTGTTCCATCTCATTTCTGTCTCCTTCCTGCATTAGGATAAATGGGAACATCTGATCACTCAGGAGAAGTCGGTGGAGCTCTTTGGACATGTCAGCTTGATGACTCTTGACAGCATCTTGAAATGTGCCTTTAGTCATGAGAGCAACTGCCAGATGGACAGGTCAGTACAAGGGATAGACCTGGGCAAAATTTTTTAGACAAATAATTTATTTGCCAAAAAATGCAGTTTTGGTTGACTCAAAACTATTTTCGAATTTGACGCAAATAGTCACAAAACAGAGGAGCAGGGGGCAGTGTGGTGCTGTTGCGATACCCCTCCTCCCACACCCTTTATAACCTTTAGCCCAGTGGTTAAGATATCTGAGACTCTGGTTTGAAACCGCCTCTAGATAATGGAGTTTTTTGATTCACTGAGAAGTTTTGGCTTCAGTTCAACCCAAACTGAATTTTTTATTTTATTTTTCAGAACTGCCTTCAAACCAAAACATCAGTTATTCTCCCAGCTTTATGCAATGTTATCTGGATATACTGCTGCCACTAACTCATTGTTTAGGTATAGGATATTGCAACTTTGGGATTAATGGTGACTATGTTACATCTCTACTACAGGCAGAAAAGTTGTATACTTTGCTAAATGCCATTTAAATCCTTCAATAAACTTTTCTTTCAGGGAGAATTCCTACATCAAATCTGTCTATGAAATCACCTATCAGATAAATTACAGGATCTGGTACCTCCCATATCAAATTGATTTCATCTATTGGCTCAGTCGTGATGGACGTCGCTTCCAGAAGGCTTGTGAAATAGTGCATCTCCAAACAGGTATTTCCCAATGTTCTTGTCGCTGTCTTTCTCTGAAACTTAGGGGGAAGGGCTAAAAATTCTTTAGAGAAAATACAACTCCCGCTGAAGCCAATGAGAAGCGATCAGTTGACTTCAATAGAAGCCAGATTGTTGCCTTGGTCTCCATGACTCTCAGTATAGCAACAAAGTATTCTATTGATCTATAGACATTATATAGCTGTGCAAGCTTCCCACATATTGTTCTGCCAATGTGCCTCACTCCTCTCCTGGGGAGTCCACCTTTAGAGGTGAGAGGGAGATGCACTCTTCGTGGACCCTTGGCTTCTTTGGTAAGGCTGCCATCCAAGGTGTTATGTGAGATGGACACCTGATTGCACCTTCCAGTCATTACCTATCTGGGCTGGATTTGAGGACTGACCTTCCTCTAAATTTGAATTATGCAAACTCAAATTTAGTGAGAAATAACTGTGAGGCCAATTGGGTAATGGAATGAGAGAAATCCCATTCCCCCTCACATACGGATACAAGAAAGCACCGAGTAGAGTCCTTCTAACAGGCCTCTGTTTCTGCCCTTCTGCCCTGCATCCTATGGTACACAGAGTGAATCCTATCATCATAAACAAGGAGGATGATGGGGCCAGAAAGACCTCACATGTTGAATGATGGCCCTTCACTCTGCTGGTAGAGCTAACAGAGAAATCTAGATTCTTGAAATATATATTTTTATTATTCTTTTTCTGAAACAGATAAAGTGATAAAGGAGAGGAAGAAATCCCTCAAAGACGAGCGAGAACTTGAAAAGATCCAGAAGAAGAGACACTTGGACTTCCTCGATATTCTTTTGTGCGCCAAGGTAGGTACAGAAGAACCTTGGTTGTTTCTCATATCTAGTAAATGAGTGTGTGAATGTCTGTTAGACAAAAAAAATTCTCACATTGATTTTTCCACTTTGTAGCAGTGTAGTTCCCTAGCTGGGTTGGGCTAAAAGCTAATTTTCTCTGACATCAGTTAATTTCTGGAGCAATTTCTTTAAGGACTCCACATCCGTCAACTTCCTTTGTTAATAGGTATCTATGGCTTCAAATTCATATATTTTAGCATAGTCCAGGAATTCCCTATTCTTGAATGAAACTGAGCTGAGCTGTTCCCTTTTATATGCTCCCTCCATGAAAGCATGCCCAGCAAGGGCGAGGGAGTGTGGCTTGTTCAGCCCAAACCAGTTTGTTAACCCTTGCATTGCCAGTGCAGGGTTGATACACCCCATCACAGGATCCTCTCCCCAGAGCCAGCTCCAGGGTTTCTGCCACCCCAAGTGTCAAAAAGAAAAAAAAAAAGCCACGATCGGTGGCAGCTTCACTGCCCTACTTTCTTCTTTGGTGGCAATTTGGCGGCAGGTCCTTCCCTCCGAAAGGGACCGAGGGACCCGCCACCGAATTGCCACCAAAGAGCCCGACGTGCCGCCCCTTCCTCTTGGCCGCCCCAAGCACCTGCTTGCTGAGCTGGTGCCTGGAGCTGGCCCTGCCTGTCCCACAGCGGAGAATGGGGACAAGGGGAGCCAATTACAACTGCCATGAGACACTACAATGACGATTCTCAGCCAAAATCTTTCAGTTTAGAGTTTGATGAAAACTACTAATTTCCCATAATTTTTTTTGATGAAAACAAATGGACAATTTCCATGGGGAAAAAAAAATCAGACCAGCTCTACTGGCCACTCCAATCTGTGTACTAGCCTCAGAGTGAAACACATTGCATGCCCAATGGGGGAGAGACCTCAGAAAACAGAGAGATTTCTGGAGCTCAAGGGTAGAAAGAAAGAGAGAAGAGACCATTTTTAACCCTCCTTCCCTACTGTTACTCTGCATTTGCCATCACCATTGGTAGTGGTAATGGTATGTCTGCTTAATGTTTGTCAAGGACAGCATTAGGTGCAGTGTGGTGCAGCAGCAGCAATATATCTCTGGGCTAATACATTCCCTTGACCAATATCCCTATCTAATTAGGATGAAAAGGGAGATGGATTATCTGATGAAGACATACGTGCTGAGGTGGACACTTTCATGTTTGGGGGTCATGATACCACAGCCAGCGGGATCTGTTGGACCTTATACTGCCTAGCCATGTACCCAGAGCACCAGCAGAAATGCAGAGAAGAGATACGGGAGCTTCTGGGTGACCGGGAGACCATTCAGTGGTGAGCGCTCACATCTTATTTCATGTTATTTCCTCTCAAGATTATGTCTGGTGAATTAAGATATTCTGAGCGTTGGAAACTAAGAAGTCCCTGAAACTCAGGGCATCAGGCAGTGTGGTATATTGCCCTGATATTTAGTTGATCCAAAGCCCAGTGGTAGTCAGAGGGAGTTTTTACAATGACTCAAGTGGTCTTTGAATCAGAGTTTTGAACAGGATTTTCATTGTCTTTAACATGGATGCCTGCAAGAACATTTCATGTTTTGTGTGTAAATGGAGACTGTCAAATAGCTGAAGGTTCAGCTAGGTCTGTCTTACTTACATATTTAGAAATCCAACTCCCCATATTAAACGTAGATACTAACTTTGTGGGCCCCACAGTTTTAAAAAAGTTTCACTCTCTTATTCTCCATTGTCTTACTCTTAAGGGGCATTCAGTTAACAAACGCTAATCCCACAGCTGTGCCTGACATCACTGATGAGACTGACATAAACAAGCGAGTTAATGGCGACATATGTGACTTTCAGATCCATTAAAAATAAGCGGATGCTATCTCTGGAAATCTGTGCTGAAAAGTTGTCATAAAAATCTACCAGCGTGAGTGCAAAATTATATCTCCTGCCATCCAGCCCTCTAATCTAGATAATTAAGTAGCCCTTGTCACTGTAACATGTATGAGAACCTTGGATGATAATGAGAAAATTAAACAATATTTTGCGTGTCCATCAAAAACTGTAGCAGTCAAAGGCAAGCTGGACTTTGCAATGCTGTTTTAATTAGGGTCACTCTCAGATTAAACCACTTGAACTGAGCTGGGAGTAGATTTCAATCATGGTCTGTGAATATTCAAATGGTTTAATGAGTTCCCATGGGACTCCTTGCATTCTGTCCCTTTGGCTCTCTGAAAATGTTCAAGCGATTAGGTATTATTGACATGGATTTTTGTGGGAAACAAATTTCAAATCCATGTGGATGAATATTTGTAGGAACCAAATTTAAATGCGCCTAGACAAAGGTTCCTGTTGGTAATTCTTGTGCCCTCATTCAACCAGGCAACTTTGTACTATATAACCTATCTGACTAATCACAACTAAGCCACATGACTTACATTTCTAATAGAAAGTGCCAGAACCTTTCAGCAAACTGTTTGCAATCAGTCACAACCCACAGAGTAAAAATATAATATTCCATGAGCCAGGGCCGGCTTTATGACCCATGGGGCCCGATTGGAATACTCGGCAGTGGTCCAGGGGTCTTCGGTGGCACTTCGGCGGTGGGGGGTCCACTCCAGGTCTTCTGCAGCACTGAAGAACCCCCTGCCGTCAAAATGCTGCCAAAGACCCCCTTCGGCGTGGGGCCCTCTTCAGCGTGGGGCCTGATTCCGGGAATTGGTGGAATCGGCGTAAAGCCGGCCCTGCCATGAGCAGAAAAAAAGGAGGCTGAATACATTGGGTCATTTTTCACTGTGGTTTCTTTACTCACCTCAAATGCTTATCTATACAGCTTTGTACACTCTTTAGGGCAATGTTCTCCAACCTTTTTACACACAAGATCACTTTCTGAATTTAAGTGCAACCCAGGATCTACCCTGCCCCTTCCCCGAAGCCCCGCCTCGCTCACTCCACCCATTCTCCCACTCTCCGTTGCTCTTCCCACCCTCACTCACTTTCACCAGACTATGGCAGGGCATTGGAGTTCAGGAGGGCGTGCAGGTTCTGGGCTGGGCAGGGTCGCCCAGAGGTGGGGGAAAGTGGGGCAATTTGCCCCCGGCCCTGCAGGGCCCCCCATGAAAATATAGTATTCTATAGTATTGCAACTTTTTTTATGGAAGGGGCCCCTGAAATTGCTTTGCCCCAGGCCCCCTGAATCCTCTGGGCAGCCGTGGAACTGGGGCTTAGGGGTTCGGCATGGGAGAGGGGGTACAGGGTGCTGGGTCAGAGCTGGGGCAGGGTTTGGAGTATAGGAGGGAGCACGGGGTGCAGGAGGGGGTTCGGGGTGCAGGAGGGGGTATGGAGTGCTGGCTCTGGGAGGAGATCACGGCTGGGGCAGGGGGTTGGGGTGCAGGAGGAGGTAAGGGGTGCAGGAGAGGGTATAGGATGCTGGCTCCGGGAGGAGGTTCAGGGCTGGGAGTTGCATAAATAATCATAAAAATGAATGACAGTTTTTGTTGGCTGTGTAGCCACGCAGCCTTTCCCACCCAAAACCTGTCCTTTCAGAAACTGGGGAGGTGTGCCAAGGAAGGCAGGTAGAGAGCGTGCAGACAGGCCTGGATTATAAATGTAGGTCAATTGCTTTATGTTTCAGAACGAAACTGTTTGCCCAATCCTGCAAACACTTGTGAGTAAGCCAGCAGTGCATGCGGGCCGGTACCCTCCGGTACGCCGTACCAGCAAGCTATTTACACGGGCGGCTCCAGGCACCAGCACACCAAGCGTGTGCCTGGGGCAGCAAGCCATGGGGGAGCATTCTGTCAGTCGCCAGGAGGGCAGCAGGCAGGTTGCCTTCAGCGGCAAGCCTGCGGAGGGTCTTCTGGTCCCGCGGTTTCGGCAGACCTCCTGCAGGTGTGCCGCCGAATCCGCGGGACTGGAAACCTCCTGCAGGCAAGCCGCTGAAGGCAGCCTGCCTGCCGTGCTTGTGGCGGCAAAATACCTAGAGCCGCCCCTGCTATTTATAGCCAGTATGGAGTACTGGAAAGACACAGCAGCAGCAGGAGGAGGAGGAGAGGGCTGGGGGGCAGGGCTGGGGGTTCTGCTCCTTTCCCCGCTACCCTTTCCAGAAGGGAAAGGAGCAGAACCCCCAGCCCCGCCCGCTGCCCTTCCATGGATTGGACACACTGGACTCATTGGAAAAGCAGAAGAGTTACAGAGCTAGGCAAAACTAACAAACAAAACAAGCTCAGGGGTATGACTCCATGGCCACAAATTGAAAGAGAAGGAATAGTTCAGAAAGACTTCATTAAGCAAAGCCACTGAGGTCCCCATAGTGCCATTAGCCAAGCAACTGCCATTCTTATCAACTGAGGTGGCCAAACTGACCGACCTTCCGAGACACACACCATAATCTTCAGCCGTTCAAGAGCTGCAAGACATCCATAGCCTGGTAGGTGGAGAATGGGGGGTGGGGCTCCATGAGCCGCATGTGGCTCGCGAACCATGGTTTGGCCACGCCGGTTATATACATCATTACGACTAGGGTAAGTCTTCATTACAGAGTTATCCCGGGCTACAGCCTGGGTGTTATTCTACCCTCTCTCTGGTCCACACTGCAGAACCTCTAACCTAGGCTTGAGGATACTCTGAGCCTGAGCTAGCAGGCACAACTGAGGGTATAAACATCATTTTGCTGCAGGTTGGCTTGATCACCCACCTACTGTTCAGTGAGAACACAGGGTAGTCAAGCATGGGTGCCATAAATCCTCTAATCCTATCCCCCCCGAATCACCAGACTCACTTTCTGCTGATTTTCATCACGGGGGGCGGAGAGGGGAAATTAAACTGTATTTTACAGGCTTAAAAAATAGAATAAAAGGAGAGAAGTTGTCAGTGTAAAAGCCAGCTAAGCGGGTCTAATGAAAATGATCGTTTTAGGCAGAACAATACGGTTAGCAGCTCACCCTGGACACTGGGCACAGGTTTTTTATGCAACCTGCAGCATGGATTCTCAGCATGGATATTGCCTGCCTGTATTATTGCATCGAGAAGGAGGGTGTCACTCAATTTCTCTTGCTTGCAGGGATGACCTGGGTAAGATGCCTAACACCACAATGTGCATCAAGGAGAGTATGCGCATTTTCCCTCCGGTGCCCTTTGTGGGCCGCCAGCTTAGCAAACCCATCACGTTCCATGACGGGCGTTATTTACCAGAAGGTCGGTATACTCCCTTTCCCCTTTCTGGAGTCTGCACCCTGTCTTGCTGGTTGTTGAGAGCTACAAATTGCTTCCACAGCCCTCCATTAAGCCTCACCAAGTCCGGGCTTACTAAATGGGCCATGTAGAATCCTGAAGTTATTTGGTCTCAAAGTGGCCTCTGTTGGGTCACATAGCCCATCTGCCTTCATTATCACTGCATCTGAGCCTATTATCCCTAGTAGATGAATCTAAGGACTAGCCTTAGCCTTGAATGCCTTCTCCAGTCATGGTGATCTCACCACGTTCATTGCAAGACTTTCTAGGCTTCCCCTCTCCTCTCCTTCCCTGTAACACTGTGGTTGGGACCTGTTGGGAAGGTGAAAAGAGAATATGTCCATGAACTTCTCATGCTGCCGACTTCCACAGATTCTTCCTCTTTCTTTCCTCCACGCATAGAGTCCTGCACTGTGGGGCTGAAATCGTCCTTCTAGAGCTGTACAGGGAATGAGGGGGACTAAAATGTTCCTCTGGTGCTAAGCAGGGTTGGAGATGATCATGGTGATGGTGTAGTCCAGTCTTCCTAGTTCCCAACTGCCCCAGGGGGAAATCTCTGTGCCAGCAGATCTGTCCACCCCCAATGACTGATGCAAAATGGAGCTTCTGCAGTTGATTCTCAGCTATGGAGTCCCACCCACCTTCTCACTTCCCCTTCTGTGGAGATGGGGAGATGTAACAGGGGTGCAGGGCCTCCCTGGTGTTGTCCCCAGTAGTCCCAAGGGATGTGTAGACTCTGCAGTCTGGACACTGGATGGAGCATGGGTGATACGTTGCCCACATGATTCCAGTTGAGATCCACAGCCATAGAGTGAGGCTGAGCTGTGGAGGTCCAGCTGGTTTCATGTCACAGAACCCAACTAGGGAAGAATCAGATATTATTATTGCTCTTCTCACCGAAGTTCAGGGGGAGAGCTGTAATACTTTCCCACTGAGCAACTGCACTGGGATAGGTGGCCTGAAAATGGGGGTGATAAAAATGCTAGCTACTGTGGTTGTAAGAATGCTTAGCCTCTCACAGAACATAGCTTAAGCAGAGAAGCTATGTCAAAGACCTGTCTTTTTCTTCAGCTTTTTATCTCTTCTGTTGCTTTGCAGGCACTTTGGTTGGAATAAACATCTATCTTATACACAGGGACCCCAGCTTATGGAAAGATCCTGAGGTATGGTACTTTTCTGTCTTTATAATAATAACCTGTTTCCTGCAGCTACTGTCTTGGGGTAGTGACCGGGGGACCCCAGTCCTGGATCAGGTCCCCGTTGTGTTAGGTGATGTATAATCACAGAGCAAGACCTTGGCCCTTGCCCCATAGAGATTACAGCCTAAATAGCTCAGACAGAGAAAAGATGAAAGGGGGCAAAAAAGAAAGGGGAAATGACTAGCCAACGGTCACACAGCATTTCAAGACATTGAATCCAGGTCGCCTGACTGCCAGGGCCACATCCTTATCCAATGTATCATAGTACCACCTATTCAAAGGATGTAATAAAGCTCCCTGCCACACTTGGCTCTGTTGTGGCCCTCTGGTTGGAGACACATCTAATTTACAATTCTATAATCTCACTGATGCAACACAGTGAGGCTAACATTCAGCAAGCAACAGGAATATGAGAGATCAGCCACTCATCTAAACAGGAGTGCTACAGTGATGTTATCTCTTCTGAGTTATCAAACACTCTCATTACAGGTATTTGATCCCATGAGGTTTTCGCCGGAGAACTCCTCCCAGAGACACTCCCATGCTTTCATGCCTTTTTCAGCTGGAGCAAGGTGGGGCATAGCATTAGTATTCGTGTCTAGTTAGTGCCAGTAACCTACGCAGCGATTTATAAACCTGGAGTCAGTGCTGCCAAGAGCTCAGGCCTGGATCCAGATGGGAGTTTTGCCACCGACTCCAACGGGAGCAGGATGAGGCCCTATGGCAGACAGGGAAAAGGGAGAGAAGATACTTAAAGGCAACAGAAGGGAACATGGCATAGAGAGATCATCGTCCAGGAAGACAAGGCAGAGTGGATTCCTGGGGAAGTGAGTTTTAAGGAGGCATTTGAAAGGGGAGAGTGCACTAGGTAGACAGGAAATAGGAGATTGTTCCATGTACAGAGAACAATGTAAAGTGAATCCAAGAATGGGAGACAAAAGAGGGTATGTCTACACTACCCATCGGATCGGCAGGTAGTGGTCGATCCATCAGGGATCGATTTATCATGTCTCATCTAGAGGTGATAAATTGATCCCCGAACGCGCTGCCCGTCGACTCCGGAACTCCACCACTGCGAGAGGCAGAAGCGGAGTCAACGGGCAAACCCGTACCAGCTGTGGACAGTTTAGAGCTTTGCTTTTCAACTGTCTCTGTGATCACAGGCTTACAAAAGCACAGCAAAATAGACAGTCTCGGCCAGCTAAGCCACTCTTATTAGACAGGAGGAAAAAGGAAAGGAATAGGAAAGAGAAGAAACAAGGCAGGGAAGGACAAAATCTCACATCCCTGGTGGTGGTTGGGATCTAGCCTGAGCCAGTGGAGCTGGCGATGTCATCTGAGTCTCAGTCTGCTCAGGATGAGGATGACAAAGGCCAACAAATAGTTCCCAGGGTCCCAGGAGGTGGTGGTGGTGGCTGCCCTGATGGCAAAGCTCGCTCCTTTTGGTTTACCTGTCCCCAAGCAGCAGTTCTCAGACAGATTCTCTTTCTTTAAAAGAAAAGGGAGTTTTGAGCAGAATATTTTGTCCTCATTCCTGCATTCACCAGTTAGGCCTAATTTCCAAAACACCAGTTTTGGTCCTTTGTTTTCCAGTCCCGCACTTCTCTTGTTTTCCAGACATGGTCTAAACACATTCCCTGAGTTAGATCAGGAGGTCTTTTTGTTTGGACTAATTTAGTTTGTTTCCCCTTTGCACCTTTCCCCATCGACATTGGTTGTTATAGGTTATTGTGACACTTTATGGACTTTCACTCACTTGTCACAGCTGGGCTTACAATTAGGGTATATCCGCAGACCCAAATATCATACCTCCTTTCTGAGGAGCCACCTGCTACACCTGGGGATTGCTGGCAGCATGGCATAGGGGACACTAGGACAGTTTTATGGCTGCACAGAAATTTCTCCCACGGTGGGCTCCCTAGAAGTTCATGGGCCAGATCCCCGAGCTGGCGTAAATCAATCAGTGAGCGCCATTGAGTTCCCTTGACTTAATCATTCTGTAAATAATCTTAGTTACAAAAAAGGCACAAAATCTGCCTCACCCAGACACTGACTAACACAAGTTAGAGTGTTTTCTTCTCACACTTGACATAGTATTAAACCGTACACTTTAAAATTACAGACATAGCTGGAGGCAAAGGGGTATTGTCATTTGAAGCTCCGTAAACAAACTCTAAGTAAAGCTATTTGATTCTTTCCTAATTCAGCTTCTGAAAGACACCTCCAGCAGGTGATAAGTGACTCCACCTTCCCAACACAATAAGGAGAAATCCAACTAGGGAAAACCTACTGTGCTTTTCCATATCATGTACACATTATTACACGGTTATGCTGCCCTTCCTGGCTCTGCTGAGAATATCAGGGATTATACAGCCAGACATGGAACATGATCTTACCTATTCATTACAATCTGATTTAGGATACCAGAGGCATCATTTGCCACTGTGCTACTGCTGTTTTATTCCAACATCAGTCTGTTGAAATCAAGGGCATTTCACCAGCACTAAGTAGGAGTCATGGAGCAGTGAATCAGGCTCTAATTATTCAAGATCACATTCTGATTGGTCATATCGGCCTTTATCATGAGGTTAAGATAAGCCGGAAGAATGGCTGTGGGGAGCGGGGGAGATACAGTTGCAGTCGGCAAGGTCTTCCTCAAGGCGTAATATTTATAGCAAAAAGGCAAATTAAGGTAATTTAAGTGAAAAAAGGAAATAGCGAGCTCCCCAGCTCGGGAATCAATCCAGTTCTGTGACCCTGCGTATGGAACCTGTTCCTGCCAAAAACATTCGCTCTCCTCTCTATATCCCAAGCAACAATTTATAACCCTGTCCCTAAGCACCTGTGGAGAGACAGGGGGCTGCTGAGCTGAGGTTAACCCCTTATTTGCCAAGGATCAGATTCAGCCGTGTGCACACGGTCATAATCACCAACTCCCAAGGATGTCTGGCTGTGAGCTCATCACCCACACAGAAAGGAAAGCCCACATACCTGTGACATACAGAGGGTGGGGAAATAAAGAGAAGGGGATGAGCAGTGCTGTCCAGTGGGGCAGCTTCTTTTCAAATCAGCCCAGCTGCCTGTAGAGATTTGCTGGCTGTGAGAGGGGGAAAGGCGGTGGGTGGGTGGGATGGGACATGGGTGGGGTTGACCACTATAATTTCTCCACTGGTTTCAATTTAAAGAGACATGCCACATTTTCTTCTCCAGCCTATGGCGCTTAGCAGTATTTGAAAGGCAGCAGGATCACATCAGAGTTTTCCTTCAAGTGAGAAGGTGAATTGAGAGCTGTTAAGTACATGTTTATGTTTTAAAGGAAATAACTGGGATGTGGGGTAGAGAGAGAGGGGGAAAAGAAGAGTATAGAAAATGCCAAACATGAGGCCAGCTGCTCCTTCCGGCAGCATGCAAGAAACGTTAAAATAATCATTTAGAAGTGCATTGATTGGACCCAGTCCTCATCGACTCATAGACTTCAAGGCCAGAAGGGACCTTCATGATCATCTAGTCTGGCCTCCTGCACATTGCAGGCACAGAACCTCACCCACTCCCTCCTGCAGTAAACCCCAAACCTCTACCTGAGTTACTGAAGTCCTTAAATCTTGATTTAAAGTCTTAAATTACAGAGACTCCACCCTTTACTCTAGTTCAAGCCAGCAAGTGGCCCATTCCCCATGATGCAGGGGAATGTGAAACCCTCTGAGGGTCTTCATCGATCTGCCCTGGGAGAAAATACCTTCCCCGACCCGAGATATGGAGATCAGTTAGACTCTAGGCACGTGGGTGAGAGCAACCAGCCAGACACCTGGGAAAGAATTATCTGCAGTAACTCAGAGCCCTCCTCATTTTGTGTCCCATCTCCAGCCATTGGAGATATTTGCTAATAGCAGTTGTGGTTGGGCCATATGCATTGTAAGCAATCTCATCATATCATTCCCTCCACAAACTTATCAAGCTCAGTCTTTAAACAAATTAAGTTTCTTGCCCCCACAACTTCCCATGGAAGGCTGTTCCAGAACTTCATTTCTCTGATGGTTAGACACCTTCCATCTAATTTCAAGCCTAAACTTGTTAATAATAATAATAATAATAATAATATATATATATATATATATATATATATATATAATGGCCAGTTTATATCCATTTTTGTGCAAGTATTGGCCCTTACCTTAACTCCCCTCCCTCAATGATGTTTGTCCCTCTGATGTATTTATACAGAGCAATATCTCCCCTCAGCCCTCCTTTCGTTAGGCTAAATAAGCAAAGCTCCTTAAGTCTCCTCTTATAAGTTCTCCATTCCTCTCATCAATTTAGTAGCTCCGCTCTGTATCTGTTCCAGTTTGAATTAATCTTTCTTAAACACGGGAGATAAGAATTGCACATGGTATTCCAGATGAGGTCTCACTAGTGCCTTGGATAATGGTATTAACACTTCCCTATCTCTGCTGAAAATATCTTGCTAAACGCACCCTATGATTGCATTAGCTTTTTTCAAAGCCACATCATATTGGTGGCTTATAATCATCCCATGATCAACCAATATGCTCAGATCTTTTTTTCCTCTGCTCCTTTCAACTGGTAACTGTGCAGCTTATAGCAAAAAATCTTGTTGGTAGTCCCTAAATGCTTGACCATGCACTTTGCCCTATTTTATTTCATCCCATTTCTATTAATTCAATATTCAAGGTCATCCAAATCTTCTTATATGATATTTTGGTCTTCCTCCATATTGGCAATACCACCCACCTTTGTGTCATTGGCAAATTTTATTAGCACACTCTCACTTTTTGTGCAAAGGTCATTAATGAAAATGTTAATGAAGATTGGTCCCAAGATTCATCCTTGAGGAACTCCACTAGTAACCTCGCTCCAGCCTCACAGTTCACCTTTCAGTATGATCCATTTCAGTCTCTTCTTTAATCAGTCCCTATCCACCTTTCAGTTCTCGTATTAATCCCCATCTTCTCCAATTTTACTAATAATTTCCCATGTGGAACTGTATCATATGCTTTACTGTAAGGCAGGCAGATTAGATCTACTGCATTTCCTTTGTCTACAAAATCAGTTATCTTCCCAAAGAAAGAGATCAGGTTAGTCTGACACAATCTATCTTTTTTAAAACCATGTTGTATTTTATCCCAATTACCATTTATCTCGATGTCTTTAATTACTTTCTCTTCAGAATTTGTTCTAAGATCTTGCATACAATTGAGGTCAACTAATGGGCCTGTAGTTTCCTGAATCACTCCCCCACCAGCCCCTCTTGAGTATAGATACTATATATGCAATTCTCCAGTCACAGGGTATCACTCCCCAATTTATGGATTCACTAAAAATCCTTGCTATTGGGCTTGCAATTGTGTGTGCAATTTTTTTTTTAATATTCTTGGGTGGAGATTATCCAGGCCCTCCGTTTGATCCCATTAAACTGTTTGAGTTTGGCTTCCATATTGAATGTGGTAATTTCTACTTCATATCCTTGTTCCCATTAGCCACCCCGCCATTGGACCCAAGTGCCTCATTACCCTTACTAAAAACTGAGAGTATATGTTCATTTCTGTGTTTGACCATACTTAGATTATCTCTTTAATCTCCACCCCATCCTCAGTGCGTAGCGGTCCCCAGTTCATCTTTCCTTGTTTTCTTTTCTATTTACCTGGCTAAAGTACCTTTTACCATTGGTTTTTATTTCCTTTGCGAGGTCGAGCTCAGCTTGGCTTTTGGCAGTTCTCACCTTATCCTTCTCTTTCTGAGCTCCAAGAGGCAGCTCTCCTTGCTGATCCATTCTGAGTCCTTTATTCTGTTCTTGCACAGATAAACTGTGATGGAAATCAATGGGAGTGGTAAATAAGAAAGGCAAAGAGCTCAGTATTGGACCCATTTATTAAGGAAGGGAAGAGTTTTCTATTTCTTTCTCTGTTATTTTCTTGTGTTTTTCTCAATGCACCGCATTCCATGGTGGAAGAGTTTTTGCTCAAGATCTCTGTGATCTCTCCCCATGCCATACAGCCTCAGCTGAGATTGGCAGAGGTGCTCAAATGGGCTCCCCTCGATTTAAACAAGGGTGGGCTGGTGGGAACCCCTTCTCTATGAGGATTCCTGAGCTCTGGGACAGACTTGAAACCCTGGTCCAAGAAAGCTCAAGTCTACTGATCTTCAGAGCATACCGCAAGACATATGTATTTATGTGGGCTCCTGTGAGGTGTGTATGTATGTCTTTCTCTTTGAGAGAAATCACTTGTGTGGGGGAGAGGGAAGTCAAATGTTCTGTTGGCAATCTCATTGGTCCTATAGCAGAGGTGCCTAGAATCTTGGATAGTTGTCCATTTTTATTTTTTGTATCACTGTAATAATAATTGAACACAGCTTGTTTTTTTACAAAATTTAAAAAGTGAATATATGCAAATATCAAAGAGTCATAGAATAATAAAATTGGAGAAAGGTCAGAAACATTTATCTTACTGCCCTCAGCTTCTTTATATACATATAAAATGATTGGATCTAAATCAGCTGTTACTACTCAAGAAAGAGATATTGGAGTCACTATGGATAGTTCTCTGAAAACATCTGCTCAATGTGCAGCGGCAGTCAAAAAACCGAACAGAATACTGTGAATCATTAGGAAAGGGATAGATGATAAGACAGAAAATATCACATTGCATCTCTATAAATCCACGATATGTCCACATCTTGAATACTGCATGCAGATCTGGTTGCCCCATTGCAAAAAAAAAAGATATATTGGAATTGGAAAAGGTACAGAAATGGCCAACAAAAATGATTAGGGGTATGGAACATCTTCCATATGAGGAGAGATTAATAAGACTGGGACTTTTCAGCTTGGAAAAGAGATGACTAAAGGGGGATATGATAGAGGTCTATAAAATCATGACTGGTGTGGAGAAAGTAAATAAGAAAATGGTATTTACTCCTTCTCACGACACAAGAACTAGGGGTCACCACATGAAATTAATAGGCAGCAGATTTAAAACAAACAAAAAAGGAAGTATTTCTTCACACAATGCAGTCAACCTGTGGAACTCTTTGCCAGAGGATGTTGTGAAGGCCAAGACTACAAAAAGGTTAAAAAAAGAACTAGATAAGTTCATGAAAGATTGGTCCATCAATGGCTATTAGACAGGATGGGCAGGGATCATGTCCTTAATTTCTGTTTGCCAGAAGCTAGGAATGGGCAACAGGGGATGGATCACTTGATCATTACCTGTTCTGTTCATTCCCTCTGAAGCACCTGGCATTGGCCATTGCTGGAAGACAGGATATTGGGCTAGATGGACCATTGGTCTGACCTAGTATGTTCGTTCTTATGTTCTTATGAAAAACAATGGTCCTGCTCTGCAGGGTGCTGTAGCTGAACCATCCTTGGTTTTGCAAAATGACCACCCTAACCAACAAGGTGCTGCACCTGAGTTTGCCCATCCCCGTTACATTACCAATCAGCCATGCCAGCAGGTGCCTAGATATTGTTGCATTTCTTGAGTGACGAGGGGCATTTTCCTGTTCTTCAGTCCCTCTTTTCAGAATTACAGTGCTTGAAGGGCTGCATTAGTGGCCAAACAATGCACTCCAGAAGCTACATCCTCCATTGGTGTAAGTCAGCATTTCTCCTTTTTAGTCAATAGAGTGATGTCAATTTACACCAGCATTGACAATATATTGCTCAACTAATATGCGATGGTAACAATTCTCTAGGTTACTTTATAGTCAAGCCATATATATTGACATCACCTACATATAAATGGCAGTACCATCTTCTGGTCTTAGGGCTCCACAAAGGAGGTAGTAAAACCTGATCTAATCTTCTGTTCATGCTAACAGTTCTGTGCTGTTTCTTCCTTGTAGCTGTAGAATTCTATATATTCAATGAACAACCATGCTGGAGTCTATGGAAGTTTTGGACTGATCCTAAAATATCAATTAATGAGTTGGATAGTTAAAACCAGTTTGATTCCTTTCGGCATGAAACACATGGAGGATAAGGAATTGTTGAGCAGCAATTAGCCTATCAACGTATTGGCAAAGAGTGAAAAATAAACTAAATCTTTTAAAGCACTTTCTTTTTGTTGGATTAATGGGATATGAAAGAATCTTAATACGCCTGATTCAAGAGCACTTGAAGTCAATGGAAAGTTTCCCATTGACTTCAAGTGACTTTGGAGCAAGCATCAGGACACTCAGGTTCAATATTCTCACTGGTTCCATCTCTCTCTTCTCAGGAACTGTATTGGGCAGCAGTTTGCCATGATCGAGATGAAAGTGGCCATTGCTTTGTCCCTGCTACGCTTTGAGTTTTCACTCGATCTAGCGAAGATTCCCAGGAAAATACCCCAGATGGTCTTACAGTCCAAGAATGGGATACATGTGCACTTGAAGAAAATCCACTGGCATTAACATTGCGAAATGTGGGCAAAATACATAAGAGATTTGTAAGTTATTTGACTATCAAATGCATTAAAAATCCCAACTTTGGGGAAAAAAAGATCCCCCGTCCCTTTGAGCCTGAAAGGTTGCTTGTTGGTCCAGTCAAAGACATATATATATTTATTCTGAGCCATATGATGTCCTTCATTAAAACTGTATTCCCAAACATTTGCTGGTTACTTTAGTGACAGAGGGACAGAAAAATTAGATTGATCAGCAAGGGAGAAAAATATGAATCAGATCTTCAGGCCGTGTAAATCAACCTTGTTCCACTGATTTCATCGGAGTTTAGTTCATTGATACCAGCGGGAGATTTAGGCCTATGTTACCAGATGAGATTTGAAAATTTGATCCAGTGGTCACCATTTAAAGCCAACTTCTGCAAAAAGGAACTTCACTGTGACCTTAAAGCTTTTATTTCCTTTGCTAGGTACAGCGGGAACCTATGGTATCTCAGACTCCTCTACGTGGCAACTCTTGGCAAATGATTACTCTTTAATAGGGTAGAAGAGTGGACTCACTGCTGGCATAGCCCCTCATGGCTGGAGGTAGTGTTGCAGGCACTCCTTCTCTAGTTCAGTCTCACTCATTCTGGGGTAAACAAAGAGTCCAATAAAATGAACTTAGAGAAACATAACTCTTTGCTCCTAACCAGACTCACTCCTCCACAGACTCTTCGCCCTTCTTGGGCTCTGCAGGCTTGTGCTCCTGCTCTTGTGTGGAATGACTCCCGGGGTTTTCTCTAGTTGTGTTCACAGCATGCACACAGAGAAGTTAGATAAGAACTTAAATACTCATGTTGGAAGGTTGCAATATAACTTTATTTTCATAGAATTCAGAACCATAATGCAAAACAACCAATAAACAGAGAGACAAAGCAGGCTGCTCCCTAAAACAGAGAAGTGCAACTCACTCCACCCTACTCTAGCTCTCTGTCTGCAGGCAGACTACTTCAGGCCCAGATTGTACACTTCCCACCAGGCCCCATAGCTTGCAAGAAGAACCAGGGACCCCTTTTGAGAATTTAAAGTGATAGATCACAATTTTAACACACTTTTCAATCCACCACACTCCTCCCCTGTAAATTCCTCAAACACAATTTTAAAAAATCACAAATTTAACCTTAAAGGAAGTTGGTGATTTTGCTGAGGCCAGTGGTGCCTGCCAGGGAGAGAAAGTGACACCTGAACTTTGTCCTATTTGTGTCAACCCCAAAAGAAGCACTATCCCTCTCTCTCTCTCTCTTGGCCACCATCTCCCATGCCTTCTCTTCCTCCTCTGGCCAACAAAAGCTACACCCATCCTTACTAATGTCAGAGGCTGCATCCTGTAGCAGTACTGAGGTTCTTTCTGGTAACAGTTGATCACTGGGCCTCTTCATTATCTCCCATTTTACCTCTACCACAGATGTCTCTAGTCCCATATCTGCTTTACAGCTTTCCCCCTACTTCATCCCTCCCATGTGATTTTGCACCAACACTGTCTGCCTTCAGCAGAAAAACCTGGCAGGTTTATGGGGTAGGTTTTTTCACTCTTTGCCATCTTTTGTTGAGTGCTCTCCATAGGTCGGATCTAGGTAAATCAAATTTAGTACATAACTAGCATTTTAAAAACAAAGCAGCTGGAGTCTTCTGAGTGGCAGGCTGTGGGGTAGACCTATATGAGAGTAGGGAATTTGCAATGCAATGTGTCAGGGGACTCCATTCAGTTTTGTCTAGTGCTTGTTTTAATGTCTGCACAACACTCTGTGCCAATCCATGTGATGCTGGGTGGTGGGTAGCTGACCCAATACGTTTGACTGAATTTTGCTGTGGGAATGTCTGAAAATCCCAGATATAAACTGTGGACTGTTATATGAAGAGAGTTCCTCAGGTAACCCACAAATGGCAAATATTGCAAAGCACATCAGTTGTTTATTACAGAAGAGGTTTTAAATCATGTGCCTCGCCTCTGGCCACCAAGAATAATCATTAACCACTATTACATGTATTTGCTTATCTTTTTCTGGAAAGCCGATGCCCAGTTGCTGCCAGGGTGACAGTGTCTCTTCTGGCATGTTCCTATGGCTATAATGGGAGTCGCACTGGCTACTTTCCATTTCTAAATCTTAATCTAAAGCCAGCCACCAGAAACAATTTCTGGCCATCCCTTCCATATCTATTAACCCTTGGTGCCGCTCGTGTAATTCCACCAGCATCCTTTTCTGCACACATATTGGCAGTATCACTTGTATTCCCCATAGCAAGCAACCCTTCTGCGTGGCTAATAGTTTGCTGAAACAGTAATGGCTACGTTGCTCTTTGGTTATGTGATTTGGCCAGTCTCAAGTGTGGTGCATCATCTTAACCAAAATCATCTTTTTGTCTTGTTTACAGAGCAACTTCCTTAGCTGTAATAGGGAGGTCATCTAGGAAAGAGACTCTGTCCACGGAATTTTCCTCTATATGTTTCCCTGTGTGCAAGGACAAACAGGACAATGCATCTGCATTAGCATGTTTTTCGGATGGTCTATAATATATCCCATCTTAGTAGGCAGCAAAGATCAAAGCCCCCTCTTTGAAGTCTAGTTGCTGCTAGTGGTGGAATGCCTACATCTGGGCCCATTATTTTTACCAGTGGTTTATGATTTGTAACGAAGGTAAATTTTTTTCAGAGAGGTACTCATGGAAATTAATAACCCACGTCTCTTTTTCTATCTGTGAGTATTTTTTCTTGACCTTTGACAATGTCCTGGGAGCAGATATTATAGGTTTTTCACTCCCATCTTTACAAAGATGTGAAACGAAAACCTCAATTCCTACAGGAGACACATCACAGGCTAGCGTTGTGAGAAGCTCCGGATTAAAATGTACCAATAGGTTGGCACGACTTAGTTTCTTTTTTGCTTTCTCCAAAGCCTTATTTTCTTATTTCTGTCCAAACCCACTTCATATTTCTCCATAACCGGGCAGACGTCAGACTGGTTACTGTTGATAAGTTTGGAATTCAATCTTCCATAATAGTTTTAACATAGCCTGAAACAATCTAAGCTCTGAGACATTACAAAGCTCAGGGGCATTCTGAATGGCTTTTGTCATCTCTTTTAATAGGTGTACTCCTGCATCTAGAAAATGGCTGGATGAAGTAACCCGGCTTTTTTGAAAAAAAAGCACACTTCTGTTTAAAGCTATGATTTTACAAGCTCTTTAGAACCCCCTCTAGGATTTTTAAATGTTCCTCTGACATAGCAGACAAAGATAACACAATCCAAAAGTTGGCAGTGGAAGCTAGACTGGAAATCAGGTGTATCTTTTTAACAGTGAGGCTAATTAATCATCAGAACAATTTACCCAGACTTGTGGTGTGTTCTCCAGCAGCCAATTTTCAAATCAAGATTGGATTTTTTTAAAACAAGATCTGCTGTAGGAATCATTTATGTGAAATTCTCCAACCTGTGTTATCCAAAAGGTCAGACTAGATGATCAGAATGGTCCCTTCTGGCCTTGGAATCTATGAATGATACGTCATCCAAATAACAGGCAACACCATTTACCACCGGCACTAACTGATCCATTATTCTTTGAAACATAACACAGGCACCAGCTATCCCCTAGGATAATATTTCATATCTAAATAGCACCTTATGTCTGTTCATTGCCCACATTTTTTTTTAATCTAGCTCCAATGCCATCTGCAGGTCAGCTTGAGACAAGTCTAGTTTGGTAAACGTCACTGCCCCTGTCAGCTTTGCAAATAAATCTTGTGGTTTAGGAACTGGATATTGGTCCAATTCCAGCCAGGGGGATATGGCACATTTATAGTCCCCACAAACTCTTATGCTGCCATTACCCTTTGGGCTACATGCAAAGTGGTGCATCCTATTTGCTGAACTCCACAGGTGAAATTATGTCCTGCTTTTGCAATTATTCCAGCTGGAGTCAGATGACATAAAATACTCTTGCTGGAAGGTTGCAATGTAACACTTTGTTTCTTAGGATTCAGAATGATACCCCAAAAGAGAGAGAGACAAAGCAGGCACAACGCAACTCACCTCACTCTAGATGGCTCTCTGCAAGTTGCTTACTTAAAGACCCACATCATATGCTTCCCATAGAGCCCCCTAGCCTGCAAACAAGACCAGGAAAACCCCACAGAACTTAAAGTGATAGATCACAATTTTAACCTAGCTAAAGAAGCCCAGCTACAACCTCAATAACAAGGTTACAATCTAGCAAGCCCATAACATAATGAAGATATGTCAAAGATGGGTCTGATCCACAGCATATTGACATCAATGGGAAGTCCTGCTAATGACTTTAATGGCCTTTGGATCAGTTCCTATCTACATAGACCTCCGTGGACTAAACAACCAGTCACAGGCTCTTCTCACTATTGTATTTTGAATGTACCAAATCCTTTAGCCCTTGTGAGGAAATCAAGAACCAAATAAATGTCTGTTGTCTTCTCTATGGACTATTTGAATGTTAATTTCCTGGGAAGTAATCTTCCTTCAGGTGAAGGTCATGCCTTTAGTCAAGCAGAAGGAAAATGAAGATTATGCCAAGAGCCTGTCTGATCTGAATGACAAGCACGGATGATCTTTTTCGCTCTTCAGAGGAAGGACTATCTCTAACAATGTGTCTGTGCAGTGCCTTATACAATGGCGCCATGGCCTGGCATGGGAAATAAATAACAAGAGCGATAACAATGGTGGAACATTCCTCCATGAACCTTGTAAATTACACAAGTGAATTAAAGTGGCAGACTTACTCTTTTAAAAGATGACCAGCTTCAAGACTATGGACCCACAGCACTTTGTATCCCTTTAATTCTGTTACTCCTCCCACTTTCTTTAAGAGACCCAGTAAGGAACTCCCTCATAAAATATATTTTACTCAGGTCAGGCACATTCCTAGTAAAAGCATCCAGGTTTCCCATTGCAATGTGAGATTAAACCCTCTCCCCATCTGTACCTGCAAGAGAACTACTTGGAAGCTTATTTGGCAGGGAGAGATGTCCTTAAAACAATTTTAAAGAAAGGTCTTGGGCTAAACAGTACCTATCACAAAATATAATTTAAAGTGCAAGATGTCACACCAATGTCAGCAAATGGGACATCTGTATCCCTTGAACAGTGCTGTGTACAGAAGTGTTTTAAGAATAAGACGTGTGATATAGCAGCTAAATATTATATATTGAAGAATTCAGTCCATTGTGTATTTGTTAAGACATTGTCAAGTATCAGAGGGGTAGCCGTGTTAGTCTGGATCTGTAAAAGCAGCAAAGAGTTCTGTGGTACCTTATAAACTAACAGACGTATTGGAGCATGAGCTTTCGTGGGTGAATAGCCACTTCGTCGGATGCATGTACATGCGTGCTCATGCTCCAATAAGTCTGTTAGTCTATAAGGTGCCACAGAACTCTGCTTGTTAAGACATTGTTTCTGACTACTCATTAAAGTATTACTCTTCTCTTTCATTGTGTTGATGAAGCATATTTGCTAAATAGAGGCTTGGGCTGGAGTTTTCAAAGGAACCCAAGTGAGTTAGGCACCCAAATGTCACTGCGTTTCAATGAGAGTTGGGCGCAAAGACCCCAACCTCAGTAGTGCAACATCCTGTGATTATCCCCTAAGAAAGCAAGCCATCTCCAGTGACTTCACACTAGCTCTCCAGACTGGATCCTTGGTTTGCATATCACAGTCCCTCTACAGCTGTTTAATCTGCTAATAAGGAACACAGCATTAGAACTAATTAACATAAACAAGGTGGGAGCTACTTTTCTCTGGTGAAGATACACCACTTTATTTAAACCTACTGCCACCCCATTGAAGTCAAGTATGTGTCGGGGTGGTGTGAGGGAGATGTAGTAGCCAGGCAGACGTTCCCTGAAACTATTCTTTCTGGCCGATCAGGAGACCAATTTCTTATCTAGGCTCATAAAACAAGTGTGCACTTCCTTGAAAACTAAAACTACCATCCCCAAACTGATGGTTTAGGATTTTAGAAAGATTTAACCATATTCTTAAAAATAGGCCCAAGAAGTGTTTATCCCATGAGCCCCACCACTGGGATCAATATTCCTGGTTCCTATTCTTTGCTGCACGTGGGATATCTCAACAGGATTATCCAACTGAAGTTACTCTATGGCAGTCAACCTCTGGGTATTTTTGATTTGCTAAAGGGCATGTGAGAAGAACAGGTCCCCAGATGGGAGACTGTTGTTCAAAATGGACTTAATCCACTGAAATAATTTCATTAAATTCAATGGACCCTGAATCAGGGCCCATGTCCTTAAGTTCGATGAGAAGTCAAAAGCTCTAGGGACTTATATAACAGACTGCAGGAACAATATCACAACTATATAGCTGACCAAAACCAGAATTTGAGATTTTGAAATGTCACATGTCTCAAACCTGGGCAAAAAGTCAAAAATCTCAGAATTTTTCATAAAATGAAATATTCTGAAACATTTTGTTTTAACCTTATAATTTTTGACATATCATATATTACAGAAGTCAAAACATTTAGACTTTTGTATTATAAATAATAATATAACAAAAGTCACAACAAAACATTTCAATACACACCAACAGAATTGATATGTTCCTCTGAACCACTTCCATTTAATTGTACCAGCATTTTCTGATGGAAAATTATTCCACTGGAAAAATTGTTGCTAATAACTTGTGCGGTGGGAATACATTTCTAGTTATGTAGTTGCCATGGGCTTTTGTGGGTAGAAATGTGTTTCCCAGAATTCAAGAACAGTATAGCAGACTTTCACTGACGTGTGGTGTATTGCTTTGGAGCATCAGACTCCTTCCCTCCTTATTGATGTTCCTTCCAGGAAGGGCTTTTCCTACTCTGTCAACCCAGGAAAAGTTCTTATAATTTGTCAGCAGAGTACTGCAGGGCACCAGTGGACATGGGGCTGGCTGCAGACAGGGGCATGGGGCAGGGCTAGCTGGAGGCAGGGAGTGTGACATGGGCTGGCTGCAACAGGGGCTGGCTGTGGGCAGGTGGTGCAGACAGGGGCTGGCTGCGGGCAGGGGCTGGGTGTGGGCATGCGGTGGCTGCGGGTAGGGGGTGTGGCAGAGGTTGGCTGCGGGCAGGGGCTGGTTGTGGGCAGGGGGAGGCTGCGGGGAAGGGGGAGGCTGTGGGGAAGGGGTGTGGGCAGGGGGGGCTGTGGGCAGGGGGTGCAGATGGGGTTGGCTGTGGCAGGGGGCAGGAGCTGGCTGCGGGCGGGGGGAGCAGATGGGGGCTGGCTGTGGGCAGGGGGGCTGTGGGCAGGGGGTGCAGACGGGGGCTGGTCGTGGGCAGGAGGGGCTGTGGGCAGGGGGTGCAGACGGGGGCTGGCTGTGGGCAGGAGGGGCTGTGGGCAGGGGGTGCAGACGGGGCTGGTTGTGGGCAGGAGGGGCTGTGGGCAGGGGGTACAGATGGGGGCTGGTTGTGGGCGGGGGGGCTGTGGGCAGGGGGTGCAGACGGGGGCTGGCTGTGGGCGGGGGGGCTGTGGGTGGTGGGTGCAGACGGAGGGTGGCTGTGGCAGGGGGTGCAGACAGGGGCTGGCTGTGGGCAAGGGGTGGAGACGGGGGCTGGCTGTGGGCAGGGGGCAGGGGCTGGCTGCGGGCACGGGGTGCAGACGGGGGGTGGCTGTGGGCAGGGGGGTGCAGACGGGGGGTGGCTATGGGCAAGGGGCAGGGGCTGGCTGCGGGCAAGGGGAGCAGACGGGGGCTGGCTGTGGGCGGTGGGTGCAGACGGGGGGTGGCTGTGGCAGGGGGCAGGGGCTGGCTGCGGGCAGGGGGAGCAGACGGGGGCTGGCTGTGGGCGGAGGGTGCAGACGGGGGCTGGCTGTGGGCAGGAGGGGCTGTGGGCCAGGGGTGCAGACGGGGGAGGTCTGCCGGCAGGGATGAAGGCAGAGGCTTGCTGTGGATGGGGGCGCTGTGCGACCAGACGGGGGGGCTGTGGCAGGGGGCAGGGTCTGTGGGCAGGGGGGGCTGTGGGCGGGGGGTGCAGAAGGAGGTGACTGTGGGCAGGGGGGGTAGGTGCTGTGAGCAGGGGGGCCTGTGGGCGGGGGGTGCAGACGGGGGCTGGCTTTGGGTGGGGGGTGCAGACGGAGGTGGCTGTGGGCAGGGGGTGCAGATGGGGGCTGGCTGTGGGCAGGGGGGGCTGTGGGCCGGGGGTGAAGGCAGAGGCTGGCTGTGGATGGGGGCGCTGTGCAAGCAGACGGGGGGGCTGTGGCAGGGGGCAGGGGCTGGCAGGGGGCGCAGATGGGGGTGGCTGTGGGCAGGGGGGGCTGTGGGCGGGGCGTGCAGAGGGAGGTGGCTGTGGACAGGGGGTGCAGATGGGGGCTGGCTGTGGGCGGGGGGTGCAGACGGGGGCTGGCTGTGGGCGGGGGGGCAGGGGCTGTGGGCAGGGGGTGCAGACGGGGTGGCTGTGGGCAGGGGTGGCTGCAGGCAGGGGGAGCAGACGGGGGCTGGCTGTGGGCAGTGGGTGCAAATGGGGGGTGGCTGTGGCAGGGGCTGTGGGCAGCGGGTGCAGACGGGGGCTGGCTGTGGGCGGCGGGTGCAGGGGCTGTGGACGGGGGCTGCAGACAGGGGCTGGCTGTGGGCAGGTGGGGCAGGGGCTGTGGGCGGGGGTGCAGACGGGGGCTGGCTGTGGGCGGGGGGCTGTGGGCAGGGGGTGCAGACGGGGGCTGGCTGTGGGCAGGGGCTGGCTGCGGGCAGGGGGAGCAGACAGGGGCTGGCTGTGGGCGGTGGGTGCAGAGGAGGGCTGGCTGTGGGCGGGGGGGCTGTGGGAAGGGGGTGCAGACTGGGGCTGGCTGTGGGCAGGGGGCAGGGGCTGGGTTGCGGGCAGGGGGAGCAGACGGGGGCTGGCTGTGGGCAGTGGGTGCAGATGGGGGGTGGCTGTGGCAGGGGGCAGGGGCTGTAGACAGGGGCTGGCTGTGGGCGGTGGGTGCAGACGGCGGCTGGCTGCGGGCAGGGGGAGCAGACGGGGGCTGGCTGTGGGTGCAGATGAGGGGTGGCTGTGGCAGGGGGCAGGGGCTGTGGGCGGGGGTGTAGATGGGGGCTGGCTGTGGGCGGGAGGGCAGGGGCTGTGGGCGGGGGGTGCAGACAGGGACTGGCTGTGGGCGAGGGGTGCAGACGGCGGCTGGCTGCGGGGAGGGGGCAGGGGCTGGCTGTGGGCAGGGGGAGCAGACGGGGGCTGGCTGTGGGCGGTGGGTGCAGATGGGGGGTGGCTGTGGCAGGGTCTGTGGGCAGAGGGTGCAGACGGAGGTGGCTGTGGGCAGGGGAGCAGGGTCTGTGGGCAGGGGGGCTGTGGGCGGGGGATGCAGACGGAGGTGGCTGTGGGTGGGGGGGCTGCGGGCGGGGGGGCAGGGTCTGTGGGCGGGGGGGCAGGGGGGTCTGTGGGCGGGGGTGCAGACGGGGGCTGGCTGTGGGCGGCGGGTGCAGGGGCTGTGGACAGGGGGTGCAGACAGGGGCTGGCTGTGGGCAGGTGGGGCAGGGGCTGTGGGCGGGGGTGCAGACGGGGGCTGGCTGTGGGCGGGGGGGCTGTGGGCGGGGGTGCAGACGGGGGCTGGCTGTGGGCGGGGGGCCTGTGGGTGGTGGGTGCAGACGGAGGGTGGCTGTGGCAGGGGGTGCAGACGGGGGCTGGCTGTGGGTGGGGGTGCAGGGTCTGTGGGCGGGGGTGCAGACGGAGGGTGGCTGCGGGCAGGGGGAGCAGATGGGAGGTGGCTGTGGGAGGGGGGACAGGTTCTGTGGGAGGGGGGAGCAGACGGGGGCTGGCTCTGGGCAGGGGCTGTGGGCAGAGGGTGCAGACGGAGGTGACTGTGGGCAGGGGGGCAGGGTCAGTGGGGCAGGGGCTGCGGGCGGGGGCTGCAGACGGAGGTGGCTGCGGGCGGGGGGGGGCAGGGGCTGCGGGCGGGGGGGTGCAGACGGAGGTGGCTGCGGGCAGGGGGGCAGGGGCTGCGGGCGGGGGGGCCGGGGGGGGTCTGCGGGCGGGGGGTGCAGACGGAGGTGGCTGCGGGCGGGGGGGCAGGGGCTGTGGGCAGGGGGGTCTGCGGGCGGGGGGTGCAGACGGAGGTGGCTGCGGGCGGGGGGGCAGGGGGGTCTGCGGGCGGGGGCGCAGGGGCTGCGGGCGGGGGGGCGGGGGGGTCTGCGGGCGGCGGGACAGGGGCTGCGGGCGGGGGTGCAGGGTCTGCGGGCGGGGGGGCAGGGGGGTGGCTGCGGGCGGGGGGACAGGGGCTGCGGGCGGGGGGTGCAGACGGGGAGGCTGCGGGCGGGGGGGCAGGGGCTGCGGGCGGGGGGGCGGGGGGGTCTGCGGGCGGGGGGGGCAGGGGCTGCGGGCGGGGGGGCTGGCACTCAGACGGGCAGAGTGGCTGGGAGCAGCCCGAGCAGCAGGACGCAGCCGGGAACCCCCCAGGCAGCAGCAGGAGCCCCAGCGCCAGAGGTCCGAGGTGCAGCAGCAGCAGCAGCAGCAGGGCCAGGAAGCAGCCCACATGGCTCCCGCAGCGCAGCGCCCCCCGGCGGCCGGGAGCAGGAATTACAGGCTTCCCAGCCGGAGCCCATCAAAGCTGCCCTGGCAGGGAAGCCAGTTAACAAGCGGTTCTGAAACCGCTTCTAAATTTAACGACCGGTTAGTGCGAACCGGCTCCAGCTCACCCCTGTATAAACTAGTTAATGAATTCAAATGTTAATGTTTGTGAAGCAGGGCCTCCCAGAGGATTCAGGGGCGTGAGGCAAAGCAGAGGAGCGGACATAAAAAAGGTGCTACCCGCTGCGGCGCGTGTACTCACCAGGCGGTGCGCCGAGTCTCCGGTGGCAGCTGGTCCTGTACTCGCGCCGAGTCTGCAGCGGTGCAGGGCCTTCACTCTTCAGCAGCACTGAAGGACCTGCCGCCAAAGTGCTGCCAAAGACTCTCTTAGGCCTGGTCCACGCTATGCTGTTAAACCAATTTTAACAGCGTTAAATTGATTTAACGCTGCACCTGTCCACACTACACTGCTCTTTATATCGATTTAAAGGGCTCTTTAAATCGACTTCTGTACTCATACAAAACGAGAGGAGTAACGCTAAAATCGATATTACTATATCAATTTAGGGTTAGTGTGGACGCAAATCGACGTTATTGGCCTCATTATTTTACAGTAGCTACCCACAGTGCACCACTCCAGAAATCGATGCTAGCCTCGGACCACGGACGCACACCACCGAATTAATGTGTCTAGTGTGGACGCGCACAATCAACTTTATAATATCTGTTTTATAAAATCGGTTTAAGCTAATTCGAATTGATCCTGTAGTGTAGACTTACCCTTACATACAGTGCAACTCTCCCACCTTTTCGGCCCTGCCTACCCTTCCTGAATAGTTTATATCCATCCATGACAGTACTCCAGTTATATGAGTTATCCCACCAAGTCTCTGTTATTCCAATCACATCATAATTCCTTGATCGTGCCAGGACTTCCAATTCTTCCTGCTTGTTTCCCAGGCTTCTTGCATTTGTGTATAGGCACTTAAGATAACTAGCTGATTGTCCCGCTTTCTCAGTCTGAGACAGGAGTCCTCCCCTCTTGCACTCTCCTGCTCCTGCTTCCTCCCAGTACCCCATTTCTCCACTTACCTCAGGGCTTTGGTCTCCTTCCATGGGACACTTGCTACTTACCCAGACTTTCCCTGAGTACAGCAAATTGACTAAGAAGGCTGGGGCTTTGATCCCTAACTAAGCTGATTCTTACCCAATAGGCTGTTTTTAATTATGTTTTAAGATGTTTATAATTATGAAAATATGCCCAGAGCATATAAAGGGTGTGTATCTTACAAGGCTAATAAAAGCTACATGCAGCAGTGTCTGTACCACCTCTTACTCTTTCTCATGTTTTCTTCTAGCAATTTTTGTGATTCATTGCTATTAATGTTAGGAAGGCTGAAGGAATTAGGTTTGTTTAGTTTGGAAAAGAGAAGACTGAGAGGGGACATGATAGCAGTTTTCAGGTATCTAAAAGGGTGTCATCAGGAGGAGGGAGAAAACTTGTTCACCTTAGCCTCCAGTGATAGAACAAGAAGCAATGGGCTTAAACTGCAGCAAGGGAGATTTAGGTTGGACATTAGGAAAAAGTTTCTAACTGTAAGGGTAGTTAAACACTGGAATAGATTGCCTAGGGAAGTTGTGGAATCTCCATCTCTGGAGATATTTAAGAGTAGGTTAGATAAAGGTCTATTAGGGATTGTCTAGACAATATTTGGTCCTGCCATGAGGGCAGGGGACTGGACTCGATGACCTCTCGAGGTCCCTTCCAATCCTAGAGTCTATGAATCTATGAATCTATGTTTATAGACAAACAATTAAAAGTACAAAAAGGTAAATGTTTTACAGCTCGTATATGATCACAAACATAGCACTTCACAGGATTGCCAATGGAATGGGACTATTATGCAATTCTACAACTCGTCAAAATGACACAATCAAAAAATGCTCCATAGACACAAAGCATTTGGGTGGAGATTCCTGAAAAAAAAAAAAAAAGAGAAGATGTACATGAAAGGGAAAGGAGGGGACTGGGAGATGGGAAAAGCATGCAAGGTTGTGGGTGGGAGGTGTAGGTGGAATGGAAGTCTGGGACTTTTTGAGCTATCTTAATGGTCTTTATTCAAATATATCTAGAAACAAGTTGTGAATGTCTTTAAATTCATATCACTGAACTCTGTGGTGATAAGCGATTTTTTCATTGGCTGCTAACTAGAACATGTCTGAATACCACATCTGTATTCTGGACATGGGTGGAGGGTATCATAGGCTGGGGGAGGCTGTGCCTCCACAAACAGCCTGGCATGGCTCCGCCCCACCCCTCCCTCAGGCCCCTTCCTACAGTTCCCGGCATTCTGCCCTGGCCCTGGCTGGGTGGGGCTTGGGGTGGACTGCCTGGTGCTGGGGGCCGCGGTGGACATGCTCTGGGCTCCTGCAGGGGGTGGGGAGATGAAGGGGGAAGCGTGGGGCCTAGCCTCCCCCAATGACAGGGTCACCAGCTGCTTATGATTCCGGGCATAAGTATACTCTTCCGCGTTTCCAACCTCATGGGCTTGGAGATCATTGCAGCCCTCAAGAAACAAGTCTTTGAGGTAGAGTGAAACCCAGGTGAGCCAGTACATGTCAGAGGATATAATTTCCAGCCGAGGTTTGGCTGCTGAAGTTAAGTACCATTTGAACTCCCATATGCACCTCCTTCTGTAGGTCCCTGGCAGTTGGACAGTCCCATAGCATATGCACCAGGGTCCCGCTTTCCTTATTAAGCACCAACAGACGTCAGAAGATACGGGCTTTACGTTGTGTGACCCCAATGGCATCCAGTTGTAGTATCAAGTATAGCTTGAGATCCACAGAGGCATTTTTAACATTATGTGACATGCTCCTGTGCAGGGGGTTAGACTAGATGACCCTTCTGGTCCCGTCTATGATTCTGCCATTGGGATTCTTTCATATGCAACTGAAGATGAATGGAGTTCCTCTTAATTACTAAAGCATAGAGTGGGCATGAGCCTGGGGAGTTTATGAAGCATTTCTAAGGTTCTTGGTAGTTCTGGGGCCTTGGGCAGTGTCTGGATCAAACTGATCTCTCAGCATTTGTTTTAGCTGTAAGTACTGCCACTCTGCTGAGGGTAGCAGGTCATAGAGTTGCTTCAGCAAATCCCTTATCGTTCACTTATTGGGAAATCCATACGATGGCCCCACTCAGTCAATTCTTCCAAATTATAGACTCTCCTTCCCCTCAATTTGTAAGTCTGGGTTTCCCCATATAGTTGCCTCAGGAAGGTTAGGCTGAAATTAGTACCTCTTAGCTAGGATAGCTCAGACTTTTCTAAAGGCAGCTACCACTTCAGGATCTTAAATTAATTTTTGAAAAATGTAGCAAAAGAGACAGCCAGTTATTTAATGTCTACCAGCCCTCAGGTTCTGTCTTCTCACTAATGCCCCTGGTAAATTGTTTTCTTGTCTTTTGTCCCATGGACCGCATGTGACAATTTTGGATCCTTTTCAACACTGCACGAGCTGCTGCTTGAGTATGAAGAAGCTGAATATGAATGTCTAAAAGTGAGTTTACGCCTGTGACGCCGACCTCCATTTCCTACTTGTTGCACTTCTGAAAAAGCACTTTCATGCTTGTCTCCCATGCTGGCCCTCATGCTTGGGAGAAGTTCCCCATTAACACCAACCGATTATCCTGCTCCAAACTCTCCTTTGCTGTGATGCCTACGAAAAACTTGACTGATGGTATACTGAGATCACAACCTATCATGCTGACCAATATTGTCTCATTGTTTCCTTGTACACTCCCACCTATCTGTATACATCTGTTGTCTCTTGTCTGATACTTAGACTGTAAGATCTTTGGCGCAGGGACTATCATTTTGTTCTGTGTTCATACAGTGCCTCAGATGATGGGGTCCTGGCCTATGACTGGGGTGCCTGGGTGCTCCACTAACACAAATAATAAATAATGATCATTAAAAAGAGTGTTGGAGTTGATTAAAAATGCCAAGTGGCACTGCAATACTCTCATGCCAGCTGGCATTTCAGCACTAACATGGAGACATATTTGGATAGATCATAAACACATAACAACCTGTATGTTTATTATTAAACAATAGCAAAACAAAACACACTGCCGCAAACAATTCTGTTCCTGAAGAGACAATGAGAGAACAAACACAAGAAAGGTGTTAGACAAGCTGCTTAATGCACTATGGAATAAAGTCATTCTATTCTATTTAGGTTTTTTACACTTCACTCATCAATTTGGTCTCTGAATGCCAAATGAACCATTGCCAGCTTGTAATAGCCTCTGGTGATCATTTGTCTGACTCTGGAAAGACTCTTACACTCCGTAGAAAGGAGGTTTTGTCAACAACCTTATTTTCCTCTGCCATCCCCACCGACCCCCTTATTGCTACCGTTTCAGCATGATGAAAATGACATAGGCAAAGTCGTGACTTGGAGCCATAAATACTTCTATGACTTTTCTGTTGGGTGGAGAATTTCTCAATGTATTTAAGTATCAGCTGCCCTGATTATGCTCAGGCCATATTTGCCCGAGAAGGTAAGAATTATTGCATTGAATGGTCTCAGAAATGCCCAAGTGTCATGCAGATCCATCCCTTCATAGGACAGCATGGTTCTCCAAATCTGTTACAAATTGCTCACTATTCCCTATAGCCAGCTGTGTGCAGCTGTCTGAAAACCATTCACTGCTGCAAGCTCAGTACTGTCAGCATATTATCTATCCTGGAAGAGTCCATGGTCTTTCAAGGAAAGACCCCCAGTCACCCCTTCCATTGCAGTAGCAGCCATAGCTTTGTTGCAAACCTCATTTTCTAGAATGCTACATACAGATATGTCCCTAAACAGGAATCTTCCCTCCAGTCTTTTGAACTTCATCTGTTTGGGTAAAACGGAACCCAGATCCAAACCAGCCCCCATTTGGGGTTTATTAAACCAATCAATGACGTTTTGAAAAACGTAAAGCAAACCCACACCCAGTTTGCCCATGATGATCTTTCATCCTCCACCCTCAAACTGCACTGAGGCAATTAAAAAGAAACCCAGCTTTGAATCAACTCTGGTTTCCTGTCTGACAGCAGTCGGCACCTGATGAAGGTGCAAAAATCCTCACATCAGCAGAGGTGGGATAATTTGTCATCCATTTCAGGTCTGCTCCTAGTTCCTTCAGAGAGGGATTGGTTTAAACCCTGATGTGATAGGTTTAATTCTAATTTGGACTTAGCCACTGTGATGATTAGCGCTTGTCGCTTTTCTGTGATCATTTTTCATTTCTTCTGAATTTTCTCATTCTCCTGGGAAGGAAGGGGGTCAACCAAACCGTTATAAGCAGCTCTAGCACTGACAGTTCAATGTAGCCAATTGGTGTATCATTCAGCCCCTAATACAGTGTTATTTATTTTTGTCACCCAATAATCTTTTGGCTTTTACAGGCCTCAAGGGTAATCTTATTTATCAGCACATAATATGTGTACCAATCCACTGGGCTAAAACCATCATCCACCTTCTTGACCATTGACAATTCTGAGGGAAACTGGGGAGATCATCAATCATAGAATCAGAGAATTGTGGGACTGGAAGGGACCTCGAGAGGTCTTTTAGTCCAGTTCCCTACACTTAAGGTAGGACTAAGTATTATTAGACCATCCTTGACCGATCTTTGTCTGACCTGCTCTTAAAAATCTCTAGTGATGGAGATTCCACAACTTCCGTAGGCAA
Source organism: Gopherus flavomarginatus (assembly GCF_025201925.1). Lineage (NCBI taxonomy): Eukaryota > Metazoa > Chordata > Testudines > Testudinidae > Gopherus > Gopherus flavomarginatus. The sequence continues at coordinate 110,836,470 of NC_066623.1, read as the reverse complement.
TTTATTCCAGTGCTTAACTACACTCACAGTTAGGAAGTTTTTACTAATGTCCAACCTAAACTACCCTTACTGCAATTTAAGGCCATTGCTCCTTGTCCTGTCCTCAGAGGTTAAAAAGAACAAATTTTCTCCCTCCTTGTTGTAACAAACTTTTATGCACTTGAAAACTGTTATCATGTCCCCTCTTAGGCTACGTCTACACTACAGGATAAATTCGAATTAGCTTAAACCGATTTTATAAAACAGATATTATAAAGTCGATTGTGCACGTCCACACTAGGCACATTAATTCGGTCGTGTGCGTCCATGGTCCAAGGCTAGCGTCCATTTCTGGAGCGGTGCACTGTGGGTAGCTACTGTAAAATAATGAGGCCAATAACGTCGATTTGTGTCCACACTAACCCTAATTCGATATAGTAATATCGATTTTAGAGTTATTCCTCTCGTTTTGTAGGAGTACAGAAATCGATTTAAAGAGCCCTTTAAATCGATATAAAGAGCAGTGTAGTGTGGACGGGTGCAGCGTTAAATCGATTTAACACTGTTAAAATCGGTTTAACAGCTTAGTGTAGATCAGGTCTTAGTGTTCTCTTCCCTCTTAGCTCATGTTTTCTAGACCTTTTATCATTTTTGTTCCTCTCCTCTGGACTTTCTCCAATTTGTCCACAATACTCCATCTGACACCTAATCAGTGTGGAGTAGAGTGGAAGAATTACTTCTCGTGTCTTGTGTACAACACTCCTGCTGATATATCACAGAAAGATGTTTGCTTTTTTTTGCAACAGTGTTGCACTATTGACTCATATTTAGCTTGTGCTCTACTATGACCCTCTGATCCCTTTGTGCAGTAATCCTTCCCAGGCAGTCATTTCCCATTTTGTATGTGTGCAGCCGATTGTTCCTTCCTAAGTGGAGTACTTTGCATTTGTCCTTATTGAATTTCATCCTATTTACTTCAGACCATTTCTCCAGTTTGTTCACATCATTTTGAATTTTAATTCTATCCTGCAAAGCACTTGCAACCCTTCCCAGCTTGGTATCATCCACAAACTTTGTAAGTGTACTCTCCATGCCATTATCTAAATCAGTGATGAAGATATTGAGCAGAACTGGACCCAGAACTGATCCCTGCAGACCCCGCTCAATATGCCATTCCAGTTTGACTGTGAACCATTGATAACTACTCTCTGGGAACGGTTTTCCAACCAGTTATGCATCCACCTTATAGTAGCTCCATCTACTTGTATTTCCCTAGTTTGTTTATGAGAAGGACATGCGAGACAGTATCAAAAGTGTCACTAAAGTCAAGATAAACGACATCTACCGCTTCCCCCCTACCCACAAGACTTGTTACCCTGTCAAAGAAGGCTATTAGGTTGGTTTAACATGATTTGTTCTTGATAAATCCATGCTGACTGTTACTTATCACTTTCTTATCTTCTAGGTGTTCACAAATTGATTGTTTAATTATTTGCTCCATTATTCTTCTGGATGCTGAAGTTAAGCTGACTGGTCTGTAATTCCCCGGGTTTTCCTTATTTCCGTTTTTATAGATTGGCACTATATTTGCCATTTTCTAGTCCTCTGGAATCTCTCAATAAGTAGCTTTGTATTTCTAGACCCTCTTGGTGGCTCCATCACAAATTTGCTCAAATTTAAAGATTATTTTTGTAACTGGCTAATGATGTGGGACTTAAAAAAAATCAAGCACCAGTAATAGGGATTCTGCAAGCAGACCTTGGCTAGTAATTTTGTTGCTGATGGATGAGGCAGAATGGGATTCAGCTCATTCTTCCACAGTTGCATGGAGTCTACAGGGATAAGGGAAGATAAAAATTATTTTGGTCATAAAGGGTAAAATTTCCAAAAGCGCTTCAGTAACTTAGGCTAGGTGCCTATGGGACTTTTGAAACTGGGAGTTAGGTGCTTTTGAAAATGCTCCCCAAAGTCATTAAGTAAATGGCTGTGACTCTAACGCTCCATCTGTATTACGAGCTAGGGGTGTGACTGCCCTGCTTCTGTACGCATACTTGCACCAACTCTCATCATGCTAGTGTGACTATAAATAGCAGTGTAGCCAAGGTGGCACACTTGTCTACATTACCCGCTGGATCGATGGGCCATGATCGATCCAACAGAAGTCGATTTATGGTGTCTAGTCTAGATGTGATAAGTCGACAGCCAAGCGCTCTCCTGTCGACTCCAGTACTCCACCAGGGTGAAAGGTGCAGGCAGAGTCAACAGGAGAGCATCAGCCGTCGACTTACCACAGTGAAGACACCATGGTAAGTAGATCTAAGTACGTCGAATTCAGCAATGTTATTCACGTATTAGATTGATCTTCCCCCCCCAAATCCCCGCCCCCAGTGTAGACCAGCATTAATGACAGAGGAAGAACTACCTAGCTGTGCTGAGTACACACCCACTGATTACATCTAACTCATAGTGTAGATGTAGCCTTAGACACACAAGATCTATCAAGTAAGAAGGAATCACTTTTCTGGTCATAACTACACTTTAAAGTCTGCTCTAATCTGACTATCAAAGTAGCTGGCATTTAACTCAGGCAGAGGAAGAAAATTTCCTTTGGGCCTCTACCATAAATGCCAGATGCAATCACACATCTTATTCTTATTTAAAAGATGGTATATTTAAAATTTAAATATTGAGGCATCATTCTCCTTTCTTCCCAATTTTGTGGCATAAACGCTGAAGGTACCTTTGGTATATTTTAAAAATGAAAGGACAGTAACATCTCACCAAATCATCTTGCCTCCTCTTATGCCCAGGCCTCAGAGGATTCAGGGGGCCTGGGGCAAAGCGGGGGAGCTGCAGCGCTTGTACTCACTCGGCAGCAGTCTGGGTCTTTGGTGACATTTCGGTGACGGGGGGACCCTTCAGTCACGCCTCATCTTCAGCAGCACTGAAGGGCCCCCTTGCCGCTGAAATGCTGTCTGAAGACCCGGATTGCCGCCGGGCCAGGACTCGCGGGGGCCCCTGCGGGGCCCGGGGCCTGGGACAAATTGCCCCACTTGCCCCCCACTCTGGGCAGCCCTACTTATCCCTGTCTCCTTTTTTAGGTTAAATGAGAGGAACTGATCACAGAGGAGAAGCTGGAGGAAATCTCCGAGTCGGTTACCAGGAGGCAGTATTGTGGGGCACGTCAGAGTGGGTGAGGGGGCACGCTTAGGGAGGGACGGGATGTGTGAGGGCAATGCTGCATGTTGGCCCATTCCCCAGTGGCTGCAAGGCTTGTGGCAGCCTGTAGTGAAACAATCCCCCCCCCCCATGCAGTTCTGGGAAGTTACCTCCCCCCCATCCCAGCCCTGGGATGAACTTGGCCCTAGGTCACAGAATTTAAGGCCAGAAGAGACTGTTACAATTATGTAGTCAGGAGAATTTAGGTTTGAGTCAAATCTGAAGTGAAATTCTTGGCTGTTTCTTACTTTACTCAGCCCTTGTCACCATCATGACTGGTACAGTGAGATCCAGCAAGATCTGTGAACATAGTGTCCAATGGCTGGCTAGTTCACACCCCTGAGCAGTATCCTTGCTTTACTGGGATAAAAATGGAGCTGGATTATCCGATGAAGATCTATGTGCTGAGGTGGACACTTTCATGTGCGAGGGTCCCGATACCACAGCCAGTGGGATCTCCTGGCTTGTACATTGCCTGCCCTGCACCCAGAGCACCAGCGGAGATGCAGGGAAGAGATCAAGCAGATTCTGGGAGACCGGGATACAGTTCAGTGGGGAAATCTTTCAGTGTATTTGATGACTTTCCCTCCTAAGATCATTTTCAGGGGACTGATCTATTCTTGAGAGCATTATTCACAAAACCAAGAAGCTCAGCATCTCTTTGGGTGCTTTATGTCACTGTGCATCTTGAAGGGCTGTATGTTGTCATCAGTTTCATAGGACTTTCATCTTCCTAATTATGAGTGCTACTAGGCTCATTTCAGGTACAAACGTATTAAGTCAAACAGCGGAGGCCCAGAGTTTATCCTACATTAAAAATACAGGTCAGAGAGGTGCCTTCCCTGGATTTTGTGTATGTGTCTTTAAAATCTCACTATCCCACCAATGAGAAATTAAATAAAAAAACCAGCTACTAATTCAATGAAACTTACACACCATTATTTGTGTGCTCTATATACCCTCTGCTGGATCTGTAGAACCATTTACCAACCACTGTTCCCCAAACAGTGCTCATACCATCAGCAGCACTGAGCTACAAATTGGGGAGCAAATGGTAAACCTGTTTAAAACATAGTTGGCAGGTGGAGGGTGAGGGGGAAACATTTTCCAGACAGAAAATGACAATCTTGCTGGCACTGAAATTAATGGCAGTATTCCTTTTGCTTCCGAGAGGGCTCAGAATGGGTAAAGGGAAAGAAATTGTACTATGGAGCTTCTACATAACAGTCATAATAACCGAACCTACCCTGAGAACAAAGCACATCGGAATTGTCACACTGGCTAGATCAGCTGCTTGCACAAGTAGACACTGACATCAGTGGGATGCACTCACCAAAGTGAGCAAGATTGTGGTTCTCAAACTTTTGGGCCTTAAGTCTCCTTCAGAAGAACAGAACCAACCACACCTCCCTGCAAACCCGCCATAGGGTGACCCCTCCTGGAGCACCCTCCAGCCTCAAGCCACAGCACCAGAGATGTGCCCAGCCTCAGTTTCCCTTTTTTGTTCTCCCAGACCCAGGTTTTTAAAGGTATTTAGGTGTCACTGCACAATGTTGCACCACCTAATTCATTTAAGAGCTTACATCTTATTCTAAAAAGTGATTTAGGCACTTAGCAACCTAAATCCTATTGAGGCCTGGTCTATACTACAGAGTTAGGTCAATGCAAGGCAGCTTATGTCGAACGAACTTTGCAAGTGTCTACATTCAAATTTCGGTCCTCCACTACACTGATTTACTAACTTCACCTCCAAGAGCAGCATAGAGTCAAGGTCAATGTAGTTAGATTGTCAGTGTCAGTGTAGAGACCATGTTGCTTATATTAACTGTTGCTGCAGCAAAGAATCCTGTGGCTCCTTTTAGACTAACAGACGTTTTGGAGCATGAGCTTTCGTGGGTGAATACCCACTTCATCAGATGCTCATGCTCCAAAACGTCTGTTAGTCTATAAAGTGCCACAGGATTCTCTGCTGCTTTTACAGATCCAGACTAACACGGCTACCCCTCTGATACTTAACTGTTGCTGGCATTCAGAAGCTGTCGCACTGACAGTTCAATTGGTGCGAACACTCCTGGTGAGGGTATGCACCGCCGACACAAGAAGCAAAGTGTAGACACGCATAAGCAGTGTGATTGCTGTGGCGGCTGTGTGTCGCTGTAAGATAGGTCGACTTCATTGTGTAGTATAGACAGGGCCTCACTGTCAATGGGATTCTGGCTCCAAGGTGAGTAAATCCCTTGTGAAAATGAAATGTAGCCTCTACGTCCGTTAGGTGCTGCAACGCTGAGTCCAGTGACACCTTCATCGCTTTGAAAATCTCTGCCTTCCTGTACAGCACAAAGCTCACCGCTGGGCACAATGCATTCCCATCTGCCAGCTCCCCAAAAGCCTTGCAGTAAAAGTGTTCTGCAGTTCCCACAGTCAACATCTAAAGGGACAGCTTTCTCCAGCCCCCTCTCTGGGGCCATCACCATCAGGTCATCCACCCAACAGTCAATAGCAGCACATAGTTCACAGTTCCTCTGGCTCCTGAGTCAGGACCCCGCTCTCCAGGCCATTCACCTCTCCATGACTAGTCCTGTGACCTTTTACCACAACTCTCAAGTCAGGCCTCTATCTTCCTTCCATACAATCTGAGCAACACAGCTTTATGCTATGACCCTTCCTCTCTTTTTTTACATGCTTCGATGAGCAGTGAAATAGTTAACTGCACTGACGTTTAAAGTATCACCTTCCGCACCAGTGAGACACATGGGGCAGTTCACACCTCTCCAAGCTGCTCTTTCAGGCTCTCTGCAAACTCATTACTGTGTCAATCACTCTCACTTCACATTTTGAAGGTTTCTTCCTCTATAATAGCTAGAGACTTACCTAAGAAATGGAACCAGATGGGACCTGCTGGGTCATGGAGTCCAGTCCCCAGCTGTCACAGGCAACCCCATCATGCAATTTCTTTGCTTTTAAACAGAAGTTGAGACTCTGGAGTATAACTGAGGGTTATGCCATACGCTTCCTTCTCCTCCAGCTAGTCCCTACTGCCCCCCATCCTCAACAAAACACTGGAGAAAGCGGGACACAATCTTGCCCTACCCAATTTTGAATATATAAAATTCTATATTTCCAGATTGCTATACTCCCCCCATTCACCATACTCATCTCCTCTCTCACCTCTCCACACAGTACCATGATACTTTTATTAACTATTGTTCAGTATTAGAGCTTTTTACAGGTTTCCAGCCCATCCTGGATCATGTGACAGAAAGGTTGGCATGTGATCACGCAGCACTTTCTGGGTCTTTTACTTCAAATTATTTCCCTAAAAATTGAGATTAGATTGTAATGTGGGTTATTCCTTGGGCAGATTGTTGGCCCATAAACCAGCAAAGGACAGGATTCCATAACAAAGGGGCATGTTGTTTTTCCTGCACACATTTCACCTAAAAACCATGAGCCAGATCCTCAGCTGGTGTATATCGACGGCACTCTGTTGGCATCAGTGGAGTGCCACCAATCTAGATTAGCTGTGGATTTGGCCCAAGTGATTTCCAGAAGCTGAGAAGGGAGCTACTAAAAATGAATTCAAAAGAACTAAAAAAATATACATTTTAAAAACCCATGTGAAGATGTTGAGTGCCCCACTTTCAGAGTGTCCTCATCTCTGCTTCTAAATTTGCACTCCCCAGATGTGTGTGATGCAGGCTCCAAATTTGGACAGTGGGCACAAAATGCTGTTTGGCCATGTGACCTGGAGAGTTAGCTGTCTAATCATCATTGCTCTCTTTGTGGAATTTTTATCTGAATCTGAGTTCAGATATTGAATAACCCCAAGATTTGGTGGGGTTTGGAGATGGGGTTTTGATTAGGGGCCTATCCTCAGATGTAAAGAAGAGACGGAAGCGCAGTACTGTATTTTATAGTCTTTACAATTGTTTGGGAGACAAATAAATTATTGTGGTGTACTAGAGAGACTAAGTGGATAAGGTAATATCTTTTATTGGACCAGCTTCTGGTGCTGAAAGAGACAAGTTTTTGAGCTTAAGCAGAGCTCTTCATCAGGTGTACCAGTCATTTGAACAGAACCCATGTCAATATAGAGATCTGCAAGTTGCAAATGGCATTGCACTCTATGTACTGGTGTTGGCCATGTGTTGTCTACTCGACTTTCTGTACTAAGAGGTAGGTGCCACTCATTCACAATCTCTGTCTTTGGTTCATTTTAGGAGTGACCTCGTCAAGATGCCTTACATCACTATGAGCATTAAGAAGAACCTTCACCTTCATCCTCCAGTACTTCTATGGATGTATGTAAACACATTCCTAAGAGATGGTAGAGGAACACACCGATCCCTCATAAGATAAGGATGAGGTGACAGGATAACGGATGAAGATGTTTTGTTTGAACTAGCAGGTACAAGGTGTAGGGTGGTAACAAACAACTTCTGGAGTGTAATAGGGAATGTATTTGTATCAATGTATAAAAGGAGATGACAAAGGAGGGGCAACTTTGTACTTGCCGAGGGGTCAGCCTCCTGATGTGCTGATGGAGCTGGTACCATTGTCTCAAGCATACGAGTGTTAGTGTCCACTGAGCTGGGGCACTAGCACCGTGCTTCGTCACCAATAAACCTGGCTGAGCTCTTTTGCCACCAAATTGAGCCTGTGATCTTTCTTTACCAAGGTCTGCTGAATCAACCAGCTGCGCTGTCTGCTAGTGCAGCTGACATCGGAGATCTGGAAACAGCAGCACCTAGCGGTCTTAACTCGATGGACGTGGTGAAGTCGATGGTTGTTTTGGTTAGTGGCAAGCTACCCACTCTTAGAGTTGCAACCTTAGATGGCAGAAAACTCCAAGTTAGGAAACCCCTGATCCTCTCCCTTCAGATCCTCACTGTTTGATGAGGAATGGACACGCTAGGTAACGAGTAAAGATGACCCATATGAGATTTAAAAAGAAAGCAGGAAAACATGGACTGGAATCTGTAAGGCTATTGAAGAGACTGTAACCTTGAATAATAATAATAATAATAAGAAGAGTAAAAATAATAATAATAATAAGAAATGTAGAATATTGCAAACTATGGGTAGGTACATTAGATGACTGAAATAACACCCCACAAAATTGGCAGGGCAAGTAATAGAAACAAAAAAAAGAGAAGAGGCAACAGAAGGAATGGAGCACTGGAAAACACAAGCGCTACTGGCAGGGCAGTAAGCAGTTCAGATACATGGTATGCTGAGCAAGCACAGGAACAGAACAGAAAATTGGAATCAGCTGTAGAGAATCTGCAAAAAGAGAAGTGCTGTTCCCTGCTATAAATCTGGGTAGGCAGCAACAGGCTTTGGGTACTTGTACTGTGCCCGGAGGATGGGGACAGAAATGGAAAAAGGTGGCCTTGGAAAACTGAAAGATAGAACCTGGGATGATTGAAATGGGGACATGTGAAATGACCCAGACCAATAATCATCAGGTAGTCCATGCAGGGGGCCTCTGCACCCCAACCGCCACCTTATAATGAGAGACCACAGGTTCTGGCAAATCCTAAATCGAAACCTAGCATGGTATCCGTTGGAATGGGAAAAGCAAGTGCATAGGAGGGGGAAGAAGCAAACAATACTAGATTGGCAAATCAGATGGAGGAGGAAATGGAACAATCAGCAGTGCACTTTAGGAGACAGGGACTGTGACTCGATCGCAGGGAAGTGGATAGAAAAGGATTTTAAAGTGAAAACCCAAGAGTGCGTAGGTTAGCACCTAGAACTGAGGCAGTGTGCTGCCCGGAAATGGTTAACTGCAGCCGGGAAGGCCAGTCCAGCAATCTATTTGGCAGGCAGACAAAAGCAACAGACACTTAGGAGAACAAATTCAGGTTTTTCAGGAGTAGGTAGGAACCCTCACTCTTCTGTGAGAGCCAGGATCAAAACCAGGACTCCGGGTTGCCAGCCCCCTGCTCTAACCCATGGAGGCCCCCTCAGAGCTCATAATATAACCATTTTTCTCAGATAGTTTTGCACACCACTTAAGCTTTCCTTCATATCCTCTGTGAGTTGGCTAAACTCACTGCTGCAGCTGCTGCTGCTTGGCTCAGGTCTCCTTCCCTTCCTAGGCTGCTCCCCACCCCCTCTCCTCACTTCTACCCTCTCTTTGTTTTAAATATTAAAAGTCATAGTTATTACAGGGTTCAGAACCCCCATCACAGAAGGAAATGGAGCAACTGAGAAAACCAAAAGCAATAATCAAAATGCGTAAGGTGGTAACATTACTTCAAATAACTCCAGTAAATTCATTATTTTAAGAGTATTTCCAGCTGTTGCATTCCTGAAGTTTTAACTTTCTTGATGATATGGTTGCCAAGCAACAGAAATATTAACTCTGCTTCTAATCTTAGTCATTAACTAATATTTGAAACATGGGTTTTCCTTATTTCCACATAGTAGCGTTTTTACAATAAAAGTCTTATGAAGCAATGGAAACTGCCATAAGTTAAAGAAATTAATACAACAAAGTGGGCAAAGAACTTTATAGGCATTTGTATCAATTCTTATTAAAAGTTTTAAATAAAACGGTAATAACTTGCCTATCTAAATATTTAACTCTTTTGTTTACCTATCTGCTTTCTAAAATGCATTGCCTTAATAACTTTAAGCTCATAAAGCCTTATCTTGTACAGATATAAATACAATTCTGGCACTGTTCATCTTTAATTATAAGTTTGCCCTGTATGTCATGTATGTTGTCCTCTCTCATCATATGTTATGTGTGTTACATGCCTAATTTTTTGTTTGTTTTTATTTTGTTGCAACAAAAGCCAATTTGATACTCATTTTTTATATAAGTGGTATCACACTATTTTAATATTATGGTTGAATTATAACCATCATAATCCCAATTAATTTTTGCAATGCCCCAAAAGGCCTCAGTTTTAGATATAGGTACATAAATTTGTGCCTCAGTTAATACTTTAATTACAAACAAAAAGGGTTCTCTTTTATTAATCAAAAGCTTTTCTGTTCAAATTAAAAACCTCAACATTAATGCAAAGTTCATATTAACAAAATGTCAGTTCCTTTTCTGGGGTTTTGATAAACTTGTTTGTGCCTTTATTAAATATTAAAATATAGTTATAGGAATGTTATAGCCAAAATGTCAAAAAAATATAAAAATATTGACTAGGACTGGTTATATTGCAAAATGTTCAAGTGAACCAAACACTTTCAGCAGGTTTCCACATTTGTCTCCCAAACACAACCAAGTGACATGAAAATTTAATACCTTCCAGGAGTTTGCCTTTAAAATTCATTTGGGTTTAATTTTTTATGCTATTTTCTTTTATGTTATGTTAAGAAGAAGTAGAGGTTGTTAAAGTTTGTGCTTTCAAGCCGTTAACAAAAGGTAATTGCTATCATAAATAAGTAACTACGAAGTTCTGTTACTAACTCTTTTGCTAAAACAGAAAGCTCAGCAGGGGAGAGCAATACATCTTCTCACAGAAGCTAGTGAGCATCTATTTTAGCAGTCAAGCACTACATTTATTATGAAAAAATTAGTAATGCACATTAAGTGAAAATGCCTGTCTATGCAACAACTGTAAAAGCATCTAAAACAGGTATATTTAAGCTAAAGTATTGGGAAAATCAGAACAAAAGCACAGCTTGTGCTATAGAAGACTTGATCCCTACTATATTGTAAACAAGCTAAGTTAACATGCATTAAACTTGGGTTATTGAAAATAAGAAAAATGTAAAATGAAAAGACTTGATTGTGTTAACCAAATTAAGCTGTTTAAGGGTGCATCTGAAATATTGAAGACACCACAAGATAGAAGAAGAAGAAAAGATAAAGTGCTTTATAAATAACAGACTGGTCAGCCACATCTCAGCCTACCCTATATGGACAATTAACTGCAAACAACTATAAACCACAAGCTGGGCCAGGTTTGTTAGTTAAACAGTGTGCTACTAAGCAAAATGAGTTCATGTGCCGGTCATTTTAAATCTTTCTCCCTGAAATATGGCTGAATTTGGTTAGTTTGCAAAAGCAAATCTATCATTACCATATACTTCTTTAAAAGCAGCAAAGAATCCTGTGGCACCTTATAGACTAACAGACGTTTTGGAGCATGAGCTTTCGTGGGTGAATACCCACTTCCTCAGATGCATGTAATGGAAATATCCAGGGGCAGGTATAAATATGTGTGCTAGCAAGCAAGCTAGAGATAACGAGGTCAGTTCAATCAGGGAGGATGAGGCCCTGTTCTAGCAGTTGAGGTGTGAAAACCAAGAGAGGAGAAACTGGTTCTGTAATTGGCAAGCCATTCACAGTCTTTGTTCAATCCTGAGCTGATGGTGTCAAATTTGCAGATGAACTGAAGCTCAGCAGTTTCTCTTTGAAGTCTGGTCCTGAAGTTTTTTTGCTGCAGGATGGCCACCTTAAGGTCTGCTATAGTGTGGCCAGGGAGGTTGAAGTGCTCTCCTACAGGTTTTTGTATATTGCCATTCCTAATGTCTGATTTGTGTCCATTTATCCTTTTCCGTAGAGACTGTCCAGTTTGGCCGATGTACATAGCAGAGGGGCATTGCTGGCATATGATGGCGTATATTACATTGGTGGATGTGCAGGTGAATGAACCAGTGATGGTGTGGCTGATCTGGTTAGGTCCTGTGATGGTGTCGCTGGTGTAGATATGTGGGCAGAGTTGGCATCGAGGTTTGTTGCATGGATTGGTTCCTGAGCTAGAGTTATTATGGTGTGGTGTGCAGTCACTGGTGAGAATATGTTTCAGGTTGGCAGGTTGTCTGTGGGCAAGGATTGGCCTGCCACCCAAGGCCTGTGAAAGTGTGGGATCATTGTCCAGGATGGGTTGTAGATCCTTGATGATGCGTTGGAGGGGTTTTAGCTGGGGGCTGTATGTGATGGCCAGTGGAGTCCTGTTGGTTTCTCTCTTGGGTTTGTCTTGCAGTAGGAGGCTTCTGGGTACACGTCTGGCTCTGTTGATCTGTTTCCTTATTTCCTCTTGCGGGTATTGTAGTTTTGAGAATGCTTGGTGGAGATTTTGTAGGTGTTGGTCTCTGTCTGAGGGGTCAGAGCAGATGCGGTTGTACCTCAGTGCTTGGCTGTAGACAATGGATCGTGTGATGTGCCCGGGATGGAAGCTGGAGGCATGAAGGTAGGCATAGCGGTCGGTGGGTTTTCGATATAGGGTGGTGTTAATGTGACCATCATTTATTTGCACCGTGGTGTCAAGAAAGTGGACCTCTCGTGTAGATTGGTCCAGGCTGAGGTTGATGGTGGGGTGGAAGCTGTTGAAATCATGGTGGAATTTTTCCAGAGTCTCCTTCCCATGGGTCCAGATGATGAAGATGTCATCAATGTAGCATAGATAGAGAAGGGGTGTGAGTGGACGAGAGCTGAGGAAGCGTTGTTCCAGGTCGGCCATGAAGATATTGGCATATTGTGGGGCCATGCGGGTGCCCATAGCAGTGCCACTGATCTGGAGATATATATTGTCATCAAATTTGAAATAGTTGTGTGTAAGTATAAAGGCACAGAGTTCAGCAGCCAGTTGTGCTGTAGCATCATCAGGGATAGTGTTCCTGACAGCTTGTATTCCATCTGTGTGTGGGATGTTTGTGTAGAGAGCCTCTACATCCATGGTGGCTAGGATGGTGTTTTCTGGGAGGTCACCAATGCATTGTAGTTTCCTCAGGAAATCAGTGGTGTCGCGGAGATAGCTGGGAGTGCTGGTGGCATAGGGTCTGAGTAGAGAGTCCATATATCCAGACAGTCCTTCAGTGAGAGTGCCAATGCCCGAGATGATGGGGCGTCCAGGATTTCCGGGTTTGTGGATCTTGGGTAGTAGATAGAATAACCCTGGTCGGGACTCTAGGGGTATGTTGATTTCTTCTGGTGTTAGTGTAGGGAGTGTCCTGAGTAGATGCTGTAGTTTCTTAGTGTATTCCTCAGTGGGATCTGAGGGAAGTGGCCTGTAGAATTTGGTATTGGAGAGTTGTCTGGCTGCCTCCTTTTGATAGTCAGACCTGTTCATGATGACAACGGCACCTCCTTTATCAGCCTCTTTGATGATAATGTCACCACTGATTTCCTGAGGAAACTACAATGCATTGGTGACCTCCCAATATCTTCATGGCCGACCTGGAACAACGCTTCCTCAGCTCTCGTCCACTCACACCCCTTCTCTATCTACGCTACATTGATGACATCTTCATCATCTGGACCCATGGGAAGGAGACTCTGGAAAAATTCCACCATGATTTCAACAGCTTCCACCCCACCATCAACCTCAGCCTGGACCAATCTACACGAGAGGTCCACTTTCTTGACACCACGGTGCAAATAAGTGATGGTCACATTAACACCACCCTATATCGAAAACCCACCGACCGCTATGCCTACCTTCATGCCTCCAGCTTCCATCCCGGGCACATCACACGATCCATTGTCTACAGCCAAGCACTGAGGTACAACCGCATCTGCTCTGACCCCTCAGACAGAGACCAACACCTACAAAATCTCCACCAAGCATTCTCAAAACTACAATACCCGCAAGAGGAAATAAGGAAACAGATCAACAGAGCCAGACATGTACCCAGAAGCCTCCTACTGCAAGACAAACCCAAGAGAGAAACCAACAGGACTCCACTGGCCACCACATACAGCCCCCAGCTAAAACCCCTCCAACGCATCATCAAGGATCTACAACCCATCCTGGACAATGATCCCACACTTTCACAGGCCTTGGGTGGCAGGCCAATCCTTGCCCACAGACAACCTGCCAACCTGAAACATATTCTCACCAGTGACTGCACACCACACCATAATAACTCTAGCTCAGGAACCAATCCATGCAACAAACCTCGATGCCAAATCTGCCCACATATCTACACCAGCGACACCATCACAGGACCTAACCAGATCAGCCACACCATCACTGGTTCATTCACCTGCACATCCACCAATGTAATATACGCCATCATATGCCAGCAATGCCCCTCTGCTATGTACATCGGCCAAACTGGACAGTCTCTACGGAAAAGGATAAATGGACACAAATCAGACATTAGGAATGGCAATATACAAAAACCTGTAGGAGAGCACTTCAACCTCCCTGGCCACACTATAGCAGACCTTAAGGTGGCCATCCTGCAGCAAAAAAACTTCAGGACCAGACTTCAAAGAGAAACTGCTGAGCTTCAGTTCATCTGCAAATTTGACACCATCAGCTCAGGATTGAACAAAGACTGTGAATGGCTTGCCAATTACAGAACCAGTTTCTCCTCTCTTGGTTTTCACACCTCAACTGCTAGAACAGGGCCTCATCCTCCCTGATTGAACTGACCTCGTTATCTCTAGCTTGCTTGCTAGCACACATATATATACCTGCCCCTGATATTTCCATTACATGCATCTGAGGAAGTGGGTATTCACCCACGAAAGCTCATGCTCCAAAACGTCTGTTAGTCTATAAGGTGCCACAGGATTCTTTGCTGCTTTTACAGATCCAGACTAACACGGCTACCCTCTGATACATATACTTCTTTGTTAATTAACATACTATCATCTTATCATGAATATGCACAAGACTCAAGGGCTGCGTAAAAGACTATTCTACAGCATGGTATGTTTCAAAATACGAGACTCCAAAATCTAGATGGAATTATTGGTTAAATTTCAAGATTATTTAAACCTGGAATATCCATTTGGAACAGAGGTAACATGAAATATATATAACTGTTGTGACCACTAAGTAGTGGAAACTGTCTCTGAATCTATAATTCATGATATTGATGATCTGGTTAACAAAGAAACAGTACACGATTTACAACGTGCATCATACTGCTAAACTATTAAATCAAACACAAGTAAAAATGAACAAGCTAATTGCAGCAAACAATATGATGGCAAGGAAAAACTGGATTGGTAAAGAAATTATTTGTACTGCTTATGAGAGTTGCATAGTAGCTACCATAATTAACTCATCAGAGAATATTTTAAAAAGGAAAGTTGCCTGACCTTATTAGTAATAAATAGCTAACTGGGATTGCCCTCAGGGTATAACAAAAACAGTGGTAAATTGGCAATCTTCCAAATTGTGTAGACAAATTCTTTGTTATTACCAGTCGTAACTGGGGGTCAGTAACACTGCATCCGAACTGAGGCACATTATTCAAAACAATCTTGTTCAGTGTCTGGTTCCCAATATTGAATCCTGACACAGCAATATTTGTTAAGTGGTTACTTTCTATTCAGTAGTGTATCTGGAAGACAGCAGTTACAAGAAACAAGTGCATCTGAGTCAGCTTGTTGACCTGAATTTGATGAGTTAGTTGTTATGGCTTGCCACTGATCACATCTGACCTGAAGATTTATAGGTTCTTGTCCAATTCAGACTACAGGGTTCAGGGACTCAGAGAGTTCTATATCAGGAGAAGACTCTCGAGGTGCTTGGCAAAAACACTGACACCGAGGACAATACCAAATTGATAAAACTTTATTGAGATTAACAAAAGAATAATAAATGCTACGAAACTTATGACTCCAAAACAGTAAAAGAATTCCAAAACTCCTGCTTTTCCAAAACATTCCTATTGTAAGTACCTTAACCTAACATACTCACACCTTTCCTTGAGGACCCGGTAATAGGAGGTGAAGGACCTGGTATGCCCGGTAATAGGATGGTGCTGGCTTCCCCAACAGTTAGGAATGTTGAGTAGTTATACTATACTGCACAAGCTGAGCTGATAGTGTGATAGAATATAGATAAAAAGATAGTCTATAGAACGTAGGAGAACAAAGAAAAGAAAGAGCTACAGGAAAAAGCACTCAAAGAAAAAGAAGCTCCAAAAAAAGTACTAGGAAAAAACTCCCGACTTCTTCCATACAAGGTATTTCATAGGATCCTGACACTCTGTAATTCAAGCCCAACCTACTATACCCAAATCTTATTTCCTTTCCCCAAGAAATTTATGGATACCTTATCCAATAGGTTAGTGGATTATGCGTCTGATGAAGTGGGCATTCGCCCACGAAAGCTTATGCTCCAATACATCACTTAATGTCCCAGCTTCCTCTCAGCGAGCTGGATATAATAGCACTGCCTTCCCTCAGTCTTTGTTTGTCTTATCTGTTTAGACTGGAAGCTTTCCAGGGCAGGGACTGTCAATTACTCAGTGTACAGTGGCTAACACAATGGGATCTTGATCTCAGCTGGGTTGTTGCAGGTGCGACCAGAATACAAAGAAATAATAGTAAGAAAAGTCTTCAGGAAAACTCTCTCCTTTATGGCCTGCTCTCACTGCTAAGTCTGATTGATGGCTTTACAATGCTATAATCCCAGTTTTACAGCAAGTGGGCAGCAGTTTACTAAATGACAAGAAGATTAGAGTGACTTGTGAAACCAAACGATCACTTTATAGCGAAATGCTCCTTTTAGTTTACAATGGAACCGACTATTTTTGTTTCAGGCGTTTGATCCATTGAGGATTTTCTCCACAGAGCCCACTCCTCAGATATTCTTATGCCTTCCGACCTTTGGCATCTGTGACTTAAAAAGAGAAGAAAGAATCCCTATAAAATCAGTCTTCCCTGCACTTTGAGGAATAGGATTTGGAATGATTCTTTCCCATTTGAAGTGGCTTAGTGGAAACAGGGTGCAGTGAATGTATTTTGATGTTTGGTGAACATGGGTATATAATTCTGTGACAGAGTGCTGGGCAACAGCAGCTCTACCAGCACTCTGATCACTGGATTACCAAGGAAATCACCCCAGAGTAAATCTGAGGGGCAAAACTGAGCCTAATTGATAGATTAGAGATGGGTGGTAAAGAGCTACAAGGCTAATCAAGTCAAAAGTAGAAAGGCAGTGGAAGGAAGTTCTCAGAAGGGAAGAGAAACTGGCAGGTTTTTCAGAGTCAGAGCCAGGACCAGGAGAACTTTCTTAGGTGGACAATACCTTCTTTCTCCCTCCTTCTTGGCTGAGTGAGCTAAGGAGTGTACACTATTGTAAACACAGAGTTGCATGAGATTTTAAGGCTGGTGGGAAGAACTCTGTAAATACGTTGCACAAGTTGTTTGACCAGAAGAAGGTCTCCGAGCAGTTTGTGGCTAGACAAGAAACAGGAATAGGGTGATTCCCCATCACAAACACTCTTTCACTCCATCCTGATTGGCAGTGGAAGTGTGATGGTTGATAGATCCTTGACTGAAGAGGCTTTGTGGAACCATAAGCAGCCTTGGTTGTGCCCACCACTATTTATTATTGTGATGGATTGTGCCAGGAGTGATAGAAGATACTCACTTGACCTTTGGCCTCATGACTAAGTGTGCAATGGTAACTAATAATACACTCCTTTCTAGGGGCTTATCATGGCAGTTAACAAAGAAGAGGAGGGAAACCTCAGCTTGCCTGCTGCCTTTATACTCAGGCCACGCACAGTATATTATTATTCATAGATTCATAGATTCTAGGACTGGAAGGGACCTCGAGAGGTCAGCGAGTCCAGTCCCCTGCCCTCATGGCAGGACCAAATACTGTCTAGACCAGCCCTGATAGACATTTATCTAACCTACTCCTAAATATCTCCAGAGATGGAGATTCCACACCCTCCCTAGGCAATTTATTCCAGTGTTTAACCGCCCTGACAGTTAGGAACTTTTTCCTAATGCCCAACCTAAACCTCCCTTGCTGCAGTTTAAGCCAATTGCTTCTTGTTCTATCTTTAGAGGTTAAGATGAACAAGTTTTCTCCTTCCTCCTTATGACACCCTTTTAGATACCTGAAAACTGTTATCATGTCCCCGCTCAATCTTCTGTTTTCCATACTAAACAAACCCAATTCGTTCAGCCTTCCTTCACAGGTCATGTTCTTTAGAACTTTAATCCTTCTTGTTGCTCTTCTCTGGACCCTCTCCAATTTCTCCACATCTGTCTTGAAATGCGGTGCCCAGAACTGGACACAATACTCCAGTTGAGGCCTAACCAGCGCAGAGTAGAGCGAAAGAATGACTTCTTGTGTCTTGCTCACAACACACCTGTTAATGTATCCCAGAATCATGTTTGCTTTTTTTGCAACAGCATCACACTGTTGACTCATATTTAGCTTGTGGTCCACTATAACCCCTAGATCCCTTTTTGCCATACTCCTTCCTAGACAGTCTCTTCCCATTCTGTATGTGTGCAACTGATTGTTCCTTCCTAAGTGGAGCACTTTGCATTTGTCTTTATTAAACTTCATCCTGTTTACCTCAGACCATTTCTCCAATTTTCCAGATCATTTTGAATTATGACCCTACCCTCCAAAGCAGTTGCAATCCCTCCCAGTTCGGTATCATCTGCAAACTTAATAACCATACTTTCTATGCCAATATCTAAGTTGTTGATGAAGATATTGAACAGAGCTGGTCCCAAAACAGACCCCTGCGGATCCTCACTTGTTATACCTTGCCAGCAGGATTGAGAAACATTAATAACTACTCTCTGAGTACGGTTATCCAGTCAGTTATGCACCCACCTTATAATAGCACCATCTAAGTTGCATTTGCCTAGTTTATTGATAAGAATATCGTGCAAGACTGACTGTATCAAATGCCTTACTAAAGTCTAGGTATACCACATTCACTGCTTCTCCTTTATCCACAAGACTTGTTATCCTATCAAAGAAAGCTATCAGATTGCTTTGACATGATTTGTTCTTTAAAAATCCATGCTCGCTATTCCCTATCACCTTACCACCTTCCAAGTGTTTGCAGATGATTTCCTTAATTACTTGCTTCATTATCTTCCCTGGCACAGAAGTTAAACTAACTGGTCTGTAGTTTCCTGGGTTGTTTTTATTTCCCTTTTTATAGATGGGCACTATATTTGCCCTTTTTCAGTCTTCTGGAATCTCTCCTGTCTCCCATGATTTTCCAAAGATAATAGCTACAGGCTGAGATACCAACCCTATTAGCTCCTTGAGTATTCTAGGGTGCATTTCATCAGGCCCTGGTGACTTGCAGACATCTAACTTTTCTAAGTGATTTTTAACTTGTTCTTTTTTTATTTTATCTTCCAAACCTACCCCATTCCCATTAGCATTACTATTACTTTCCTACTGGGCCCAAACCTGAGGTCTTTATGTATGAAAATTACCTGTAAGCTGAGTTTCTTTGTGATGTTGTTGCATGTCATAGTTATGGGTAATGCACCAACCTTCCAAATAGTGCTCATTAGAGCACCCATGCACCTCCCCTGCCCTTCCCCTCAGGTCTTAGACTGTTCAGAGGGTGAGGCTATACAAGGGAGTCCTGCACCCTCTATCTTTCCACTGCAAACCCAGAGAAACCACAGCAGGACACCAACAAAGAGAAGAAGGTGGATGGGAAGTAGGAATATGTAGAGTCATCTCAAAGAGCTCCATTTACAAGCAATTAACCCTCATTTCTTCTTCAAGTGGCTTGGCATATTTGCACTTATGGGTAGTTTGTCAAGCAGTGCTGAAGACGCAGGAGGAGGGAAGCGGAATCCTAATTAAATAATGATTGGAGCACTGCTCTACCAAATATAGCATCCACTCTCGAAGGCAGAACCAAAGCACAAAGTTTAGTAAAGGTATGAGCAGCCTTATAGATTTTCTCTGATAGGAACATGTTTAAGGCAAGCAAAACATGCCACCACTGGCCTAGTAAACTGAGACCTTACAAAAGTAGGCACAGGTACTGCTGCTAAGTTGTAACATTCAATTATATGGTTTTTAACCCGTCCGGAAATAGTCTGAGCAAAAAGTCACATATGATTATGGGTAAGGTTAAGATTGTGTCACAGTTATTTTTAGTAAAAGTCAGGGACAGGTCATGGACAATAAACAAAAATTCATGGAAGTCTGTGACTTGTCCCTGATTTTTTCTACAAATAACTGTGACAAAATGGGGCTGATTGGGGGATGAGAGCTCAAGACCTGCTGCAGGTGTGGAGGGTGGGGGTCCAGCACACACCGCCGCAGTAGATGACAGCTCTGGGGTCCCCCCGATGACCATGGTGGCTGAGAGCTGCGGGTGGGCCCTGTTGCTGAGATCTCTAGGGATGCTAACAGCTCCAGTTCCACCAGGGCTGAAGTGGAAAATGTCACAAAGGTCTCTGTGACTTCTGTAATCTCTATGACATAATCTTAGCCTTAGTTATTAGCATAAGAAACAACCAAGATGATTTCCTAAAACCCTTTGTTCTATTTAAATAATATGCTAAAACTTTTCTAACATCTCAGGTATGTGACACAGATTCCCTTTTATTAGTATCCAGTTTGGGGGAAAATACCAGTAAATTTAGTCTGACATGAAACTCAGATACTATTTTTGGTTAAAAACCTGGGATCAGGTCTAAGATCCACTTTGACTTTGTGAAGGCTTATCAGCCGTCAAAGCAAGCAATTCACTCACCCATCTGGCTGATGGTCATAGCAATAATAAACAATTTTGAAAGATAAATAAAACAAAGACCACTGTGCTAATGGTTCAAATAGCGGCCTCATAAGCATGGATAAGATTAATTTAAGGTCCCTTTGTGGAAGCAGGTCCCTCAAAGGGGGATACATGTTATACAACTCCTTCATAAACCTTTAACTGTATTGTGCACAAATAATGACCTTTGTGCTAAGCTGAGAAAGCTGCACAGTAAACTCTTAGGAGGAAACAGATAACTCTTAAAATGTTCAGTACACTAAATACTCTAAAACACAAGGAATAGAAGCTCTGACTGTTGAATGAGATCTTCCCCACATCCAAGAAACAAATCTAGTCCCTTTCAAACAGTGACGCTGGGTCAGTTCATCCTGTTCCAAGCAGGCATAGACAACCTGGTAGTTATAAACAACGGTGGTGGCCATGCCTACACAAGTGCTCCCACTGTTCCTGCCCCCGCTGGAGCTGTACTGGGAGTAGCTACAATGGGAAATTTCTAAGAGGAATATCAGACTGTATCAAAGGCCTAAGAGAGCTTAACCCTAGATCTGTGGAGGTGTAGCGCGTCTTCCAGAAGCACTGAGTTCAGGACAAGGTCCCTGCATCTAGCTGAGCTGCATTAACAAAGAATCCAGGGCAGGGGAAGAAATGTGACCTAAGTGAAATTTCTGCTGCCCTGAGCAGCCTAAGGGCTGCTTTAAATTACTCTGGCAAGATCAGTTCCATAAGGATTTCCCTACTGACTGGGAATCACTGGAAGACAGAATACAAAGAAATAATAGTAAAAATAGTTCAGTTCTGCCCCTCCTGCTCCTGGACCTCCCAGAAAAGTCCCATCCAACTATGAGTGGAGCAGGTGGCATAGAACTGTTTATACCAAGTTTGCTGTACCCAGGAACTCATTGTGTGTCAGAGCTGACATGTTGGGAGAGATGTCTGTGCCCTTTGTACCACCAGACAAACACAAAGCCGCCAGGAATTGGCTCTGAGGATGCCCGGTCATTTGCAGGAGGCCCATAGACTCTCACAGGATCTAGCCTTTTGTAAAACAGGAGCGCACACTGGGTCTAGGTTTCAATGAATTCAAACACTCACCTCTTCTTTAAGGTTAAGTAAGTAACACCTGTACATTGCTGCAGTTCCATTAGCCTTAAAAAACAGCAAATAACAGATCTGTGGGACAGCTCCCCAGCTCATAGAACTGCATTGAAGTCAGTGGAGCCACTCTGTGGATAAATGTAAAGTAATGCACACTGGAAAAAATAACCCCAACTATACATACAATATGATGGGGGCTAATTTAGCTACAACGAGTCAGGAAAAAGATCTTGGCGTCATCGTGGATAGTTCTCTGAAAATGTCCACGCAGTGTGCGGAGGCGGTCAAAAAAGCAAACAGGATGTTAGGAATCATTAAAAAGGGGATAGAGAATAAGACAGAGAATATCTTATTGTCCTTATATAAATCCATGGTACACCCACATCTCAAATACTGCGTACAGATGTGGTCTCCTCACCTCAAAAAAAAATTCTAACATTAGAAAAGGTTCAGAAAAGGGCAACTAAAATGATTAGGGGTTTGGAGAGGGTCCTATACGAGGAAAGATTAAAGAGGCTAGGCCCCTTCAGCCTGGAAAAGAGGAGACTAAGGGGGATATGATAGAGGTATATAAAATCATGAGTGATGTTGAGAAAGTGGATAAGGAAAAATTATTTACTTATTCCCATAATACAAGAACTAGGGGTCACCAAATGAAATTAATAGGTAGCAGGTTTAAAACAAATAAAAGGAAGTTCTTCTTCACACAGCGCACAGTCAACTTGTGGAACTCCTTGCCTGAGGAGGTTGTGAAGGCTGGGACTACAACAATGTTTAAAAGGGAACTGGATAAATTCATGGTGGCTAAGTCCATAAATGGCTATTAGCCAGGAAGGGTAAAGAATGGTGTCCCTAGCCTCTGTTCATCAGAGGATGGAGATAGATGGCAGGAGAGAGATCATTTGATCATTGCCTGTTAGGTTCACTCCCTCTGGGGCACCTGGCATTGGCCACTGTCGGTAGACAGATACTGGGCTAGATGGATCTTTGGTCTGACCCGGTACGGCCGTTCTTATGTTCTTATGATTTACATCAGTTGAGGATCTGACCTAGATGACCTTGGGACTCAAAAGGACAAAGAATTTTAACTCAACTCTTAATTGCTGGTTTGTTCTAAGCTGAGGAATGCACTGGGACCTAGAGACCTTTGATCTACTGGATTTGTTACATGACCATGGGTAAGTCAGAAGGTCAAGCTTTTTGAAACTCAGGGCTTGATTCTGATCTCACTTACAACAATGTAAGTCTGGTGTAAACTCTGCTGAAGCCAATAGAGTCACAATCCTTTACCCCTGGTGAAAGCGACTGGAGAATCTAGCCCTTGTTGTCTAAGGTTAGGCACCCAGTTACAGTCCCAGGGCTGGTCCACACTAGGGGGGGGAAATCGATCTTAGATACACAACTTCAGCTACGTGAATAACGTAGCTGAAGTCGAATATCTAAGATCGAATTACTCACCCGTCCAGACGGCGCGGGATCGATGTCCGCGGCTCTCCGTGTAGATTCCAGAACTCCGTTGGGGTTGATGGAGCTCCGGAATCGATATAAGCGCGCTCGGGGATCAATATATCGCGTCTATATTAGACGCGATATATCGATCCCCGAGCAATCGATTTTAACCCGCCGATACGGCGGGTAGTCTGGACGTACCTCCAGTCTCCTTGCCCAGCCAGTCCCAGTATCCTCTCATCCCCACTCACAGTCTTGTGATGTTGTTAATATAACCTGTGACCATACAGATCATTATTGGTGCAACCACTGTTATATATTTGCAGCAAATATTGTACAAAGCTTCTTGAGAAAGGAATTTGCAAGTTAAGTGCCCAGTCAAGAAACACTTAACTGACAACAGACCTTGGAAGACTCCAATCCACATAAGAAGTCTTCCTGGGAACTTTCAAGATAGCATATGAGCAATGGCTGCCACCTGTAAAGAACTGAGTCAGGCATGGACATGTGGCTTGCCCATGTGACTCCAGGCTCCGTCTTGCTGCTGTGGTCTTCCACAGGGCAGAGGATATAAAAGGCCCTGGAAACCCTTCCATTTTGTCTTCAATCCTGCTTCTTGCCTCTGGAGGGACTTTGCTACAAACTGAAGCTCTGCACAAAGGATTGAATGACCCACCCCAGTTGTGGTGTACTCCAGAGACTTAATTTGTACCTGCAGTTTTTTCCATCACTGCTACAAGCCTGAACCAAGAACTTTGTCATTATTGTATGCAATTCATTCCAATTAACCAATTCTAGCTCTCATCTATATCTTTTTCCTTTTATGAATAAACCTTTAGATTTTAGATTCTAAAGGGTTGGCAACAGCGTGATTTGTGGGTAAGATCTGATTTGTATATTGACCTTGGTCTGGGGCTTGGTCCTTTGGAATTGGGAGAATCTTTTTTCTTTACTAGGGTATTGGTTTTCATAACCATTTGTCCCCATAACAAGTGGCACTGGTGGTGATACTGGGAAACTGGAGTGTCTAAGGGAATTGCTTGTGTGACTTATGGTTAGTCAGCAGGGTAAACCGAAGTCTTCTCTGTTTGGCTGGTTTGTTTTGCCTTGGTGTGCAAAGGAACCCCAGCCTTGGGCTGTAACTGCCCTGCTTTAAGCAATTTGTCCTGAATTGGCACTCTCAGTTGGGTCCCACCAGAACTAGCATCATTACAAGTCCATGTTTCTCTTCTTCTCCTCTTGGTTCCTTTTTCCAAACTGCTCCCCTCTCCCTGAGTCTTGTTCCCTGATTCTAAACAGGGAGGTCGCTCCCCCACATTGCCTGCTACCAGTGAGCAGACACCAGAATGGCAAATGTCAGCCCAAACAGTTTAAGTAAAGCAACTGAAAATGGTCTGATAATGGGAAGTGTTGGATAGCACCACCTCTGACTGAGGTTATCAGCCCCCCATATTATAGACATTCATGTCTGTACGTGTGTGTGTATATAAATACATACAAAGGTCTCTGTCTATATATGTAAAAATAATTACTGGAATTCACTTCACCGGCTGGTTTAACAGAATATGAGTGTACTGGTCTTCAGACCATGCTGCAAAGTCCATCTGTTTACTTGTGTGTTGTGGGGAGGGGCTCAGCACTGGACTGCTATCCGTTTACCTCTGGCCACTGAGCATTTCTCCTCAAGCCTGTGTGAACTCTGATAGGTCGCACGACATTTATGGTTTCTATCTGGGCGGTTTGGCTCTGTAACCGGATATCTCAGAGCCAGTCCAGCCCTGGCTCTTCACTCCAGCTCCCACTGCACACAGGAGTAGGTGTGTGTGTGTATAGATTGTGAATTCATGCATATGCAAGAGAGACAAAGGCTGACAGCACCATGATATCTGTGCTGGACAGCATGGTGCCCTCCTGGGCCTGGCTGCATGTGGACATCCATCGGATTTTTTACCTGGCTACTGTGTTTTGCCTGACCTATGCGCTGCTGAAAGTGATCCAGCTGTGTCGGAGGAGACAGCAACTGCTCAAAGCCCTGGATTGCTTCCCTGGCCCGCCAAGGCACTGGCTGTATGGCCATGCCCATGAGGTATGGTTTATTTATGATATTACCTGATAATGTATTAGGGAGCGTGTCGGAGTGTGTGTCACAAACGAATGAAGTCTTGGTAAACTCAGCACACTTCCCTGCTGTCCCGTACTTGCAGAGAAATGGGGAGATGTCAGTGATTTTGTGTGTGAATGGTAAAGGCCACTGTCATCATTGGGGGGAGGGGGAAAGCCTGCATTTTTCAGTGCCCAACCTTCAATACCTAGGGCTTGATTTCTTCAGAGGTGCTGACCACCCTCAGCTCCAATTCAACTGGGCTCAAGGTATCTCCCTTGGGCACCCAAAAATGGAGGTACCCCCAAAACAGAGGCCACTTTTTAAAACTTGGGCCAAAATATTGGAAGGCTCTGCTGTAACAAGGATCAGTGACAAGGCTCATAGACAGATCAGCAGCTGCCAGTGGCTTTCTGGGGGGTCATACATCAGAGGGGAGCTATCCCAACTGGAATTTTACCTCCCGGGTTTTGGAATTCATACCCCTCTCTATTTTACCATTCATTCTGATCTCACTATATTTAATACTTTGAATATTTTGGGTGTGTGTGTGAAATTTACTAGACAGTCTCTGCCTCCCTGGATGTGGGATGGACAGTTCCTTTCAATGGAGGCTGCTTATCTTTGGGAATCCACTCCCCTTTTTTTCTATCTCAAGTCCAAACAGAGAGGAGAAGGGAGAGTCCCTTGCTAAATAAATTTACCCAAGATATTTATCGCCTAAATATATGTACCCAGTTTGAGAAAAAAGCCACTTCTTTTGAATGTTTTTCTCTGTGGTCTGTAAATGTTTTCTTCTTGAGGGCTGTATTCATTTGTTGAATCATCAATACTTTTGGAGGGATGTGGTAACACTTGTATTTGCCATCCTAAGCACCAGGAGGCTGCCTTAGACTCTACAGATGTGAATACTGTTGCCAGGAGTCTGTTTTTTGACTGGAACAACTGGTCAAAAGGGGACCTTGGCAGCTCTGGTCAGCATTGCTGACCGGGCCGTTAAAAGTCAGATCGGTGGCACAGCGGGGCTGAAGCAGGCTCCCTGCCTGCCGTAGCTCCGCATGGCTACCAGAATCAATGTCAGGTTCCCTTTCCGGCTCCTACACATAGGGGCAGCCACAGGGCTCTGCGCGCTGCCTTCCCGAGCGCCGGCTCTGCAGCTTCCATTGGCCGGGAACTGCAGCCAATGAGTGCTGTAGGGGAGGTGCCTGCAGATGAGGCAGTGCACAGAACTAGCTGCCATGCCTCTGTGTAGGAGCTGGAGGGGGGACACGCAGCTGCTTCCAAGAGCTGTGCCTCCCAGATCCTGCTCCCCTCCCTCCCTTCTGTGCCCCAACCCCCTGCCCCTGCTCTGATTCCCCTCACATCCTCCAAACCCCTCAGCCCCAGCCCCACACCACAGCCAACCCCCCAGCTGGAGTACTCACCCCCACTGTACACCAACCCTCTGCCCCAGCCCCGCGCTCCTTCCCACACCCTGAACCCTTCATTTCTGGTCTCAATCTGGAACCTGCACTCCCAACCCAGAGCCCATAGTCCCTCCCACACCCCAGCCCCCTGCCTCAGCCAAAAGCCCCCTCCCATACGCCAAACCTCTTGGCTCCATCCCCCAGCCCAGAGACCTCTTGACCCAAACCCCTCACCTCCAGCTCTACTCCAGAGCCCACACCCCCAGCCAGAGCCCTCCTTCACTCCCCTATCCCAACGCACAGCCTCAGCCCAGAGTCCCCTCCCACACCCTGAACTCCTCAGTTCTGGCACCACTCTGGAGCCAGCACCCTCAGCCAGAGCCCTCTACCCCTCCCACAGCCCAACCCCCAAGAGCCAGCTCAGTAAAGTGAGCGAGCAAGTGAGGGTGGGGGAGAGTGAGCAATGGAAGATGCGATGGAGTGAGCAGGGCGTGGGGCCTTGGAGAAGGGGTGAGGTGGGGTGGGGTCTCAGAGGAAGAGGGGCGGAGCATGGGTGTTTGGGTTTGTGTGAGTTGAAAGTTGGCAACCCTAGATGTGAAACATGCTAATTAATACTTGTATTTATTGTTTCTCTTATAGCCACACCCATAGACCTGTCTTTAGTTCAGGGTCCCATTGTGCTAGGCACTGCAAAGATGAGACAGGCAAACAGTAGGAGAAAGAAAATCATATCATCCCCATTTGAGATACAGAGGCCCAGACTGGAATGATCTTTCCTAGTTGACAAATAACTTTATCACAAGTACAGACACTGAAATCAATGGGAACAATTGGTGGGATGGGGAAGGTGCTACTCAGACTATCACAAACTGACTCAGGGAAGTTAACTGATTTGTCCAAGGTCACACAGGGAGCCAGTAGCAGAGCTGTGAATTGAACCTAAGTCTGCTGCATTTTAGTCCAGTGCCTAAGCTCTTCAGGGCAAGGATTGCCTTTTTTCTGTGTTTGTACAGCTTCCAGCACAGTGCAGCCCCAATCCTGATATATTTAGGTGCTACCATAATATAAACCTTTATAATACTTAACCATGACACCATCCCTTCCTGCACCTTCATTTTCTCCATAACAGGATTTTTTTCTTTGTAAAAAATCATTACAGCTTCAAGATCAAGAACTCAACAAGGTCATATCGTGGGCAGAGAAATATCCATGTGCTCACTCTGTATGGTTCGGAGGTTTCTTAGGATTCCTGAATATCTACCACCCTGAATACGCCAAGGCTGTGTATAGCAGAGGAGGTGAGAATAGGTAACTTTATTTCTGAGTTCTTAGGATTACGGTTGCTAAGTGTTCCTGCCACCAAAGTTGGGGCCAGCCCACAACATTTTGGCATCTGAGGCGGGGAGCTCAAATGGCGACCCCATGCCCCTTGCTTAGGCCAAAACTATGAAAGGAAAAATTGTTTTAGGGTTACTGTTGCTAAGTGTTCCTGCCACCAAAGTCCACTTTTAGTGGGGTGCTGATATCTTGAAATCTGTAGCCTTGTTACAGAACTACAGTAACTCCTCACTTAATGTTGTAGTTATGTTCCTGAAAAATGTAACTTTAAGTGAAACGATGTTAAGCAAATCCAATTTTCCCATACGATTTAATGTAAATGCGGGGCGTTAGGTTCCAAGGAAATTTGTTTGGGGCAGACAAAAGGCATTATATACTGTACAGTACTGTACTGTGGTTGGGAAGTGCCCCTGGCTTACCCCACACAGGCACAGCCCACTGCAGGCAGGGATGCTAGGAAGCACCTTCACACCAGGAGCGGCAGGTTCCCCGGAGAAGAACAGGCACTGACTTTGCCAGGAGATGCTCCAGGCCCACCTCTTCCTGTCCCCGCTCCACTCCAGGCCCACCTCTTCCCACTCCCACTCCACCTCCTCTCCGGAGCAGCTGCATCCCTGCTCCTTTCCCCCCATCCTCCAAAGTCCTAATCGTCACCAAACAGCCGTTTGGAGGTGCTTAGAACTTTCTGGGAGGGAGGGGGAGGAGTGGAGATGCAGCACTTCCCCTCTCCTCCCCGTCCCTCCCTCCCAGAGAGTCCTAAGCACCAAGCACTGGGAGGGAGGGGGAGGAGTGAGGAAGCGCCACATCTCCACTCCTCCCCCTCCCACCCAGAAAGTCCTAAGCGCCGCCAAACAGCTGTTTGGTGGTGCTTAGGACTTCGGGGGGGGCCAGGAGCAGAGACTT
Source organism: Gopherus flavomarginatus (assembly GCF_025201925.1). Lineage (NCBI taxonomy): Eukaryota > Metazoa > Chordata > Testudines > Testudinidae > Gopherus > Gopherus flavomarginatus. The sequence goes on along the minus strand of NC_066623.1, from coordinate 110,807,529 downwards.
TTTGGTAGAGAGGCGCAGGAGCGGGGAAGCACTGCATCTCCACTCCTCCCCCTCCCTCCCAGAAAGTCCTAAGCACCTCCAAAAAGATGTTTGGCGGTGGGAGAAGTGCTGGGAGGGAGGGGGAGGAGGTGGAAAAGAGGAACTTGTGCAATGCTCCCTTGTAAAGTCACTGCTCTTCCACAGAATCTTAGGCCACGTCCACACTACAGAGTAAAATCGAAATTAATAAAATCGATTTTATAAAACAGGTTTTATAAAATCGATTTTATGCGTCCACACTAGGGCACATTACTTTGGTGGTGTGCGTCCATGGTCCCAGGCTACCATCGATTTCCGGAGCGGTGCACTCTGGGTAGCTCAGTAAAAGAATGGGACCAATAACTTCGATTTCCGTCCACACTAACCCTAAATCGATATAGTAATATCGATTTTAGGGTTACTCCTCTCGTTGAGCAGGAGTACAGAAATCGATTTTAAGACCCCTTAAAATCAATTTTAAGTGCCTTGTAGTGTGGACGGGTACAGCGTTAAATCGATTTAACGCTGTTTAAATCGATTTAACGCTCTAGTGTGGACCAGGCCTCACAAGCAGTGGACAGAGCAGGCAGCCAAACAACGTTATAAGGGAGCATTGCACAACTTTAAAAGAGCCTGTTCACTAATGGAGTAGCGACGTAACTTTGAAACAACGTCAAGCGGGAGGACGTTAAGTGAGGAGTTACTATATTTGCTCCTAACTATTAACACCCCCCCTCCCCCACACCCTAACTTGCATCCTTATATAATTCCTTTCCTGTTTTATGGTTTATACATATTCAGCTGTTTTGATCTTCTTTAGTGACCCCAGTGTAGGTGTACACTGCAAGATTCAATTAAAAAACAAAGTGAACTCAGAACAACCAAATTTATTCATGTGCAGAGGGCCAGCCTAGGGTTGTGAGACCCTCCAAACAGGCTAAAATGGAAGTGAAGTGGTGCAGAGGCTAGGTGGAAACCCTCTGTATGGGAGGGAATTTTACCCTGTGCAATTATTTGCATAGTCTTCTAAGAACATAAAATGTCTGTCAGCAAATTGCCTGTGTGACGGCTGCCACCTTGGCTGACATACCAGACTGGAAATTCCAGGGCTAAATGAATGAGCCTTTAAAGCATTAGCTGAAAAGTCTGACTTCTTAGCAGTGTCTGTACATGTATCCTCTGTGCATCAGACCCAGAGGGGGACCATCAACACTAGCTGTCCAGTGGGTTACACATGGAAAGCAGGTCCTGCTTCGCTTACCTAAAACCAATGAACTAGCTCTGAGCAGTACGCTGGGTGGATGAGCCTAATACCACTTCCTAGAATCTGTTTTACCATGCTCTAAAGAGCAGAGTGGGGTTTGAAAAGCCAGCAGGCTTAGGAATTATAGCATCATAGAATATCAGGGTTGGAAGGGACCTCAGGAGGTCATCTAGTCATCTAGTCCAACCCCCTGCTCAAAGCAGGACCAATTTCCAACTAAATCATCCCAGCCAGGCCGTTTCAAGCCTGACCTATGGGTCAGCAGCTAGAATCTAAACCGCAGTAAAGGGTGAAATCATGGACCCGCTGAAGTCAATGGGGCCAGGATTTCACCTCTGAAGTTTAGTGGTTTACATGAGCTGGATTGGTGGTGACCGCCCAATAGCTAGTGTGTAGGGGTTTACAGTGCACAAACGCAGTTAGCACTTCCTGGCAAGTTTGCTGAATCTGACTATACCTGAGAAGTGCTGAGGTGCTATAGAAACCCTGAACCAGGTACACCAATACCATTGATGGTAAAGAAGGAAAAACTCTCACAATAATCTACTCCATCCCCTTGCCAATGCCGGATTATTTCTATCCACTTGCATGGCCCTCGGCACCATGGTATCTCTTTCTTATTGTGTATTTCACAGGCTCAAAGCTTGAACTGTCAGAAAACATTTGTTTGAAATACAGCCTAAGGCCCAGATCCACAAGGGTATTTAAGTGCCTAACTCACACTGATTTGCACTGGCAGTTAGATGCCTAAATATCTTTGGGTATCTGGGCCTAAATTTTCACTTTACTCATTTTATCCTATTTGTTCCTACACCCTTGCCCCACAACTTGCATCCCCATATAATTCCTCTGCTGCTTTGTGGTTTACACTGTTTACATATTTGGAGACCATTTGGCCCCTACCGGCTCTTGCTTAGCTAAGACACATGTATCCAGCTGCTTTGAGCTTCCTTAATGACCCCCATACATCATTTATTTTGCTCTTCTCTGAACTCCTGCCCAGTTTCTGAAGAGCTTTCTGACAACAAAGGGGCCCCAGCTGGACACAGTCATCTCAGTTCAGCCCTGGATTGATTAGGCACAGGGCTTGGATTACCCTTTTCTCCTCTGGAGGTTGTCCCTCTAGCCAATGGCTCTGAGGCGCAGCGTGGTGGAAGCTTGCGTGGCATATTTGAGTTAATTTGTGTGAACATACCGGCCTCTAGCGGCTGGCTGCTGTGAGGATAGGACTCTCCTTCATCACAGCCAAAGGAGGTGCTTCTTTAATTCAAGTGGCATTGGTGCTGAAGGTCTCAGGGGCGAACATTCGCGCTGTTTGTGTGTTGGCAGCTGCGGGTTTATTGGACCTGCACACACACTGCCTGATCATACCTGCTCAGTGACTCTAAAGAGGACTGTCAACCCAGTGCCTTCCATGCCCCTTCAGCTGATGGAATTTGCTTCTGAAGGGAGGCAGAAGAGAGTACTCTCAGGTGTGGCTGCCAGGTGTGCCCTGCCTTCTGAGCTCTGAGATAAAATCACCTGCCATCCCTCCCTATCGCATGTGGACTTTGCTCCAAGATTAGGGAAAGCACCTCTGTCCCAATCCAATCTCAAGTTCGATGACCTTTCCCTATACATCGATCTAAATGTAGGGCTTGTTTCTGCTCCCATCCCCCAGCCCATCTTGTCAGATTGCTCATCTTCTCCCCAGCCCAGCCAGCAGCGCTGGGAGAAAATGGCTGCAATTCTGGGCCAAGTGCCCAGGGACAAGGGAGACAAAGTGGGCTGGAACTGACATTTCTGCCCTTCTGACTATGGGCGGCTCCAGCAACCAGGACTGCCTCCAGAGTAAATTTTGCAGTTGTCCTCAGGGCTTTGTATGGCTGGCGGTGCAAGCCAGAACGGGTGTGCTGGTGCCAGCTACAGTCCCGCCCCAGGGCACACCCCATGCACTGGGGCTTGCGGGAGACGGACAAGGATAATGCCCAATGGAATCCCTTCATGGAGATAATACTCTCCCAGCTCCATGCAGGCTGTTATCAGCGTATGTAGGCTGTTGGAGCAGCAGTGAGAATCCTGATCACTGTATCTGTCTCTGGCACAACCTCCAGTTGAGGCAGGGCAGATCTACAATACCACCACCCACTGGGGCTTAAAAGCAACAATCTAGCCCTTAATGGGTTCCATGAAAATGCTTAGCTTTTCCCTACTGAAGTATAGGATGTCAAGGGAGAGCAAAAACTTACCCTCCTGCATGACCCCTTGATTTACTGACATAGCTTGCCTTAGAAGGCAAAGTTGATTCCATTAAAACACTCATTTCTGGTGCATTTTTCAGATCCGAAGGCTGGTGACTTCTATAATTTCTTTGTTCCATGGACTGGTACGTATGCTTTTTGGCTCTCACATAACATTACATAACTCATTTCTGTAGGGACTATTCGGTTAACTGGGTGCACAAATTTACCTAACTTGCGAGCCCAACTGTGAAAAGTGAGTGGGAAATTTATGAAGTGTCACAACAACCTAGGACCATAAACGCTGATGGGAAAAGGTGCAAAAGGGAGCTAGAGACTGAAGTAGTCCACACAAAAAGGTCTCTGGATGTAACTCAAGGGTTGTGTTCAGATCATGCCTGGTAAACAAGAGAAGTGGAGGACTAGAAATCAAAGGACCAAAATCTTTGTGTCAGAGACCCGGCCTAATTCCAGCACTGAGGTTGCAAGTAAAAGTCAACACCAGAGGCAGAAGCTGCAATGTCTATTTTTGCTGTTCTTTTCCTTCCCCTTTTGGGGTTTGTCTTGTTTTGTCTCTTAGGAAATAGGATCGGCTCCAGGCCATTTCAACTAATTCCCCCACACCCCAAAGGACAGTTATTACCGTCTTTGGTACCATGTAAGAGACTGTCTCACAAGGGGGGTTTTCCTTCTTAAAGGTTTCTCTCCAGCGAAAGGGAAAGGAACAAGGGATGTGGTCACAATGAAAGCCTTACTTGAGACTTTACATTTCAAATGCTTGAACTGTTCTTTCTTCTTTTCCAGTATCTTTAATAAGGGGTTAAAAGGGTTTGTAAAGGCGCATTTTCCCTGGTACTAAGGAGGCTGGGGTTTCTGCACATCAAACCCTGAACTGTGTGTGAAACTGTTTAATGCTGGTCAGTGACTGGGTTGTGTTAACATGCTTGGCTCTTGGGCCCATTTATTCCATCTAAATTTATACAAGAGGAAGAGATCTTATGGAGTGAAACTCACTCCACCTGCTCAAAGATCCAGTACTGAAGATTCATCTGTCCCCTCCCCTGCAGCTGAGTCTGTGTGGGTGGGGAGAGAAGGAAGCTGCTGCTTCAGGACCCAGTGGGGGCCAGAGAAGGGATGGGATGGGAGCAGCAGGAGGACAAGGTGAGGGAGCAAGCTGCCCCTTCCTAACCTCCCAGGGATCCCAGAGGAGCCACGAGATTTTGCTGCTTTCCACCACCCCACTATGGACCACTCTAATTTGCATCTTATTGGCTGAGAAGTCCTGGTGTACGTCAATGACCACAAGGCTGGGAATCAGGAGCGCTAATCCTGCCTCCCTGCGGCTGGTAAAGGCCAGCACAAGTTAAAGCAGTCAGCGAAAGAAATCTCCTTGCACACCATCTCCCTGACATATGCTCTGTGCATTACAGCCATGCCAAAGATCTCCAGGGGATCCTGCCCTCTCCTCCATGAGAAATGGGTGCACAAAGGTAGCACAGGATAGGAGGTGGCTTTATAGAGGGTATACACCTCCCTGTCACCAAATACACAATTTAGTTGCTTAGCATTTAGATGATTAGTGAGAGGCACTGTATACCTAGGTGAACTAAATAAAACTGGATATATTCACAACAACAGACCGAAATAGTAGACACAGCTGCACAAGGGTGATTGACTGATGCAAATAAAGTCCCTGCTTCTGTTGAGCTAGAATCCTAAAAGCTAGTAGGGAGATAGAACATAGGATTGGTAAGGACTGCTTGGGTCATCAAGTACAGTCCCCAGATACTGCAGGCAACCCCCTCATATAATCCTGTTCTTAAATGTATCAAGCTACATCTTCAAACTGGTTAGATGGTTTGTCCTCACAACTCCTATGGGGACATTGTTCCAGAACCTCACTTCTCTGATGGTTATAAACCACCTTTCAACTTCCAGCCTAAGGCCACCTCTACACTAGGCAATTATTTCTCTATAACTACATTGCTCAGGGGAGTAAAAAATCCATGTCCCTGAGTAACATCATTATACCAACCTAAGGATCGGTTTAGACAGAGTTTCTCCCACTGACAGAGCTACCATCTCTCACGGAGGTGGATTTACTATGCCAAAAGGAGAGCTCTCTCCCATCAGCATAGAGCATCTTCACTAAAATGCTACAGCCAGGGCCGGCTCCAGGCTTTTTGCCACCCCAAGCAGCGGGGAAAAAAAAAAAAGCTGCGATCTCGGTGGCACTTCGGCGGCAGCTCCACCACGCCGCTTTCTTCTTTGGTGGCATTTCTGCAGCAGGTCCTTCCCTCTGAGAGGCACCGAGGGACCCGCCGCCAAAAAGCCTGACCTGTCGCCTCTTCCCCTTGTCCGTCCCAAGCACCTGCTTGCTGGTCTGGTGCCTGGGGATGGCCCTGGCTACAGCAGCACAGCTGCACTGATGCAGCTGTGAAGATGCAGTTTTTTAAATGTAGACCTGCCCTAAATGTATTTGTGGTCACTTTATACTTTACTTAGGACAGCTACCCCCGCTTTCCAAACCACTTTTCTTCAGTTCTTTACCTACACAGCAAGGGTTTGCATTTTCTCCAAGATAAACGATTATGAATACAAAGACCCTTTTTTGGATTAACAACTGTCTTTCAAGGGCATAACACTGTCTCTTTGGGCTAGTCGACACTAGAAGTGCTACAACGGCTTATCTGCACAGATGCAGCTATAGTGCATCAGGTGAAGACACTCTATGGCGATGGGAGAGAGCTCTCCCATCAGCATAATAAAACCACCTCCTCAACACAGTGCTTTCCATACTGGTGCTTAAGTCAGTGTAATTTACATTGCTCATGGGTGGCTTATTCACACCCCTGTAGGATGTAAGTTATGCTGATGTAACTTATAGTGTAGACAAGCCCTCCGATTCCACCTTTCACAGGCCAGATCGTATGGGTTTATCTTGTTTTGGTGAGGCCTTTTGTTAAGCCCATCAAAACAGTCTGATTTCTTTTGTCATGAGCTGTAAGTTATGGACAGAAGTCCAGACTCTCTGCCACAATCCAGAAGACTTAACACTGTGTGTTTCCCTCCTCAGGGAAAGGATTAATTGTTTTACATGGACCAAAGTGGTTCCAGCACCGTAGACTGCTGACTCCTGCATTTCATAATGATATTTTGAAATCTTATGTGTCGCTGATGGTGGATTCCACCAAAGTGATGTTGGTAGGTAACCCTCTGCTACTGTCGTCATTCTTCACCTTCCCTTCCCATACTGAAACGTAAGGCCTGTCAAGCTGCACTTTATGCTCATTCGATACAGTAAGACAAGCCGGTGTGAGATGTTCCTCACCATTTCCATCCTAGAATTAATCACATCTGGGTACTGAGGTGAGCCAGTCTCAGGGACGGCCCTAGACTCCATCCAGCAGTAGCCTGGTAGAGTACATTCCCAACCCTGTCTTCTTACCCCTGAGTTAGTGGCATCAAGAGGAGCAGGGGTGGGGCCCCATTAACATTACTGCTTCATTGTGTAGCCTGTGTGTAACAAAGGCCCAGATTCTCTTCTCCTCTACCCCAGTATAAAACAGTAGTAAGCCCATTGACATCAGTGGAATTACAGTGGTGTATGCAAAAGGAGAATCAGTCCTAATATGTCTTTAGTCATCTCCTCTGCTTTCAGTTCTAATCACCACTGGCATTTTATTTAATTAACTCACTGAAACAGCAGTGTTACAGTAGCCAAGCGAGAAGCTAGTCCCCACTAGGTGAAAGGTTTCCACCTAATACATGATCTGCTAAGAAAGTAGAAGTAAGAACATAAGAACATAAGAAGTAAATTCAATATGGCAACCTCCCCACCCTCACCCCTGATTCACCAACTTTAAGATGTTCCTTCTGCTTCTTCTGGCCAAAGGACCTGAGATTCCACAGCAATATGCTGGGCTGTACACCTATTGATAAACTTTTTATTGCCAATGTGTTTGAAATGGCAACAAGAAGTCAGTCCTATAAAAGATATTCCTCACTTACCATGTCTCTGGCCATGTCTACACTTACGAGCTTACAGTGGCACAGCTGTTCTGATACATCTGTGCCGCTGTAAGATCGCTCGGGTAGCCGTGTCATGCCAATAGGATAGAAGTGTTCTGTCAACATAATAAAACTAGCTCAACGAGCAGCAGTAGCTGTGACATCGGGAGAGCATCTCCCGATAAGTGTTTATGCTGGAAAAGCTGATACCGCTCAAGGGAGTGTTTTTTCCCACCCCTGAGCAGCAAAAGTTTTGCAGTCATAATGCTAGTGTAGACACGGCCTCTCTCAACAAGAATAAAGTATTATGAATAACATACGGAATGGAATTTGTTTAATGCTGTCACTCCACAAGTTGAATGTAACTATCAGAGGGGCATCCAAAACAGCGGACTCAGGATATTAAAATCAGCTAGGCAGTATCAGCAGGGTTGGGCAGTTAAGGAATTACCATAAAAGAGTGAGACAAAGTGGATGAGGTAATATCTTTGGTTGGACCGACAAGCTCTCTCACCAACACAAGTTGGTCCAATCAAAGATATTACCTCACCTTGTCTACCTCTTTCATGGTAATTCCTTAACTACCCAATCTCATCCACCTTGTCTCTGTAATATCCTAGGACTTACATGTCTACAACTACACTGGATACATAAAAGAGTGAGTCATAATCAACTATTGGAACAGATTAGTGAGGAAAATGTTTAATTCATCCTTGTTTGGAATCTTTAAATCAAGACCGGATGTCTTTCTAAAAGATATACTCAAATTCAATCACAAATCCTCCATTTCTTCATTTCCACACCATACTCCAAATATTGTACAGATTGCAAATGAATCTTGGATCCTACAGATAAAGAAATTATTCAAAGAATGATGGCTGGGATTTTGGTGATATGAGAAATTCCATTTGTTCTGTGAATGCTGACCTCTCTTTTTTACATTAGGATAAATGGGAAAAGCGGATAACAAAGGACAAGTCACTGGATATCTTTGAAGACGTTGGCTTGATGGCTTTAGACAGCATGCTGAAATGCACCTTCAGTTATCAAAGTAACTGCCAGAACAGGTCCGTGTGAGAAGGACAGTTGTTTTGCCTTTAAGGCACTGGACTCAAAGTCAGGAGATATGAGTTTAATTTCCGGCTGTACCAGAGACTTCTTGGGTGACTTAGGGAAAGCAATTTAGGCTGGGATTTTCAATAAAAGCAAGGAACATGGCCAAATTCCTGCGGGTGGTGATGGTGGGAAACTATGAAGTTGCACTGAAGTAGCATAAATGTCTCTCGTTAATTAACACTAAGGCTGTCGATTAATAGCAGTTAGCTCACGTGATTAACTGAAAAAAAGTAGCGATTAATAGCAGTTTTAATCACACTGTTAAACAATAGAATACCAATTGAAATGTATTAAATATTTAGGATGTTTTTCCATATTTTCTGATATATTGATTAAAATTACCACACAGAATACAAAGTGTGCAGTACTCACTTTATATTATTTTTATTACAAATATTTGCACTGTAAAAATCATAAACAAAATAAATAGTATTTTTCAATTCACTTCATACAAGTAACATAGTGCAATCTTTTTATCGTGAAAACACAAATTACAAATGTAGATTTTTTTTTGTTACATAACTGCACTCAAAAACAAAACAACTTAAAACTTTAGAGCATACAAGTCCACTCAGTCCTACTTCTTGTTCAGCCAATTGCTAAGAGAAACAAGTTTGTTTACATTTATGGGAGATAATGCTGCCTGCTTCTTATTTACAATGTCATCTGCAAGTGAGAACAGACGTTCACATGGCACTTTTGTAACTGGCACTGCAAGGTATTTACATGCCAGATCTGCTAAATATTCATATGCTCTTTCATGCTTTGGCCAGCATTCCAGAGGACATGCTTCCATGCTGATGACGTTCATTAAAGAATAATTGGTTAATTAAATTTGTGATTGAACTCCTTGGGGGAAAATAGTATGTCTCTTGCTCCATGTTTTACCCACATTCTGCCATATATTTCATGTTATAACTTAGATGATGACCCAGAACATGTTGTTCATTTTAAGAACACTTTCACTGCAGATTTGACAAAACCAAAGAAGGTACTAATGTGAGATTTCTAAAGAAAGCTACAGCGCTCAGCTCCAGGTTTAAGAATCTGAAATGCCATCCAAAATCTGATTGGGACAGGGTGTGGAGCATGCTTTCAGAAGTCTTAAAAGTGCAACACTCCAGTACGGAAACTACAGAATCCGAACTGCCAAAAAAGAAAATCAAACTTCTGTTGGTGGCATCTGACTCAGATAATGAAAATGACCATGCGTCAGGCTGCACTGCTTTGGATCATTATCAAGCAGAACCCATCAGCATGGACACATGTCCTCTGGAATGGTGGTTGATGCATGAAGGGACACGTGAATTGTTAGCGCATCTGGCATATAAATATCTTGCGATGCCAGCTACAACAGTGCCATGCGAACACCTGTTCAATTTCAGGTGACGTTGTAAACAAGAAGCGGGAAGCATTGTCTCCTGCAAATTGTAACCAACTTTGTTTGCCTAAGCGATTGGCTGAACAAGAAGTAGGACTGAGTGGACTTGCAGGCACTAAAATTTTACATTGTTTTATTTTTGAATGCAAGTTCTTTGTATATAATTCTACATTTGTAAATTCAACTTCTATGATAAAGAGATTGCACTACAGTCCTCATATTAGGTGAATTGAAAAATACTATTTCTTTTGTTTTGTTACAGTGCAAATACTTGTAATAAAAAATAAATATTAAGTGAGCACTGCACATTTTTTATTCTATGTTGTAATTGAAATCAATATATTTGAAAATGTAGAAGACAACCAAAAATATTTATATAAATAGTATTCTATTATTGTTTAATAGTGCAATTAATCGTGATTAATTTTTTTAATTGCTCGACAGCCCTAATTAACACATTAAATTCCTCTTTTTTGTCTTCCCTTTAGCGAGAATACATTTCTCAAAGCTATACGTCAGCTCACAGCCATGGTACAAGAGAGAACGAGGACATTTCTGTACCACAATGACCTCATCTACTGGTTCAGTCCCCCTGGGCGTCACTTCCGGAATGCCTGCAGAATAGTCCATCGCCATACAGGTATTTTTCCTCTCTTGACTCAAGATTTCATCTGTACAACTGAGACATTAACCATGCTCAAGATCCGGGGTCTCTTAAGAGGGATGGCCTTCTGGGCAGGCAGGGGAGACATATTGGAAAATATTAGATTAAAAAAAGGGGGTATATAGTGGTAAAACCATGAATGTTCCTCAGATTATCTAGGGCCTGAAATTTATACTTTAGGGAAACTCCATTAACCAGAAGAACCTCACATTCTGGTCCATTAATTGAATCATACAGTGGAATCAGAGAAGAAAGAAATCTAGAGTACTATGTCATTTAATTCAGTGGTTCTCAAACTGCACTCATGGAGTACAATCAGTCCACAGAGACCTGCTTGGCAATCTGCAGAATGAAATCTGATGAGAATCAGGCAGTGGTGGGATTTGAATGTTACAGTGGGATGGGAATATGATCCATGAGATAATCCTTCTCTTAATAAGTGGTCCTGGAACAAAAAGGTAGGAGAGGAGAATATATTGATCTAGTCCATTAGATGGATTTGTGATTATAACAGGACTGGGAATCAGGAGATCTGAGATATATTCTTGCATTTGCTACAGACTTTTCATGTGACCTTGAAACAAAATCACTTAATACTTCTGTGCCCTAAATTTCCTTACCCAGGAAAAGGGAGAAATACCACATAATGTACATACTTCACAGAAGCATTCTGAGAATACTGAATGTAAAGAACTTTGAGATTCTCTGTTGAAAGGTGCAAAGTATCTTTTTTCTAGTGATTTGACTAGTCCATTTTTAAATGTATCTAGAGATGTGGCTTCCACCATTTGCCTTCCAAGGTGATTGAATTACTAGTGAATCACAGTGACATTTTAACTAACCCATATATTGATTATTCTTTCCCTAGAGAATGTGATCAAGGAGAGGAAGGAAAGGCTCAAGGATGAGCGAGAGCTCGAAAAGATCCAGAAGAAGAGACTCCTGGACTTTCTGGATATTCTTTTATGTGCCAAGGTGAGTCCTAGAATACATATGAACTAACTGTGCTATACCATGTGCACATTTCACTAAGTATCACTGGCAGATACTCGAGCATTGCTGACTGCAGTTTCCTCACCAAATACTCCCTTTTCTAATCTTTTTGGCTGTTGGGTGTAGCTGGAATGTCTGGATGCAATAGGTCAAATTCAAAAATGCTATAATTGGGCACAAGTCCTATTGAGTCTCACACCAAGAGTGAATTTGTTTGGATGTGCCTGTTTTTTAATAAAGTCAATCAAAATATTTAAAAATGGTTGAAATCTGAATTAAATATTTCAAGTTTGTTGAAACAAAATGTTTCATTCAATTGAACTTTTCAATTCACCAAAAATTTGGGGGGAAAAATCGTTTGGGTTCATCATGAAATCGTTTTTCAACACTTTTTTTCAGAATTGCAAGACAACTGAATAATCCATTATTCACCTAGCTCTAGCTAAAATGGCTGTGTTTGTCTAGCCCAGACCTGCATTACCTGATGTCACACCAAAATTAGTTTTTTCTGAAAGCTGATTCTCTTTCTCAAGTTCCACCTATGTGAATTCATTACACAGCACTGTGTCTAAATGGTTGGATTTAATTAATTCTTGATATGCTACTCCTCAGATGGTTGTGTGTGTGTGTGTTTATATATATATATATATATATATATATATATATATATATATATATATATATATAAACACACACACACACAACCATCTGAGGAGTAGCATATCAAGAATTAATATATATATATATATATATATATATATATATATATATATATATATATATATATATATATATATATATATATATAGTAGGTTCTTGTGGGAATGCAGAACATGAACAAAAGAACACAGGAACTGCCACTGGATCAGACATGAGACCCATCTAGTCCTGTCTCTAACAGTGGCCAGTTCCTTCAAGTGAAGTTATAAGAACCGTGCAGTAGCAGATGTCGGATAATCTGCCCATCATATTAGGTCTTATCCTCATCTCTAATAGAGATTGTCTTAAACCCTGAAGCATGAAGTTTAATTGCAAAATTTTTCTATGCCAAAATTAGGATGAAAATGGAGAAGGATTACCTGATGAAGATCTACGTGCTGAGGCAGACACTTTCATGTTTGGGGGTCATGACACCACAGCAACTGGGATCTCCTGGCTCTTATACTGCATGGCCCTGTACCCAGAGCACCAGCAGAGATGCAGGGAGGAGATCAAGGAGATTCTGGGAGACAGAGAGACCATTCAGTGGTAAGACACCTCATTTATTGCACATTGCTTCCCCTTGCAGATTGGGTCAGCTAATGGTGAGACTTAAGAAAGTTCAAGACTCTGCTTTTAATCATTGCACATTAACACTTGGGATGGGAGTTTTAAATTTTGTGAACATCTCCAGTTAAATTTTAGGTATGTGCAGAGTCTGAGAATATAAATCTGGAGTAACTTTTAAGACTTCAGTGGAGTTACTCCAGAATTAACACTGGTGCTACTGAGAACAGAATTTGCCTCTCAGAAATAATGTGCCAGACCCTCAGTCAACCCCACTGAAGTCACTTAGTGCTCCAGGGCATTCCTGCTGATATACATTAACTGGGCATCTGGCTTAACATGCCTGTTCTGTCTTGTCTCAGACACTTTAGATGTTTATTGATGAACTTCAGATTAAGGTTTGGTGGTAGGCCTTCATCCCTACTCATGATAATTGTTGATTTGGGCATTAATTGCCATAGGTTTTATAACTGACAAACAACTACAACTGAAATGTATTAAATAAATGCTAAGAATTATCAATGAGATGAAAGCAGTCAATGGTAGAGTTAGTGCCCAAGTCATCAATGAAAATAAATAAGGAAGCACAGATCTGTCACAGTCTAAGGATTACAACTGGCAGAAATTTGGGATTTCCAGTGTGAGAAATTTTGACTGTGTTCCAAATCAGGACAAAACCAAATTGTTCAAAATTTTATGTGAAGTGAAAATCCCCCAAACCATTGTTCTGGAAATACTGACATACTGTCGGGGACCCCAGAGCTTCCAGTCTCCTGGGTCAGTTGGCTTCCTGGGCTGCTGAGAGTCTGGAGTGCCTGGGATCCCTTGCCCTGTGGCAGTCTCCATGGAAGGGCTTTCCCAGGACATCCAAGAACATCAGAATGGCCCTACTGAGTCAGGCCAAGAGTCCATCTAGCCCAGTATCCTGTCTTCTGACAGTGGCCAATGCCAGGTGCCCCAGAGGGAATGAACAGAACAGGTTATCATCAAGTGATCCATCCCCTGTGGCTCATTCCCAGCTTCTGGCAAACAGAGGCTATGGACCAGTCCTGCCCATCCTGGCTAACAGCCATTGATGGACCTATCCTCCACTTCCTTATCTACTTTCTCTACACCAGTCATGATTTTATAGACCTGAATCATATCTCCCCTTAGATGTCTCTTTTCCAAACTGAAAAGTCCTGGTCTTGGTAATCTCTCCTCATATGGAAGCCATTCCATACCACTAATAATTTTTATAGCCCTTTTCTGAACCTTTTCCAATTCCAATATATCTTTTTCTGAGATGGGGCAACTACATCTACACACAGTATATAAAAAATGTGGGCTTACCATGGATTTATATAGAGGCAACATGATATTTTCTGTCCTATTATCTATCCCTTTCCTAATTATTCCTAGCATTCTGTTTGCTTTTTTGACTGCCGCTGCACATTTTTTTCAGAGAACTATCCACAATGACTCCAAGATCTCTTTCTTGAGTGGTAACAGCTAATTTAGACCCCATCATTGTGTATGTATAGTTGGGATTATGCTTTCCAATGTGCATTACTTTGCATTTATCAACATTAAATTTCATCTGCCATTTTGTTACCCAGTCACCCAGTTCTGAGAGATCCTTTTGTAGCTCTTCACAGTCTGCCTAGGTCTTAACTATCTTTAGTAATTTTGTATAATCTGAAAATTTTGCCACCTCACTGTTTACCCCTTTTTCCAGATCATTTATGAATATGTTGAATAGGACTGGTCCCAGAACAGACCCCTGGAGGACACCACTATTTACCTCTCTCCATTCTGAAAACTGACCATTTACACCTACCCTTTATTTCCTATCTTTTAACCAGTTACCAAACCATGAGAAAACCTTCCTTCTTATCCCGTGGCAGCTTACTTTGCATAGGAGCCTTTGGTGAGGGACCTTGGAAAAGGCTTTCTGAAAATCTGAGTACATTATATTCACTGGATCCCCTTGGTCCACATGCTTCTTGACCCCCTCAAAGAATTCCAGCAGATTGGGGGGGCATGATTTCCCTTTACTAAAACCATGTTGACTCTTCCTCAACAAATTATGTTCATCTACATGTCTGACAATATTGTTCTTTATTATAGTTTCAACCAGTTTGCCCGGTACTGAAGTCAGGCTTACAGACCTGTAATTGCTGAGATCACATCTGGAGCTCTTTTTAAAAATTGGCATCGCATTAGCTATCCTCAAGTCATCTGGTACAGAAACTGATTTAAATGATAGGTTACAGACTATGGCTAGTAGTTCTGCAATTTCACACTTGAGTTCCTTCAGAACTCTTGGGTGAATAGCATCTGATCCTGGTGACTTACTGCTGTTTAATTTATCAATTTGTTCCAAAACCTCCTCTAATGATACCACAATCTGGGACAGTTCCTCAGATCTGTCACCTAAAAAGAATGGCTCAGGTTTGGAAATCTCCCTCACATCCTCAGCCGTGAAGACCAATGCAAAGATTTCATTTAGTTTCTCTGCAATGGCCTTATCATCCTTGAATGCTCCTCTAGCACCTCGATCGTCCAGTGGCCCCATTGGTTGTTTAGCAGGCTTCCTGCTTCTGATGTACTTTAAAATTTTTGCTATTACTTCTTGAGTCTTTGGCTAACAGTTCCTCAAATTCTTTTTTGACCTTCCTTTTTGCCTCTCACTGCTTCTTTTACTTTGTTGTTTAGCCACGGTGGCTCTTTTTTGGTTCTCTTACCATGTTTTTTAATTTAGGGTATACATTTAAGTAGAGCCTCTATTATGGTGTCTTTAAAAAGTTTCCATTCAGTTTGTAGAGATTTCACTTCTGGCACTGTACCATTTAATTTTTGTTTAACTAATGTCCTCATTTTTGTGTAGTTCCCCTTTCTGAAATTAAATGCTACAGTGTTAGGCTGCTCTGGAGTTTTCCCCGCCACAGGGATGTAAAATTTAATTATATTATGGTCACTATTACCAAGCGGCCCAGCTTTATTCATCTCTTGGACCAGATCCTGTGCTCCACTTAGGACTAAATCAAGAATTGCCTCTCCTCTAGTTTGTTCCAGGACCAGTTGCTCCCTACCTCTATATTCTTATTATTAAAGCATGGAATTTCTATCCTTAGAGATTCTATGATACAGTTTGATTCATTTACGATTTTTACTTCATCTGATTCTAAGGTAAGAGTCTGAGAGACTTATTTGGGTCTTCCAAGGCTTCCAGGCTCCTAGCTCCACAACAGAGAGTCTAGAAGTCCCGGTATGGCAGGGCTGCCCCAGAGCGGCAGACTACAAAAGCTTGAGTTCCCTAGCTCCAGGGCAGTCTCCAAGGGCAGTCCCACCTGGTAGGGACCCTGGTAGTTTTCCAACATAACAGCCTGAGATTCAGCAATGTTCTTTTAACCCAAATCTCATTTGTGAAAAATTGTAGGCTTGATGAACTGGCATTTTCCAATTAAACTCTTGTTTCATCAGGAATTTTCCCACCAGCTCTACAAAGGATGCATTTTATCAAAAAAATCTAAGACATCCAATAATGTTAGAGGGACAAGGTGACCATATTTTAAAAATAAATATAAAAGTCAGACTCTTTTGTGATGACATTGTTTGGAATTGTGAAATACTCATCCAAATTACATATTTTTTAATATGTGTACTGATCTTACCTAGTTCTATCCTCTACTTCCACAGCTACGTGGACATACGTCTCAGAGTGGAGGACTTTCCCTCCCAGTAACTTATTGCCCTGTATGAGTTTATTATGTAACCTTGAAGGAGTGTTTTGTGGCAAAGTACCTCTTTCTCCTCAGCAGACTCAGTCCTTTTTAGCCTTGGAGACACAGGCTTGGGCAAAGCAAATCCTTCTAGGTAGCACAGGGTCTGGCTAATCCTTCCCTCAGTCAGTCCCTTATGCTTGTTTTCTCCCCTTCTAGGGACAGAGGGCAGCCTTCCTTGTTGGAAGAGATCTGCACCTGACTGCTTCTCTCACTCTCCCCCTTGCTTCCATGCCAGGGAGGGTTTAAAAAGGTCTCCAGCAGTTGGAGCCAGCTGAACCTAATTAATTCCCTGGTAACCCCTTTTCCAGCTGAACCTTATTTCCCCCTGGTTATCTCTCCTCAGGGGATTGAGAGAGGCCTTTTAACCCCGGGGACTAAATACTACCCCTCCCTTTGTAGCCATTTGTTGTGGGTTTGCCACAGTTGTTAAACATACACTTTGAGCAAAAGAACAACTTTGATTGCACCTGCACTTTTTAACTTTTCCTTTCACTGCAAATAGCATTCATTACATTGAACACTAGTTCCACTGGACTGGGGCTTCTGGTAAAAAAAAGAACAAATGGTACCTGATGTAGCAATATGTCTTGGACAAAGCATTTGTAAGTTATTAAAAAATCCAAATGTCTGATATGGATGAAATGAAAAACTAGGACATTGTGGGTGTCCCAAATAGACTTTCTGAGACAAGAAAACAGGAGCTGGTTGAAAAATGCAAATAATTTTTCATGGAAAATTTAAGAACATTACTTTCAAAATTTCCCATATTTTGCTTTGATTTTTGAAGACAAAACAAAAACAAATCTTGAAGAAATGTCAGTAAAAGATTTTCATTTTCATGAGCTAAAACCCAAGAATGTATATAACCTGAAAAGTTTTATTGAATATTTTTTCAGATTTTAGTTTCTCCTTTTGAAAAAACAGAAAATTTTAACAACAAAAAAAAATTTTCATCAACACTCTTTGTTTTGGTCAACCCATAAAAAATTTTCCTCAAAAGCTTTCGTTTTGATCAAAAAAGCATTTTTAATTAAAAATATTGTAATGAAATAATATTGAGCAGCTGTATCAGATAAGTAACTGATCCTGTTTTTTGGAAAACAGGTACTCAGTTATAGATTGAGAACCCCACTGAAGTTGGTAGCATTACTCCAGCTGAACACACTGCTGGTGAGAGCAGAATTTAGGCCTCACTGCTCTTTGGGTATGGAAAAACATAACAGCATTTCCTAGTTTTAGTCAGAAGCCTTCCATTTGAAGAGAACAAGAGGGAACTTCTTTCAGACTGTAGATTCCCTTGAGGGTTTACAATCTAAAAGATTCACCTAGAGAAACAACAGGTTGTGCAGGCAGCCTTGTATTTCTGCGTTGGGGAGGAGATTCCCACATTCAGACATATCTTTGGTTTCTTTTCAGGAATGACCTTAGTAACATGCCCTACACCACCATGTGCATTAAAGAGACCCTCCGCCTTTACCCTCCGGTACCTCAAGTGTATCGACAACTCAATGAACCAGTCACATTTTTCGATGGGAGGACTTTGCCAGAAGGTCTGATTCTATCCCTTTTCCTGTGTTCTTTATAAGTTTAAGGGTTGCAACTTTATATATAGTAGCTGATGGGCATTGTATGTGCGTGTATCAGTTAATTATGGACCCAAGTGATGGCATTTGGATCAGGATTAAGAAATCCTCTAAAGCTCCAGGGGTTTTGACTCCAGAGTTTTGGTTTACTCCAGTTAGGAAGGTCAGCAGTGCACCAATAACCAAAATGGATTAGGATAAATATTCTGCAATCACACAAAACAGAGATGGTTTAATAGTGTCAGCTGAACCAAAAATCCAGGAAGCATTTCCCTGCATCCATATCTGTCTCAGTTATTAACTAATCACCAGCCAGTTGTCTCAGCCATATTTTACATATCCTTCTCACCACAACGATCTACTGCAAGGAACAATGGCACTTTGATCATGAAGTGACTGAGGAAAAAGAGAAGTCAGAGACTGGGAAGGACATTAATTCCAGAGGATGTGGGGAATGATCTGGCCCACTCATAGGAGGTGGATGAGTTTGCTTTGCTAGCTGACAAGATCAATGTACTAAAAGAGAGATGATGAGCTTTTCAGCTGACCTACACTGTGGGCAGGAATTAGCACCATACATAAAGCTGCTTAGTAAGACCTAAAGTAATGGGACAAGTACAGCTTGCTAACTCCATCAAGAGGCGTAAGAAGTGGGGTGTGACTCTCTGATCTGAGGGAACTAACTGCAGAGCCACAGCGGTCCTGCTGGACACACTTGGAACAGCTGGGCTTAGGGAAAATGCCTAGTTTTATGTCATTTCATTGTAATTGGTGTTACCATTAAGCCAAACCCCATAAAGAGGGTGACTTTAACCTGGTACAGTGTGTGTGTGTGGACTTCATCCAGAACTGTCTAGGAATCGCACCTATGCAAGAGAAGACTAAGGCCTTGTCTACACCACAAAGTTGCAGCACTGGTGAGGGAGTTATAGCGCTGCAACTTAGGAGGTGTACACATCTGCAGGGCATCACCAGCGCTGCAACTCCCTGTTTGCAGCGCTGGCCGTACACCCGTTGAAACTCAGGTGTAGAGGATCCAGCGCTGGTGATCCAGCGCTGGTCATCAGGTGTAAACACTCACCAGTGTTTTTCTTGACCTCCGTGGAATAAACAGGTATCCCAGCATACCAGAGGAAGCCTCTCTGGTAATCAAGCAGGTCTCCTTCCCCGCGGTTTGCTCTCGCGTTCCCCTAACCCCCGTGCAAGCAGATCTCCTTCCCCACGGTTTGCAGGGGGGTTCGGGGAACGCGACAGCACACCGCGGGGAAGGAGATCTGCTTGTACGGGGGTTCAAAAAACACCGGAGCAAACCGCTGGGAAGGAGACCTGCTTGCACGGGGGTTCAGGGAACGCGAGAACAAACCGCGGGGAAGGAGACCTGCTTGGTGGGGGGGGGGTGTTCGGGGAACACTGGAGCAAACCGAGGGGAAGGAGACCTGCTTCCCCGCGGTTTGCTCTCGCGTTCCCCTAACCCCCCTTGAAGCCGCCCAACAGCGCTGCAGTGTGGCCACATCTAACACCACTTGCAGCGCTGGTTGCTGTAAGTGTGACCACTCTGCAGCGCTGGCCCTATACAGCTGTACTAATACAGCTGTAACAACCAGCGCTGCAAAATTGTAGATGTAGACATACCCTAAGACTAAGCAGTTTGGGTATGTGAACAGGAGGGCTCCTCTGCAGGGATGTATTCACAGCCTGGCCTTACAAATGAGAGAGGAGAAATGACGATGATTTAGTTGAGGCTGGTCCTGTTTTGAGCAGGGAGTTGGACTAGATGATCTCCTGAGGTCTCTTCCAACTCGAATCTTCTATGAGTCTATGACTGTGACCACGTTATCTCTTAGCCCTCTCTTCAATAAACGAAGTAGTAAACTTAGTAAATCTTCCACTATAAGGCGTGTTTTTCAAACCTCAGGTAATTCTTGTATCTATGTTTATTTATTTTTTATATTATATTATATTCCATTTATACAGCGACCTGTAAGTTGCTCAGACAAGGTGGTGCTGAGCACGACTTACATGCCTAGAGAGATGAATAAATAGATGTGTGCATACCAGTAAAAATAAGGCAGCAACCCCATATACTTTGGGTGGATGGACTGGACATACTTAGCAGGGCTTACCAAAATGCACTCTTGGGACTTAAAGAGTAGATGCAATCTTGGAACCATTCGCAATTATATTTGAGAACTCATGGAGGATGGGTGAAGTCCGAGAGGACTGGAGAAGGCTAAGTATAGCACCTATCTTTAAAAGAGGAAACAACAGACGAGACGCGTTTCAATACTTGGAAAGATTATGGAACTAATTATTAAATTATGATGCGGAACCAACTTGATTTCTTTCTTTGACAAGGTTATTGGCCCAATGGATAGGGTGGATTCAGTAGATTTGATATATCTTGATTTTAGTAAGGCTTTTGATCCAGTCCCACATGACATTCTCACAAACAAATGTGATCTAGATGAAACTATTACAAGATGGGTGCACAACTGATTAAGACAGTTCTCAAAGAGTAGTTATTAATGGCTCACTATCCAACTGGGAGGATGTATAGCTTAGGCGCTGTGTAGTTAGGTCCTATGATGGTGTCCCTTGAATAGATAAGTGGACAGAGTTGGCACTGGGGTTTGTTGCAGGGTTTGGTTTCTAGGTTGGTGTTTTTTTGTGTGGTGTGTAGTTACTGGTGAGTATTTGCTTCAAGTTGAGGGGCTGTCTGTAACAGACCTAAAAGTGGCAATTCTGCAACAACAAAACTTCAAAAACAGACATGACATGACATGACTGGGAGGCGGGAGAAGTGAAGCAGCCACCGCGTGCTCGAGGTGCTCGGGCGTGGAGCAGGGGTGAGCTGGGGCAAGGGGGGGCCCTCAGGGCAGAGGGTGGGGAGATGCCGCAAGGGGGGGTGCCTCAGGGTGGAGGGGGAGTAGGGAGGGCGCAAGGTGGAAGTTTCTCCTAGGGCACGAATCATCCTTGCACCGGCCCTGGTTGTGGGGCAGGAATACAAAAATATAAATAGAAAGAAAATACTGTAGCAGGTGATTTTCTTCTCATGAGATCTTTTCTCTCATTCTTACCAGGTAGCTTAGTGTCTCTGCACATTTACGCTCTTCACAGAAACCCCGAGATATGGAAAGATCCAGAGGTATGTTACTTTTCTTCTTGTGATATTTAGTTTCTTTTTGCCTGGGCACAATGGAAGGAACTTGCTACAGCATCCATCCCCACCCTCCATTGGGGCAGTGTGGCTATATACCACCAGCATCTTGGGCCAGGCCTTAAAAGTACAGTCTGGCCTCTATATATGCGGAAGTTCTTTATTGGATTGATTATTTTGGATGTAGGCTTAGGGCTAGTTTCTTTTCTCAATCAGACCAGTGTAAATCCAGAATACATTTATGGACCCCAATGGAGCTATTCAGGATTTACACCAATTCAACTGAGATCAGAATCTCTTGCCCTTTATCTGCACTGATAATGAAGATGGGATCCAGACGTCTATTAATTTAGAAAGGTGTAATTGCTCTGAACCTTTAAAATCCCATCATCCCAATTAGGTTAGTCAATGAAGGTTCTCCTTAGTGACATGAGGCCTCATTCTCCACCATATGGCTTTGTACATCAGGCAGTAATTTATATCCCATTCAGGTAGTTTTGGCACATTGCACGTGTGATTGAATATATAAGATACAGGCATGGGTCGGCACTGTGTCCATGGTAAAAATTTTGAGGTACATGGGCATGGACCTCAACATTTTTACTATGAGGTAGCGCCCCACTCCCCACCCATGCAAATGGCTTCCCCGCATCCCTCTGTGCTGTGAAGTGTCTGTCTTGGCCACTCTGCAGCATGCTGCCTCTGGAGTGCAGCTTCGTTCCGCCCCCAGCAGCTCCCAGCCCATTGGCTGCCCCCCACTGCACCGCCCCCTCATCCTAGCTCCAGCCCTTTGGTTCCACCTCCCTGGATGCAGAGGCCCTCTCAGCCTAGCTTCCCTGCAACAGCTGGGATGAAGGACAACAGAGGTGAGCCCCCCCCAAGAATTTGTTCCACCATGGCCCTGCTTACAACAGACCCCTGCCCACAGCTGGAGCCTGCCCCTTGGAGGGGATGCCCTGGTCAGGAGGCAGAGGAGATGCCCACCCACCCTGGGATAACCCCTGCCGGGGGGGGGGTGCCCTAGTCACAGTGAAGGGAAAAGGAAACCCTGCTGCTCCACTGATCAACCCCCGGCTTCCACTTCCCACATCCTGTGACATGATGGGGAATCTCCCATGTAAGCGACACAAACAGGGGAGAGGGACCCTTTGGTCCCAGACATGGAATAAATGATGTACCCTGGTCAGTAGGAGCTGCTAATCCTCCTCCTGCCCACATACACACACATCCTCTCATAAGACATTTAAACAAGAGAAATAAAAAAGTAAAAACAAAGAGACATCCTTGTGGCACCTTAGAGACTAACAAATGTATTTTTGTGGGCTAGAACCCACTTCATCAGATACATGGAGTGCAAAATACAGGATAGGTATAAATACATTGAAGTCTGTTTTTTAAGTGTTTTTGTTGAAGAATTGCCACTTTAGGTGTGTTATTGAGTGACTGGGGAGATTGAAGTGTTCTCCTACTGGTTTTTGAATGTTATAATTCCTGATGTTGGATTTGTGTCCATTTATTCTTTTGCATAGAGACTGTCCGGTTTGGCCAATGAACATTGCAGAAGGGCATTGCTGGCACATGATGGCATATATCACATTGGTAGATATGCAGGTGAATGAGCCCCGATGGTGTGGCTGATGTAGTTAGGTCCTATGATGGTGTCCCTTGAATAGATAAGTGGACAGAGTTGGCACTGGGGTTTGTTGCAGGGTTTGGTTTCTAGGTTGGTGTTTTTTTGTGTGGTGTGTAGTTACTGGTGAGTATTTGCTTCAGGTTGAGGGGCTGTCTGTAACAGACCTAAAAGTGGCAATTCTGCAACAACAAAACTTCAAAAACAGACTCCAACGTGAAGCTGCAGAACTGGAATTAATTTGCAAACTGTACACCATCAAATTAGGCCTGAATAAAGACTGGAAGTGGTTGGGTCATTATAAAACCTAAACCCTAATTTCCCCCATACTAATTTCCCCCTACTGTTTCTCACACCTTCTTGTCAACTGTTTGAAATGGACCACTCTCATTATCACTACAAAAGTGATTTTTCCTCCTTTGGTATCCTACTGTTAATTGAATTGAGTCATTAGACTGACCTCACACTTGGTAAGGCAAATCCCATCTTTTCATGTATTTATACCTGCTCCTGTATTTTCCACTCCATGCATCCGATGAAGTGGGTTCTAGCCCACAAAAGCTTATGCCCAAATAAATGTGTTAGTCTCTAAGGTGCCACAAGGACTCCTTGTTGTTTTTGCTTATACAGACTAACATAGCTATCACTCTGAAACCAATAGAAAAGCACTGGCAACAATGCACTGGATATATGGTTTTAGGACGAATATTTATTTCAATGCCTCATCCCACAAAAAAATATTGACTGCAGTGGTGAGGTACATTCAAAAACATTAAAGTGAGTTAAATTTATTATTATTATTAACTAGCTAGCTAAGTTGCTGGTTTTTTTCAGTGTGGAAAATGGTGGTTATTTTGCAGGTTGAATGATGACTGAATGACATAACCCTCACCCCTCGCCAATGTCCGTCACTCAGTCCGTTAATTTTGTCAAGTGTCCATCGTACAACATGGTGCTGCCTACCCCAGATGCAAGTCAGTGCAGAATGGGGCCCAATTGTACCCTCAGTTACAGAGGAGATGGGGGATTATCTAACTAGCCAAGGGAAGAGATGGGACCTTGCTGAGTGAACACAGTTGCCAAACCCAGCAGTAGCTTTGTCACTAAATGTCTTTAGAGTACAAGTGATCTTTTCTTCCAGGTGTTTGACCCCCTGAGATTTTCACAAGACAACTTGTCTGATCAGCATTCCTTCGCCTTTATGCCCTTTGCTGCTGGGCCACGGTGACGTATTAATTAATTAATTGTGTGAAACCTACAGCCAGAAAACCGAAAACCACAATGAAAGGAGAGAAAATTATCTCGTGTACTTCTAATTGTTCTCAGAAGTGATGATTATGATAGATTGTCCTTTAGTGCTTGATCTCAAGTCCATTAACTATAAAGATGTTATTTTTATTACAATAGTACCTAGAGGCACTAACCAATATTATGGGGCCCCACTGTGCTAGGACCTGTACATACATATAGAAAGAGACAGGGTAACCATTAATGAGAGTGTGTTAGATGTTCCCCTCTCTGCCCAATCGGCAGAAGCTACTTGTCTGTTACAATCCCACTTAAAGAGCCCAGGTATTTATCTCAAGATGTATCAGCTCATGCTTTTAGCTCTAGGTGTCCCTGAGTCAATTCCCGATGTGTCAGTCAAGGTGGCGGCCATCACAGTAGACCCTGCCTGGAAGAGCTTACAATCAAAATAGTCAAAGACTTGGAGGTGAAACTGGGGTACAGAACAGGGACGTGATTTGCCCAGGGTCACATGGCAGGTCAGTGGCAGAATCAGTAATGGAACCCAGGTCCCCTTGACTCCCTGTCCACTACAGCAGCTTCCTCTCTTCACACTCCAGCGGGTTTGGGTCAGACCATTAATGACTTAGCCCATAAATCTCCCTTACAGACTGAGCATTTTTCCTTCTCTTCTCAGGAACTGCATCGGGCAGCAGTTTGCCATGACTGAGTTGAAAGTGGCTCTTGCCCTAACCCTCCTCCGCTTCGAACTCTCACCTGACCTGACTACACCTCCGAATGAAGTAACTGAGCTTATCCTGCGCTCCAGGACTGGAATACATTTGCATTTAAAGAAACTTTCCTAATATCTTTGCTATTTCATGCTGAAACTATCTTTGATATTTTTTTTCAGCAAAGCTTGCAAGTCACAAGACTTTCTTAGTAGATTTGCTCATCTTAAATATGAGGAACAGTAAATTACTGTACTAGTGTGTGAGAGGGTAGAGACATTCTTTAAGGGTGAGGCTGGGTGGAAACATTCTTATGGGGCCTGATCGTCAGCCACTGTAAAGTGACATAGCTTCATTGACTTGGAGTTATGCCAAAATACACTAGCTGAGAATTTGGTCAATGATGTTTATAGATTGGCCACATACAGAGACACGAACAAAAGTACAACAGGAAATCACTGGTTCTGAAATCCAGTACAGTGAGGGCATAGTTATATTCTGTATAGAGAAACTTTTCTCTCTTTTGGCTTTTCCAATGCCCTTTGTCTATTCCTTCTGTCCCACCTTACAAAGCAATGAGGATCTTAATATTATGTCTCCCAGTGTAGGAGGGGGGAATATTTTCCTCTTTGCATTAGGAGGTGATCTTCCCATTAATCTTTGAGCTAAGGAAGAAACTGGTGGGAGCAAGATTTTCCTGTTAAATGCAATCTGATTTAATCAATGGTAAAAGCCAGATTTTGATCCATTGATCTCAGTGGCGTTGCTCTGGGTTTGAAACAGAGAACAGGGTTTGTGCGTTATAAAAGTTGCTTGTGGAGATCCATATTTACCAAATCGGATGCAGTTTTATCAGGAATGGATCTGTTAATGCCTTCTGTAGTTGAACTCCTTACTAAAGAGTTGTGGTGTTTTTTAAATACTCAAATATTTATCCAAGTTTTGTTGAGAGCATTTCAATAAACACATTAATAATCTTCAACCACTCAGTGACATATTCTGGAATGTAAAATGCTGAGATGTTTGCTGTACCCAGGGGCTACCCATGGGGTGACAACTTGATTCAGGTCAGTAGATTTTTCTGGAAGCAAAACCCTGCATTGTTAGGGGAGCAGGACAACAAAGTAACATCAATGATCAAAACCCAAGTTCAGAAACAACATTATAAACATCAGGGTTGAAACCTGTGTGTCAGGTATGGCCAGCTGTGTGGGTTGAGCCAGAAATGACCAATGAGTGTCCTAAGCAAGCAATAAATTAATTTAATGATGAGTGAGTTTTACATTCAAGTCCATGTTGGCATGGATTCTGAATTCTCCCTGAACAATGAGATAGGAGAATTTCAACACCAGTATAGAGGACAATGCTTCCATCTTGTTTGCACCATTATGGAGAAAGCTACCTGAGTCCCAGACTCATGCCTGATCCACTGAATGAAAGTGCCTATGCCAAACAGAGTGGGACTTTTCAGAAGTACCTAGGTGATTTATAAGCACAAGTCCCATAGAAAATCAGCACCACTTAGCCTCTTAAGTTACTTAAAAGGAACGTAAAAGGATAAATGGACACAAATCAGATATTAGGAATGGCAATATACAAAAACCTGTAGGAGAACACTTCAATCTCCCTGGACACACAATAGCAGATTTAAAGGTAGCCATCCTGCAGCCAAAAAACTTCAGGACCAGACTTCAAAGAGAAACTGCTGAGCTTCAGTTCATTTGCAAAGTTGACACCATCAGCTCAGGATTAAACAAAGACTGTGAATGGCTAGCCAACTACAAAAGCAGTTTCTCCTCCCTTGGTGTTCACACCTCAACTGCTAGAAGAGGGCCTCATCCTCTGTGATTGAACAAACCTCATTATCTCTAGCCTGATTCTTGCTTGCATATTTATACCTGCCTCTGGAAATTTCCACTACATGAATCTGACGAAGTGGGTATTCACCCACGAAAGCTCATGCTCCAATATGTCTGTTAGTCTATAAGGTGCCACAAGACTCTTTGCTGCTTTTAAGTTACTTAGAAACTTCGGAAAACCTCACCCACATTCTTTTTCTGTCTCATTTCTCCTATATTTAAAGAGGGCTAACAATAATTGTGAACTATCCCATGGCTCTTTTGCTTACCTCTGCAAGATCCTCTTACAATAATGTCTAATACACCTGTTGAAGTTTAAGGACTGGGACTTTCTTCCAGCATTTCTTTACTTCATGGTCTAATTTCAGTCCATTATGCAGACCCAGTGGCCTCTCCATGATTAAAATTGCAACCAGGATCCTATTCTACATTTTGCCAATGGTCCAGCTAGTCTAGTATTTGGACTCCCACACTAGCTAATATCTGCTTCTACATAGAAACCCTACAGTAGGCAGCTATGGAGCAGCATAAACGAAATTATGCTGGGAGTGAGGTAATTTGCTCCCCAGGACAGGGGTGTGAAATACAATAGGCTTAATTTTGATTGAATAATGCTGTCAAAATAGTCAATGCATTAGCTCTGCAGACACAGCTCTGATAATTCTTCTGTGTGATTAACCCAAAATATGAAAATGGGAAGTGGGCTTGGGGCCAAGTCTGTTAATTTTTATTTATCATCTTTGTAGTTATTCCCCTTCTCGTATGGAAGTAGCTATGTTAGTATAGAGTACCCTTATACTGATATGACTGTACCTGACACTAGGGGCGGGGGGGCGCTATTTCACTCTATGTGGTTTTCAAATAACATACCCCTTTTTCCAAATAATGTTGTTTACTGCATACCATCATCTGAGGTATAGTCATAATATACCTATGATTAGATTACCAAGTTTTACCAAATAAAATGAGTTGTCTGCCATTACAGGATTTTTCTTCCCTAACCCCAGGTTGAAAAACACTGCTTGCCAGCATAGTCAAAGCAGTACAACTTTCTTACAACTTGTGTATGCAAGTCCCGCCATAGGGCAGAAATGTGTGTGGCAGAACCTGTATCTCAAATGTTCAGTGAGCAATTTCATTAACATGAGAGATCTGCTCTGTTTGTCCAGATTCAATTCAAGTGCGAAACCTATTACCAACTTAGATCTATCTCAGTTATCTTAAGATGTCACAGCCGTGTCACTGACGCACACATTAAATAGCAAGTATTAAACAAATTCTACTGTAATCTTGTTAGCACTTTAGGTTTCCAAATAAAAGTTGAGCAGGATTCAGGCTCTCAGATCTGTTCTATGGATCTCATGAGAAACTGACGCTCCTGCTGTATCCTAATGTGATATCCTAAACCCCTCTAGGGTCTGGAAAGCTGAAATAGTATCATTTGTACTATCGTAGTGCCAAGAGGCTCCTGCTGAGATAGGGGCCTGATTGGGGCCCAGGTGCTGTAGAAACATAGTGTTACAGGAAATAACTTCCCAACAGGAGGTGCTACACTATGATTATGTATTGGAAGTTAGAATACTGCTTGAAGATCCAGGAAACTCTAGTTATGTCTCTAACCCAGACATCTCCAGGGGTGGTGATCTGCCCCATGTAGTGGCACCAAGACCACTTAGAGAGGGATTGATGAGTCTACTCTATAGCCTGAGCTAGCAGCTATATGGCTTTTAGCTCATGCAGTAGAGGTTCATGCAGGTTCCAGGTTCAATCCCGCCTGCCAACAACCAGGATCTGTCAGTATTACAAGTGCTGAAAGCCCTGCGGCATGGCTGCGGCTAGCCTGGCTCAGCTGACTCAGGCTGGGGGCATGTTGGGCTATAAAACTGTAGTGTAGATGTTTGGTCTCAGGCTAGAGCCTGGGCTTTGAGACCTCATGAAGGGGGAGGGTCTCACAGCCCAAGATGTAGCCTGACACTAAATATCTATAATTCAATTTTTAGCCCCACAACAAAAGCCCACATCACCTGACCCAGGCTCTGAAATGTGGAGTGGTGGGTTTTTTATTGCAGTATAAATATACACTCAATGTGGAGGAAGGAATACAGCCAGAAAGTTGCATAGTCCTGGCTCTATCTCTTTATGTTCACACACCAATCCTGGTGTCAGGTTCGTGTCGACTCCTGCAGATCCATGAAATCAGAAACCAAGAATAGTGGGAGGAAGGGAGAATGCTCCAGAGAAAACAATAAACGTGGCTGCATATCAGGTTCCTGTCCATAGCAGATGGACATGAAAATGGATGTGTTTAGCAATTGGACATTATTTGGAAGGGAAGCCTGTAAAATTGCAATGGACAGGATAAAAAGGAAAAGAAAATAAGAATAGTCACACAATTAGCTGTAATGGAGAAAAACTGCCACATGCTCCAGCAGCATTTGGATATGTCAGCAGCAGACCAGGAGGACCCCTATAAAATCCTAGAACACTCTTTCATGGTTTAAGACTAACTATACCTTTGACCTCAGTTTCTCTGTGGGCACCTGTTCAAGTGACTGGCCCTGCGCCTTCATTTTTCTCAGAGTGGACTGCCACAAATGACCCCACTTTTAGCCTGGATCTTGATGCTGCAGCACTCATACACCAATTGTGATTACTTCATTGTCCTGATTGCATTTGGCCACCTGCATGGATTCCCTTCAGCATCTGTGACTAGTAGGTGATACAGAGACTGCAAACAGCTTCTTCAAAGCAAAGACTCTTCCCTCAAGAGTTGGGTAGATTCAACTTTTCATAGGCACACACCCTGCTTCCAGGGACCTGAGTTCTGTCTGCTTTCCTGCAAGCCCTGTCTTCTCCCGTCTGATCAACAGATCTGTGCTTTTTAACAACGTAACGGTTCCGAAGTTCTTTGTTTGCACCCAGCCCCCATCTCTGAGCTGGCCCCTGGTTGAAGTCTGGCTCCCTCGGCCCTGCTCCCTGGCTGAATAGAGCTCTGGATCTGCTGGGGCAGCACAATGCCCCGGCCAAAAGACAGGTACTTGTGTCTCCCCTGGCACATGCCCGTTCCTCCCCAGGGAAGTGCAACCCATAATGAGAACCTCTGGTTTCAGACCCATGGTGCATACACTGCTGCTTATTTACATGACGTTGTCACTTATAGCCAAGACTGTTGTTAAGCATGTAAAGTAATAACAGGTCACCAGAACTGTGCATCTCTCTACCAGGATGTAGATTCAGCACTTTATGTGGACCCAGTGGCTGCACATTTACATATGAAGTCACATGTAAATGAAGAGAGGTGAAGTCAGCAAAAAATGAGCACACAGGAAAAAAACAAGCCCTGGAAGGATTATACTGTCTAGGAGTAAAGACAATGAACTTTGGGTGTATTTCTAAAAGGCAAAGAAGGCATCATGGTATCCTATGGTTAGGAAGTAAATGGATAGCATATCTGCTTTCATGAAAACGGGATCTCTTCCTGCCTTGGCTGAAAATGTTGCAGAGGACTTGGAGTGTACTAACCACTTTAGATATGCAGTTAAGTTTTGTCTCTAGAAAGCATGTTATGATTTTGTTTTATATGTAACCATCTGTTTCCAATATTCTTATTCATTATTCCTGAATCTCTTTACTTTAATCATAAACTTATTCTCTTTTTCACTAGAAATATCTCAGTGCTGTAATATTAAGCACAACATTGGTCTTGAGATGAATTTTACAAGCTGGTCTGAACTGTTTCTTTGGTCAAACAGGCCTGGTAGTATTCAGTGGAGAAGAGGCTGGACACTGCAGGGAATTCTCAGAGAGTGCTTGGGCATTGGTGTGTGCCATTCGCTAACCTGCACAAAGGGAATGAAGCCTGTGGGGTCTGCAAGGTCGTCCTTGTGCTGCCAGAGGCAGCTGGTTTCAGGGAGCGGAAGCATGGACAAGACTGCATCACGCTAAGGGCATGTAGCAGTGAAGTGCTTTCCAACCCTGGGTACCCCTGCAGAGCATCACAAATATATAATACTTTCGATTTGCGGCTGTATCCAGAGCCCACTGAAGTCAGTGGAAAAATTTCCATTGACTTCAGTGAGGGCTGGATCAGCCCCTAAGTACAAATTTATTTTAAATCCATGTAAAGGGTATAAAAGGTTATACTGCACTTTCACCTCTTACTGGGCTCAAGGCAGGGGTAATGGTAAAATTCTATGGCCTTTGTTATACATGTAACCCCTTCCTGGGGCATCCTGGCCCTCACTGGTGGTGGAGTCCCTTGTTCCATCCTCCTTAGGATCTCTCTGATCTCCACCCGCACCCAGCAGGCCCTGGGTTCCCAACAATTAGTGCTTCCATCTAGTGACCAGGTACACAAAGGACTAACAACCGCTTGACTGCTACGACATGAATTAACTAGTACATGGAATCACAGTCCACATAAAAAAAACAACAGTTTAATCCCCAGATAGGAACAAGGTAAGCTAAAACAAGGGGATGAGAACAAGGAAAGGACTCAGAGATGTAAATAAACAAGGATCTAACCCATCTTGCAATAACTCCTGAAAACCAACAACAAAAATCAGTGTGATCCTCATACCAGACATTATAGGCAGTACAAAGGGCTGGTTCAAATGTCTAAGGTTCCTTCTGAAAATTTAACAAACAACAGTGGCTCACGTCCCTGCCCAGAAATCTAGGAAATTTATATACCCCCTGAGGTGCCCCAGACAAGCAATACTTCTAACAAACACTGAGTCCATTGTACAAAACAAAGAAAACCTTACTCACAGTTTGTTGTCTCGGATGGGCAGAATTCAGGCAGGTCTATCTCCAGCCCCAGTGGAAAGTGCTGCCAGATCTGGTCCGGGAGCTATACCACTTTGCCCAGCTGAACTGATCTCATTGCTGGGTAGCAAAGACCTCATTAGAGTTCCTCAGCTCACCTGCTCAATAACACCTCTGTGTCTGCCACTGTCTGCAAAGCCATGTTTTCTTCATGAAAGCTACCTCTCCACCACTCTTCAGAGACAGTTCAGTGAAATAGCACTGGGCACAGTTCTTGCCACCAGAGATAGCATTGCCACCTAAGATAGCAGCCCCTCCTCCTTCTCTCAGATTGTTGGGGCTCCAGTACCCAACCTTGCCAGACTGCAGTGATGGTTTGGATGACCCATAATTGCAGGCATAGTTGGTGCAGTTCTCTCGCTCTTTTGTTACCCACAGAGATAACAGTGTTTTATTACCCCCAAATTTAAAATTTGACTGAATTTTGACAACAGTTCTCCATCCTGTCATTTCCCTTGGCTCACCAAGAAATGCCAGCAGACAACTCCCTCCCCTATAAAACTTCTGTCATTTGGAGCTCTCAGCAGCTCTGGGGCACCATGACAGGATTCACTCACCAGAGCGGCAGCTCCGGCTGGCCATCTTAGAGATTAGCTCTCTCACCCCTCTTCTGGTCAGGCCTCTCCCGCCGCCTTCTCTGTCTGCAGAAATGCCTGATTCCATAGAGTCCTCTTCATGACTTGGTCCTCCGTCCAGATCACCATCCACGTTTTCCCCCTTCTGGGGGGAGGACAGAAGTATCTCCCAGCTCTATAGTCCAGCCACTTCCCTAGCGGCGAGTCGGGGGGAAGCGGGCACATCCACTACTCCAGGTCCCAGCCCAGGGACCCTGTAGATAGCAGCCTCCTGCTGCCTCTCCTTAACTTCTCCGACAATAACTCTTCAATTCTCCCGGCCACTTCCCTGCAGCCACAGCACCTTCTTTACCCTCTTCTCAGGACCTCCAGCCAGCACTTCCCAGCAGCCAGCCAGCCAGCTCCCCGGTCCCTGCCAGCAACTGTTCTATCCAAGGTGCTACCTTCTTACTGCCTGCTAGGAACACAGTCCTCTCTCCTTGGGCTCCCTGCAACAACTGACTAGGGGTGGGCTCTGCCCTGCGGCTCTTCTTATATGTGAGCCCTCCGGGCCCTGATTGGCTGCTCCATGCAGCCGCTCTCTCATTGGCTGCTTTTAACCTCTTCTTTTCCTGCATTATTACCAGAGAAAATTCTCCAGTTTCTACTGAATAAGCAAAAATCACTCCAATCTGAGATGGACGCTGCAGACCCTGAGCATGCTCTGAGGTGAAGGTCATCCGTGAGCATGTGCAAGATTGGCCACCACTGAGCGTTGGCAGTAAGGAGTGACAGAGGGGAGAGTCAGTTAAACCTCCAGCTGGTCAGAACCCGCTCAGACCCGGTCACAACTTGTTTTAAAGGGCAGAGCTGTCAATCAGAATTCTGAGCACCTGCGAGTCAGGAAACTGTAGCTCGGAACAGGGAGCTATATAAAGAAAGAGCTGAATGGTGTCCCAGGCAGGATCGAGTCCTGGTGGCCAGTGCCGTGGGGTCTCTGTGGAGTTTCCACTTCCACAGTTCCTGCATCTTCTGGGGACTCGGCCTTTCTTGTGGATCGGGGGGCTCTGGGTCGGCTTCAGACCTTGTCACCAAGAGAGTAAAAATGGCTGCCTCTTTGGTGGCTGTGGAGAGAAACAACCAACGGTTTCTCCCTCAGGCTCTCCGCTCCTTCCCCCAAGTCACACAGTCCCCCCCGAGCCCTATGAAGCCTCTTCGGCGACCTGCCATTGGTCACCCAGCATTGCCAATCAGGCTTGTCTTCCTGCCACAGGCCGGGTGTCTCCCTCCAGCACAGCCAAACCAGTTCCAGTTTATGCCTCTGTGCTACTTTTTGTAGGAGCAGCACCTCTAAAGCTTCCAAACTGGCAGGGGCTACATACAGGAGGGAAGACTTAGGGTGACCAGACAGCAAGTGCAAAAAATTGGGATGGGGGGTAGGGGGTAATAGGTACCTATATAAGAAAAAGTCTCCAAAATCGGGACTGTCCCCATAAAATTGGGACATCTGGTCACCCAAGGCAGACTAGATGATCTAATGGTCCCTGCTGCCCTTAGAATCTCCTAATCTACCCTGTCTGTTGCCTGATTTTTAAGAGCTGAACTCACTGGGGCTGCTAATGGTTCTACCATTTTGTAAATCTGCTCCATTTGTGAATCAGCATAGCTGCAGTGGAGGATCTAGTTCATAGTGTTTACTATAGAGACAAGGTGGGTGAGGTAATCTCTTTTATTGGATCAATTTCTGTTGGTGAGAGAGAGACAAGCTTTCAAGCTTATACAAAGCTCTCCTTCAGGTGTGGGAAATACACTCCAAGTATCACAGCTAAATACAAGGTAGAACAGATGGTTCAGCATAAGGAGTTAACACTATTTCAAGGTGATGTGGCCCTTTAACACCTCTCCAGTTATAAGGGCAAAAAAGCTGGGGGGCAGGGACTTAATGGGTTATAGAGTGTTATAATAAGTCATAAATCCAGTATCTCTATTCAGTCCATACTACTCTAATTTTCCTAAACACTAAAAATCCTGGGACCAACACAGCTACACTCTGCATGCAAGATTTACGCTGCCATGCAGAGCTATATGGGGTGCGTTTTTGATATGTTTATGTTCTGAGGCAGAGATAAATGATTACTCCTACCTCACCTACACAGCTACCCAGAGCTTTATTGGCTATACAATTATCCAGCCTGTTTTGCATGAATTAGAGTCAGACACAAGCTTCCCACAACATGCTCATTGCCTTCTAGGGCTATTCTTTCAGCAAACTTCACTCACGGTTATTCTGAGTTGGGCGGTGCTTGTAATCCATTTGAAAAGCAGCTGAAAGTCTAATCTTTGCAGTCCGGTGTGATAAGAGTGTGTCTGACTCTGTGCATACAGGAAGTACAGAGTGCAGCAGAAGCTGACAGGGTTTGGGCTTTTTTAAACAGTACTTGCCAATGAGGGCAGCAGCATGAAATCTGTACTGCAGACAGTAATGAACCCTTCTGGGGCATGGCTGAACAGAGCTGTCTCCCAGACGTTTCACCTGATGGCTGTGGTGTGCCTTGCCTGTGTGGTTCTGAAAGTAATCCAGCTGTACTGGAGGAAACAAAAACTGCTCAAAATCTTTAAAAGTTTCCCAGGACCTCCCACCCACTGGCTGTATGGCCACCTTCAAATGGTAAAGTAGTAACTGGGACTGTAGCTTGTGTGTGTGTGTGTGTGTGAACAGTAAGGTAGCAATTGGGATTGTACTATGTCATAGACCTACCTCAACTATTAGACTAATGGGCACTTGCAGGGCCAGCGCTTCCATTTAGGCGACCTAGGTGGTCTCCTAGGGTGCCAGGATTTGGGAGGGCAGCAGACTGCTCCGGTGGACCTCCCGCAGGCGTGCCTGCGGAGGGTCCGCTGGTCCCGCGGCTCCCGTGGAGCATCCGCAGGCACGCCTGCGGCAGATCCACCAGAGCCGCGGGACCAGTGGACTGTCCGCAGGGACGCCTGCAGCAGGTCCACCGGAGCCGCGGGACTGGTGAGCTGGCCCTGCACCTAGGTCGCCAAAAACCCTGGCTCTGCTCCTGGGCACTTGGCGTCCTTGTTTACATAAGTACAAAGTTTCTTTACTTTCCTTTACTCTCCCACTAATAGGAGTCTATTGTCACGTTTGCTAGAGAGAGGTCACAGGTTTTCTGCGGTTAAGGCAGAGACTTGTTTTCTCCTATTAAACCCTCCAGAAAAGGCCAGTTCAGATTCTGCATGCATGCTCTGTGGCCTGCAGAGGGATTTTCACTCTCTTTCAAGTTACCAGCACACGGCTCAGAACAAAGAGAGGTGTCTGGCAATGTTTTGAAAATTCTCCCAAGCCATAAGAACAGCTTGTCCTGGGCCGCTTCCGATGAATTCTAGGTCCTGTGAGGTAGGAAAAGGCATATCTGTGAAGTTTTTCATGGGTGCATTAAGAACATCAGAATATCTCATCAGGCTCTTTGGGAAACAGCCAGGAAGGCAAAACAACAACTGGAGATATGACACCTCCCAACAGTACTTAATTTGTAATGAAAGAGGTGCCAGGGCTCAAGCAACCTTTTTATGTTCATAACTGATGCAGCAAGCCCAGAGGTGCCAGTGCTATGAACTGCCAAACCTAGAGGCACAAATTAAGCACTGCCGTCCAGTACTCACTTCTGGGTGGCTGAGGGACAATGCCTGAGCTGGAGGAGTCTTGAGGAAGTTAAGGCTTCCATCACAGGATGGGAAGCCTTTAGGTAGGCTAGACATTCACATAGACTATTGTTTTAAAATCCTGGCCATGTTATGCTATGCTTCATTCCTGCTGTTAAAATTAAACTATACATTGGTTTAAGCAGGCTGTCTGGTCACTAGCTCTCAGATGGAAGAACTTGCGGTTGCCAAAACCAGTGGGATCTGCACAGGGCCAGCTCTAGCAATGTTGCCGCCCCAAGCACGGCGGCACGCCGCCGGGGCGCTCTGCCGCTCGCCGGTCCCCTGGCTCCTGTGGAGCTGCAGGCAGGTGTGTCTGCGGGAGGTCCACCGGAGCCGCGGGACCAGCAGACTGTCCACAGAAACGCCTGCGGCAGATCTACCGAAGCCGCAGAAATGCCTGCAGGAGGTCCACCGGAGCCGCCTGCCGCCCTCCCAACAACCGGCAGAACGCCCCCCGAGGCATGCCACCCCAAGCGTGCTCTTGGCGCGCTGTGGCCTGGAGCCGGCCCTGGATCTGCATGGCTGATCCACAAGGCGCTGTAACCTAGAATCCAATTTAAAAGTGGGAGAACTGTTGGCATTCAGAGTTCTCCTTTTCGGAGTGAGTGGACCGGTTGAAGGAGGGATTCCTTAAGCAACACTTAACTGTGTGGGCTACATCTTATGGTTTCCCATGGCTTTGTCCTCATTCATTCACCTCTACTGGCCTTTCTAATGAACAGGGGGAATCTCTGCACCTGGAGTGGCTTCAGAAGCTTGTACAAAGGCAACTTTACAAAAATACAAACATACATTCCTGCCTAGGCCTGTTAGCTATTGCCTCATCTGACTCATCCAGTCCCCTGACTGTAGCAAGGCTCTTCCCCATTTGGAGTGTGCTGCTAAAGATCTCCCTTGAACTACATCTCCCTTTAACTAACAATGCAGCTTCAACAAGAGGAAAACCTAGACAACCCTCACACAAGTTGTCAGTCACAGCTGGGTCTGCGCTTAAATCCCAGGTGCTGGTGTAAATGGGCATCTCTCCAGTGCCTTCAGTCGAGTTATTCCGGTTTCCATCAGCTGAGGATCTGGCCCTCAATGCCCATTTGAACTAGATTCTAGATGTGCTATATGGGAGAACTCAGACAGAAAGCTCAAAGGCCCAGGACAGACTCGGCCAGGTGTTCTGTGGGGATGGGATGAGGAAACATAATGGGAGGTGGAGGTCAGGGTCCAGATGGGTATCTGAAGGCAGAACAAGGAGAAAGGGACTAGGCTGAAAGAGGAATTGCTTAAATAAAAACTGTCTGGGCTACTTCTTATGATTTCCCCTGGCCTTACCCACATTCACCCACCTTAATCTGCCTTTCTAACAAACAGGGAACCTCTGCACTTCAAGTGATGTTAAAAGCCTAATCAATAGCACTACTAAAATGCAGACATGTACACATACTTGGCCTATTAACTATTGTCTTATCTAACTCCCCGGACTGTTCCTCATTCAGATAGTGCTGCTAAATATCTGTAATGAACTATATCTACCTTTAATTTACAACACAGCTTCAACAAGAGGATGAACTAGACAATACAGCATCCTGGGCAGAACAATATCCACACTGTCACCCCATGTGGTATGGCGGTTTCTTAGGATTCTTGAGCATCAACCACCCAGAATATGCTAAGGCGGTCTACAGCAGAGGAGGTAAAGATACTGTGTCTTGTGATGTCCTGTCTCTCTAAATGTTTAAGTACTCCCTCCTTCCCAGTGCTATGCCCCTCACTTTCTTGTTAGTTTCAGTTTTTCAGCTAGAACAATAAAGCAAGCACAGCACAAAGCTGTGTTTCTAGCAGCTCTCACTGTGTCTATCTCCTTCTCTGCTGGGTCCAAAAATATAACACCTCTTATATCTGAGTGCTAGTGATATCATTCCATACTGCAAATGCCACTGAATGTTATTATCTGTAAAACAGAGGTCTCAGAAATGGACATGAAAAGCATCTATTCAAAGAAAATGCCATTGTTTTAAGATGGAAACTGGCACAGAATGAAATCAGTGTATTTTGTGAGCATTTCGATCAACTGTTTTCAATACTCACACAGAAAATGATCACTCTCCATCTGAAGAGTAATTAATAAGTGCTGAAGCCCAAGCACTGAATGCAATTTACACCAGCTACACAGGGCCTGCAATTACTTATGCCTGCAACTTTGTGAGTGGAAAAAGGTAGACCTATTTAGATCAATCTGAAAAGGCAGCCGATAATGTCCATTTCAATCTGTATTGCCCACACTCCAGAAAGGTTGG
The DNA here is from genome assembly GCF_025201925.1 of Gopherus flavomarginatus. NCBI lineage: Eukaryota > Metazoa > Chordata > Testudines > Testudinidae > Gopherus > Gopherus flavomarginatus. Next base: position 110,769,263 of record NC_066623.1, on the reverse strand, counting down.
CTCATTGCACATACCTGAAAAATGACAGGTTGTGTTCACTAGAGCTGTAGCCTCTTCCTCAATGGGCCAGGCCTGCTCAGCTGAAAGCACCAATACACTTGACTTATGTTTTTTTCAGTGCAGATGGGACTTGAGTTAGGGGCAACACTCAAGTTATAACCCAAGCTAAGGCTGCACTGAAGAAAAAGCCTGAATTAAATAATGGTATTAAAAAATCTCTGTACTTTTTACACATAATGAGAATCAGAGGCTAATGAGTCAATATTCCTAAGCAAAAGAGCAAGTCTGAGCAGGCACAAACTGAAAAATGCAGACTGGGAGGTGATGTATTTATTGGAAGGGGTTTTAAGCATAACTAAACCAATTTGGTCTTTCCCCAGTGCTCTGACACTATGGTGATGGGAATGAATCTGGATAGATGGATGAATGAGGAGAAGAGCATGCTCTAAATAGAGAGAATTGTGGTCACCTTTTTTTAGTAAGGCTCTATTTATAAATAGTCAATGATTAGAAAGAATTGATGTATTAACAAATGGCTTGTCAATTGCTATAGAGGAGTCCAAGAGGTCAGTAGGTTGCTTAGAGCCATCTGTTGTGCCTTTTTCTGATGTGGCTATAACCCCCTATAACAACACCTATTTCTCCTCTCTGTTACATGCTTACAATGTCTGTTAGACATTTATTAACCCTTTAGAATCTATCAATGGAACCTTGATATAAAATGTAAGAATTTTCCTGTATGGAGATTGTCCTTCCCAGTACAGATTTTGCTACTAACAAGAGCATGATTAAAGCTTAGAAGTAATTCTAATAATGTTTGACTAACATAGGATCAGATTTTGATGCCTTACTCACCATGAGTAGCACCTTATTCACCTTTGGTATCATTTTACCCTAATAATATATTTCTCTTCTCTATTGAATTCTACAGACCCTAAGTCTCTTGTGATATACAGTTTCCTGTTTCCCTGGATTGGTTAGTACTATCATATTTCATTCTCATTTACCTCCTGTAACAATATTGCTGGTGATATTCATGAGGGAAGCAGCACCATTTCTTGTATCACATAGATACAGAGTGATAGCATTTAATAGCTAACACAAAAACCAGGACTGGCACTAGGGGTTTGAGTGCCCTAGGTGGACGGCAATTTCGCCGCCCCGCGCGCTGGTCCCGCGGCTCCGGTGGAGCTGCCGCAGTCATTCCTGCGGGAGGTCCACCGGAGCCGTGTGAGGAGCAGACCGTCCCCAGGCAGGACTGCGGCAGCTCCACCGGAGCCGCGGACCACTGGACCCTCTGCAGGCACCACTGCGGCAGCTCCACCGGAGCTGCCTGCCGCGCCCTCCGGCAAAATGCCGCCCACCAATAATTCTGGCGCACTAGGCGATTGCCTAGGCTGCCTAAATGGTAGTGCCGGCCCTGACAAAAACGACTGTGACAGTAACTGGAAGGTGTGAATGAAATGCAGGAAAGTGGAGAAATCCGAGTTCAGATTGAGAAATGGAGGTTAAGATCCATCCTTTTACTCATGTCAACATTGTAACTAGATATTTCGGAGGTTTAGCTGAGAGCACATTAGATACAATATTTTACATGTGATATTAAGTGGTAATATGTGAAAAACATAAACAAGTATCAGATCATCTTTGAGCCTTAACCTTGCATTTCCTTGTCTGGATTGAAATTAGACGTTTTGGTATATAACGTTTTCTCCTCAAAAAAATATGGCTTTGTTGAAACTGAAATGTGTATGGAAAAATATCAATTCTGACACAACTGTTCAGCTTTCAGTAGGAAATTTCTCGATGAAAAATGTTCTGTTTTGTCTTAAAATATCATTTTCTTTTGGTTGTTTTAGTTGAAACAAAATGACATTTTAAGTCTAAACAAATTGAAAGCTTGCATTTAATTACAGAAAGGTTGATTCAAAATGAATTTTGGTTTGGTTCCCTCAGGAAAACTGAAAATTGTTGATTAAAAATTTTCAAACAAAGATTTTTCTTTTGAAATTTCTGACAGGGAAAAAAAAATATTGGTTCTCCAAAAAGCTCTAAATGAAATCAACGATGTTTAATGATGTCTCTCAGCAAAAGAAGTACACAGTGTCAACCTGTGGAACTCATTGCCAGGATAAGTTGTGAAGGCTAAAAGTCTAACTGGGTTCAAAAAAGAAATAGATGAGCTCATGGAGGATAGGTCCATCAATGGCTAATAACAAAGAGGCTCAGGGATGCAACTCCATGTTCTTGGTGTCTCTCACCTCTGACTGCCAGAAGGCGGGAGCAGATGACATTGTCATTGCATAATTGCCCTGTTCTGTTCATAGCCTTTGAAGCACCTGGCATTGACCACTGTTGGATCTAGATGAGTTGATGAGAACTCTGCGTACCCCTGGTTGAGAACGACTGGGCTAGATGGACCAGTGGTCTGACCCAGTATGGATGTTCTTATGTTCTAAAGAAAAACTCTCTTCCTCCTGATGAATACACTGGATAGAACTGAGCAGATATTCATTCATATTCTGGCTGGATTGTATTATGGCACCTGAAATGGTCCATTGCTTAGTAGGAAGTGATCTAACCAACTCTTTTGCACTGTGCTCCTCCACAGGGCAAGGATTGTTGATCTTAAATGGGCCAAAGTGGTTCCAGCATCGGAGGCTGCTGACGCCAGGGTTTCACTATGATCTTTTGAAACCTTATGTGACCATGATGGCAGATTCTGTCCGCGTGATGCTGGTAGGAACGGCTGTTGGCACCGCCATGAGTTCAAACCTCCTAGTGCCCCTTCCTGTTTTAAGAATCTTTACCTAGTAGATTAGAAAGATTTAAAAACATTGAGAATGTTCTCCTTGGTGCATGTTGGGTCGGCTGCCAGCGCTGCAGCAGTGTAGCACAGTGAGCAGAAGAGAGCCCATGCTAACTCATTGCACATCTCCAGAGAGTGACCTGTGATGACTTGGCAGACAATGAGCCCTGTTAAAGGCGCTCCTGCCATTTCTCAGCCTCCCATGCAACCCAGGGTTTAATCTCAAGACTGTCAGTGAAACTGGCTGGACTGTTAAAAATCACAGCCACCTGCCCACAGGTCCAACATCCCCAGATGCAAGAGGTGGCCCAGACCCAAGTGAATGGCTGTAACCAGGATTCTGTACTCCCAAGAAAATGTCTCCCTTCTCATTACTCTTTTCCAATAGGATAAGTGGGAACAGCTGATCACACAGGATAAGTCAGTGGAGCTCTTTGAACATGTCAGCTTGATGTCTCTCGATAGCATCATGAAATGTGCCTTTAGTTACCAGAGCAACTGCCAGACTGACAGGTCAGTACAGGCTGGTGTCAAATCCTGATGAAAAGTCCTTGTTGGCCTTAAATGACTTTAAATTCAGTGTGGTGCAATTATGTCCGAACTGGGAACTACACAGATGTGATAGAAGTAGTGGATCATTAGCCTATTGATCTTCATGTCACTAATACAGGGGAGTATTGGGATCTGGGGTGCTGGGATCCACTTTAACTCCTCTTACAGCCTGCTCAGGAGCTAGACGTGCTGGCGTCTTTTAAATGCAGAAGCTACTAATATATTGATGCCATCAGCTGATCTTTATGAGAATTCGGTGTTGTTTGATGGGGGTGGTAACAAAAGTGAGATTGTTGTTGTTTAACTGAGACAAGGGGCATTGTTTCAAGGCAAATCAAGAAAGCTGCTTCCTATACAGTCAATCGTATTACACAGCTATTTGAATCTAAGAGCAGCTAAAATCATAATGAGTCTGATTCGGAGGTGCTGGAACTAGGGGTTCTGGAGGTGCTCCTGCACATGCTGGCTTGAAGTGGTTTCCGTTATATGCAGGGTTTACAGTTTGGTTCAATGGCTCTCAGCACCCCCACTGTACAAATTGTTCCAGCACCCCGGTCTGATTTTGCTCTGGTGAAGTTAGTGGGGGGGTTGCTATGGAATTCAATGGGCTCGAGATCAGCCCTAAGTTTTCATGTGACTAGTGACTTTTGGTTCCTCAGTGTCACAACCCAAAAGCCTGAAGTGGGAAGGTGGAGTGCCTGCCACACCTATTGCAATAAAGGAGAGCTGAGGGCACTTGGCACCTCATAGGACCGGGCACATGGCTTATCAGACACTTATACTGGGGGTGGAAGGCCAGGCAGAAGTGCTGCAAACTCAAGACATTCAACTGCAAGCACTCAAGTTACTCCCCGGGAACACTGCTTTGCCTTGTGCAGGCTGGCCTGAATGCTTTGCAAGGAAAAGGCCATTCTCTGAGGCAGTTTTACTACGTTACCGCCTGTTCACATTGCTGTCATGCTGGGTGACCTTAGTCCTGCACTAACCACACACTTGCCATTAAAATCAACAACTCTGAAATCTTTGCAATCTCTCCCCCAATACCCTCAAACTCGCTGCCCAGTCTTTATCCATCTCTCTCTTGACTCTCTCTCTGTAGTGAGAACTTATATATCCAAACAGTCATGGACCTCAGCTTGATGGTGCAACAGAGAATCCAGACACCCTTGCATCACAACCATCTCGTTTACTGGCTCAGTTCTCAAGGGCGTCGATTCCGCAAGGCCTGCAGATTATCACATAAGCATACAGGTATTTCCTGCTATCCTCTTCTCACCTCTCATTCAGGATTTGTACCAGGCTCCAAGATAAGACCTAGTCTACACTACAGACTTATGTCGGTATAACTACGTCACTCAGCAATGTGGAAAATCCACATCCCTGAGCAAGGTAGTTATACTGACCTAACTTGTGGTGTGGACAGCCCTAAGTCAATGGGAGGTCTTCTTCCATTGATATAACTACCGCCTTTCAGGAAGGTGGAGTACCTACACCAACAAGAGAAGCGCCCATCGGTGTAGGTAGTTCAGGCACCTCCGCAGTGGCCCAGATTCTTTACATCCCCCAGAAGCCATGCAGAGTGATCCATCTCATTTCAGAAATTATGAGAATCAAAGAATTCTGGTTCCTGGGTATTTTGGGATCCATTGGGGTTCTGGAAAATCACAGTACACATATGGCTCCGAATGGGATATAATTACTTTAATGTTTTCCTGATGCAGATAAAGTGATCAGAGAAAGAAAAGAGTCCCTTAAAGATGAGCAAGAGCTTGAAAAGATCCAGAGGAGGCGCCACCTGGACTTTCTGGACATCCTTCTGAGTGCTAAAGTGAGTGTTGCAAGAACTGTTTGGAGCCAAGTATGTGAGCATTTCGAGTAGCAGCACTGAGAGAGGCCTGGGCACTGTGGACAGCAGCTTCCAAAAAAATATATATTTTTGTTCAGGGAAAAGGTTAAAATTGATTGGCCGGATTCGTCAATGTTCAGAAGCATAGTTTTGACACAAGGGATGGGTTCTGCCCCAACTCTGTGACTGCAGAGTCCTGTGTGCATAGTTAAAGCCACACAAACGCTATAGGCTTGTTCATGTGCAGTGGAGGTTATAAACCACACTTAGTCTCATTTTTACAAAGTATAGTCACTGGCAAGACATAAGCAGACTCCTGTAGATCGAAAGAGTGATCGTTTTATAGAAATGATCATTTTAACTCAGCAATGACTGGGTGGCAATGTAATTATGCAGGACTGTGTGTACCATTTAAGCCAGGGAGGGCAAACTTTTTGGCCTGTGGGCCGCATCGGGTTTTGTATATTGTATGGAGGGCCGGTTATAGGAGGGGGTCATGGCGAGGCCCACACCTCCTATCTGCCCTCTCCCCCAAAAACTTTTGCCCCATCCAACCCCCCCCATTTCCTGACAGCCCCTCTGGGACCCCTGCCCCATCCTCACACCCCTGCTTTCTGTCCCCTGACTGCCCCTGCACCCCCGCCTCCCCATCCAACCCATCCTCTCATTCCTGATGGCCCGCTCAGGACCCTCACCCCATCCAACCACCCCTTCTTCCTGTCCCCTGACTGCCCCCGGACTCCCCGCCTCTGACTACTACCTGCCACTCCATCCATCCCCCCTCCTTCCTGACTTCCCCCTGGGACCCCTGCCCCCATTCAACCCCCTATTTCCTCCCTGACCACCATCCACACCCCGACTCCTGATCAGCACCACGAACTCCCCTGTCCTCTATCCAACCCTCCCCCCCCCTCTCTGCCCCCTTACCACGCTGCCTGGAGCACAGGTGCCTTGTGGCGCTACAGTCATGCCACCCGGCTGGAGCCAGGCCACGCCACCACCACCGCCACCACCCACCACAGGTCAGGCTGGGCTCCGCAGCTTCGCTGTCCCAGGAGCTCACAACCTCGCCGACCAGAGCATTACGAGCGAGCTGAGGCTGCGAGAGAGGGGCGACAGCAGGGGAGGAGTTGTGGGCAAGCCTCCCGGGCCAGGAGCTTGGAGGCCAGGCAGGACGGTCCTATGGGCTGGATGAGGCCAGTGGGCCATAGTTTGCCCACCCTTGATTTAAGCTCAGCTTTGTGTTAGGCTTTCCCAGTGGGGAAGCCCTGGGAGGAGAGAGAAATCTCCGCCCGCTGCTGCACTGTACATGGGGGTACTAGTAAGTCCACTGCTATATCCCTTCTAAGGGATGCAATGTGTTTCCCTTGGTGCATCTCACCCTTTCCATGGGCTAGTGAAGGGGGAGGGGACAAGTATGTCCCAGCTTCCTCCTTACTACTCACCATCCCTCCAGGAGGTTTCTTGTCCTCCAGAGTGAGCAAGCAGGAAGCAGTATCTGCATTCGAGGAACAGCAAGGACGGCAGTTGTACCTTTCTGCGTCACAGGAGTTCATCTCACATGCGGGGATTCTTACATTTCTCCCCAACCTAAAGGGAAGGTCTGACCCACTGAGATCAATGCTCCAGGGTTTCCTTTCTAACACATTTGTCACTTAAACTCTGAGCAGCAGGAAGCCTCATATCTCTTTCCTGGGAAAACCCATGAAACCTGATAGAAGCCGTGTGTTGTTAGGATGAAAATGGAGCTGGATTATCCGATGAAGACCTACGTGCCGAGGTGGATACGTTTATGTTTGAAGGTCACGATACCACGGCCAGTGGGATCTCCTGGCTCTTGTACTGTATGGCTCTGCACCCAGAGCACCAGCAGAGATGCAGGGAAGAGATCAAAGAGATTCTGGGAGACAGAGAAACTGTTCAATGGTGAGAACTTAATATTCCTTACAAGTGATCTCCCAAATAACTTGAAAACCCTCTCAGGTGATCAGTTTATTAACCCCAGTTGTCTCGCCCCCTACCACCCAGTTCCCAATTGGGAAAGCTAGTTCTCCTGGACTGCAGGCAGCCTTTTGTTCTGGGGTGAACTTACTTGAATGCAGGACCATCAAGGTTGATGGTTCTTGATGGTTTCCCATTTTTAGCCCCTGTGCTAGATGTACAGATTTTTCCCAGCACCTCCTGGGTGGCCCAGCTCAAGATGGAGGTCACAGTACAACCAAGAGGGCATATAGCAGTTTATAGTCAAAATAGCATTCAAAAAATAGAATGGCATTTGCAGCTTGGCATGAGTCAACTGTCTCATCTCTGCATAGAACATTGGTGAGACAGATTCTGGAATATTGCATCCAGTTCTAGTGCCCATGTTTTAAAAAGGTTGTTGAAAAGTTGGAAAGGGTGCTAAAAAGAAACATCAAAACACTTCAAGGGCTGGAGAAACTGCCTTACAATGAGAGACTTAGAGTATGTCTACACTACCCGCCAGATCGGCAGGCAGCAATCAATCTAGTGGGGGTCGATTTATCGCGTCTAATCTAGACGCGATAAATCAATCCCCAAGCGCTCTCCCGTCGAGTCCTGTACTACAGCTTCAGCGTCTGGAGAAAATGCCTTGAAATGAGAGACTTAAAGAGCACAGTCTATTTAGCTTATCAAAAAGAGGATTGAAAGGTCATCTGACAACAGTGTCTTTCATGGGAAGAAAATACTAGGTACTAAAGAGCTCTTTAATCTAGTGGGGAAAGACATAACAAGAGCCAGTGGCTAGAAGCTGAAGCCAGACATCCTGCAATTAGAAAATGGACACATTTTTAAAAGTGAGGGCGATTGACCATTGGAACAAAGAATGAGAGGAAGTGGTGGAGTCTCTATCTCTAGATATCTTCATATCAAGGTCGAGTATGTTTTTGGAACATATGCTTTAGTCAGACATAAGCTATTGGGCACAACTGGGCTCAGTTCAGAGGGATCTGGGTGAAATTTAATGGTCTGTGATATATAGGAGGTCAAACTAGATGATCTAATGGTTCCTTCTTGCCTTAAGCCCTAATAACTCTATATATTATAGATGGAGAGGTAGAGAAGGTTGCCTAAGTGTGTCCATTCTAATCACCCTTCCCCTTTCAGCTCCTTTTAAACTAAGGGAGCTGGGCAGAGTACAGCTCTCCCTTCTCTTATAAAACCAGAGGGAGAACTCTCCCTCCTCTACTTGGCTTGCATAAGCAGTACCTCCCCACCGCTCTCCCTCCTCCATGGCTCTCGCACTGAGAACTCTCATCTGCTTGCAATTTGCTTGACTTACAGGTTATAACGTTCACCTTTCAGTTTTCTGTTTTCCAGGTCACAGCTCTGCC